>NC_090061.1:13750773-14050773 GCF_038355195.1 Osmerus mordax
GTGTCATGCAGGCTTAGCGGTGCTGCTAACTACTGGTACGGTAGTCCAATATGACAACTCCTCTCCCAGACAATTTATGTTTAATTAGTACACTTAAAGAGACGGAGAGGAGAGGAGGAGAGAAGAAAGGAAAGGCAGGATTACATTTAGACTACATTTTAGAGAGAGATCGAGAGAGGAAGTAAATGTGTTGTGTGCGTGTGGGGGTGACCGAATGAGAGAAGGGAAAAGAGAGGAGAAAACAAAACAGAGAGAGTGAGAAAATTCAGTGAGAAAAAAAAAAACGGTGCATTCATGAAAGTCCCAAAGACCCTGGTAGCTTCAGCAGGTAAGTCATATAAAATTGAAAGTAAAAAGTGAAATGTGTGTTCTTTAAGTGAGCTGTCAGACACTCCCTCGGGTCTGTTCGACTGTCTGTCAGACAAGCGAAGTACCGCAATTTAAAGGTTCTGTAATGTCATCATGAACGCCAGTCAAAGACACATGTTTCAGAACTGTAGCTTAGGATAATAATTTGTTTGTGGTCAAAAGTGAGCCATGCAACGACTTCCTCGCCAGTCAAAATGTATCTGACAGCCATATACGTAGTTGAGAAGAATGGATGTGCATATTTATTTGTCTTCTTTTTTTTTCTCCAAAGTGTTTTCTTCTGCTGTAGTCCAAAGGGAAACGTCTTAGTTTGCATACCGCAGGACAACTCTATCTGTTTGGCCCGTTACGTCCAATCTCTCCTGTTAGCGACCTTAGCACTTTTGGTGATCGAGCTAATTGAGGTATTGAACTTCACCTGTATCCCAATAGCAGTTGAAATATTCTTAAGGACTTGCAAAATGACAAATGAGCAACTTCACTTTGTTAGGTTTGATATAGCCAGAGAATGCTCTCGCTTAGCTTTTTTTTTTAAAGAGACATGTCAACAAGATGACAAGTCATTATGCAAAAACGGTCTATAATTTGATAGTCCTGCTGGTGTTTTACATCTGAAACTTCCAGAGATGTAACTTCTGACAGACCAACAAAGTCCCAGGGACTGTGAGCCGTCACTTCGATTTCCAGCTCAGTGGTTCAAGAGGAAGAATATCGTATGCAGAAACTAGCAGCGTTTGTTTAGCATTAAGAGACATAATCATCATTCTCCGGATGACTGCGTCGCTCGCTATTAGCATTGCAAAGTTGGCAGTGAAGTGAAGCGGCTGTGAACGTACGGTACCTTTATAAAACCATTGTTTGTTTGCACCTATCCACCAGAACCCATGGCAGCCTGAGCAGGGAAAGTAACAGGCCTGGGTGGAAAGCGCTGGCACCATATGGCACAGTGCACCGGTTCAGTGCCCAGGATTGATTAGAGCGGAGCAGAGGGGGAGGAAGGGAAAGATCCTAATTGGCTGTTCTTTTCACCAGATGCGCAATAACTTCCGTGTAGAATAAGATTATCATCAGGATCGCGGGGGTGCTGCGAGAAAGTGGAGGCTGGAGTATTTGTATTTACCTAATCTCTCCTAGAGATTTGAGTGTGTGTATGTGTGCATAGATACTTGTGTGTCCTTGTGGGAACCGAGGACAGTAAATTACAAAAACAAATTGACCTTGTGGGGACATTTTCTTGGGCCTCACAACGGAAAGTGCCAGTTCAAGTTTTTTAGATGGTTAAGGGTTAGGTTTAGAATTAGTGTTAGGGTTAGAATTATGCTAGGGGTTTAGGTTATTTGTCAGTCCTCAGTAACATAGTAAAACAAGCTTGTGTGTGTATGTTTGGATAACACACTCCTGAGCATGATCTGAATGTATGATCCTGGTAATAACACCATACTGGCATTGGAAATAGCCGGCCAAAGCACTGTTTCTGAAAGGTTGTCAGTTCTGTGCGTGAGTCGGAGGACCCAAGACAGAACCTGGGAGCGGGAAGGTAGGACGGAAGCAATGCTGACGAGAGACGCGAGGACACCCGTGACATCACGACAGGCCACCCTTCTATCTTTCTCTCTCTCTCCGATCAATCGGAACAGACCACAAGTTCTCTCCCCTCTACGGAGACAGCCTCCTCCTTCAGCGACTGTGTTTACCCTCCTCCGAGCTAAGCGCAGCAGCATTAGCATAGCGTCTGAACTGGGGTACAGCGCCGCGTGCGCCCCCAGATTAGACTGGGGGTTGAGAGGATGACGCTGACAGAGACGGCCTCTGATCCAGGACCAGCCCATAATTAACCATGGGATTAGACCGTGTTTCAAGACGGCTTACGCCTTTGAGTCCCGCTGTCCTCGCTCGGCGACGTCGTCTCTGACACCGTGACGGTTGGAACCGGACCGCTCGCTGTGTCGCCAATCTAAAATCATGACCCCCGTGTAGTAGGTGGGCTAGTCGGGGATGCAGGCAGAAACTCTTATTTGTCAAACGCCATGAAGACAAGTGCATGCGGAGATCACAGGCGGTGCAGGTGTGATATCCTGCTACAGAGTCGAGTTTCTGCCGAGTCTGAGAGATGAGGATTCACTTCATATCAGAGAAGTGAATCCTCTGAGAAAGTGTTTGACTCCGGAACAGAATTTTTTGTTATGATGATCTATTGACATTCATCCCTTGATGTCTGCAGAATAAAGATTTCTTCTTCAGAGAATAAATATAACAGAATAATGATTAATTATTCATTTACTTTATTTTTTAGTACTGCCAAATATTTTACCCTGCTGCAGCTGCTATTCCTACAGAATGTAGGTGCAACCAGAGAAAATATTGGAGTTTTGGCTTGTGTTTCTGTTGAGCCTTGGGGTTGTGTTGGAGGAGAATCAGACTTGGTTTGTCTGAGAGAAACATGTATCCCATAATAACCATATCGCCGCCATGTCTGGGTAAATTGACTCTGCAACCTTTCGCGGGCTTCGTAATTAATGATCCATAAATAATTCAGTCCTTTAAAAGCAATTATCAGGCTGGGAGTGATGAAAAATACTCACTGCTTTAAATTGAGTCTGGAACGAGAATCAACTGTTTATTCCAGCAGCAAACTGGGGATCCAGGTGCCTGCTCTCACAATGGCAGATTTTCTTTTTTTATCTCTCTCTCTCTCTCTCTCTCTCTCTCTCTCTCTCTCTCTCTCTCTCTCTCTCTCAATCTCTCTCTCTCTCTCTCTCTCTCTCAACAATGTCTTTACTGGCATGACAAAGAGCTTCTAAACCAGTTGAACTGAGTTACTTAAGTACATCAATAACCCTCTATAAGAAATAGGTTTCTTCTAGTCAACACGTTGAAGTGTTAGTCAGTGCAGTCAAGAGGCTCATCCCAAGGAGAAAGTCAAGGTGAAAATAAAACATGCATAGAGAAATCCTTTATTATCTCTTTACAATTGTTTAGCTTTGTCCCCTACGCAAAACTTTGACCCTTGAGCAAACAATGCATCATTGAGGGAGGGGTGATTTGGGACAGATAGCGAGGGGGGGGGGGGTAACGAGAGAGGTAAATTCCATCTGTCCAAATTCAAATGAGTCTCCACAGGCTAGCGCGCCAGCATGCCTTTCACAACTCCAAAGGTGAAACTATCGGCGAGTTACGCGGTTATACATCACAGGGGAACAGGTGCCAGCCAACATCTACTAGAGAGAAAAAGAGAGAGGGGGAGGGGGGGAGGCCGAGGAAGAGTAGAGAAAAATATCAACCAAGCGAAGGGGAAAAGAACCCGGCAGATGCCCCCCCGTGCCCACGGAGAGGCTGTCATATTGACAAAGGTCGGGGGTCAAGTGGACCGCAGCATTCCAGCTCAGCTGCTTCCTGTCTGGGGACATTTAATTATGTCTGCGGCGGGCAGATGTGACACAGGGCGACCGGGGCAGGTGGTGGTGGGGCCGTGGATTTAAATATGTCACGTTCCCCTATGGATGTTCTTGTCTTTGTTTGTTTACAGTTTAGTGACTCATTGAATCGTTTCCACCGGTTTTCACCTGAAAGACGCTATCGAGGCGGAAGCGCCTGACAGACAGAGGAGTTTGAATGCGGGCTGAGCTCAGTGGTGAGCCAGGCACTGAGCTCTTCTGGGGTTATTTGGCAAATGTCATTGACGATGAAAATTCAACAATAGTGTTACAGGGTTTTGTGTGTGTCGTTGGGTGCATGCGTGTGTGTGTAGGTGTGTGTGTTTCTTTCAGTCCTGCCTTTGAGTGATTTCATCACCAGGAGTCCATGGAGCTAGTCAGCTGCCCAATCCAGGCTTTTCCCAAAAATCTATTAAGCAATCAGGAGGGGGGGAACATCACAGAGGTATGGCAAGAACCTCAGTATCACCTCAGCAGTCAAAAAGAATATCCCAGCATGCATTTGAACCGAGACATTTATCTCAAAGGGTTCAAACACAATTTGACATGCAATCATGGAATCTAATTCCCATTCACACATGCACACATGATCAGACACAAACACTCAAGTATTCACTCATTCAAAAACAGGTTTCAAACACATTTCGCACTCTCACTCGTGCACATGTACAGCTGAACTCACTCACACACACACACACACACACAGAGACTGTGGACAAGACCCCCGTTGACCTTTGTGTGGTTAGGCCAGGGTGCCCCAGCCCAGAGTTGTGTTTCTGTCCCGCCCGCCGTCCCTGAATCCCCCCACACACACACACACAGTTCTCCACACGTACCCAAACCCCCCCCTCCGACCCCACCCGGTCCCCTTAGCTCCCTGGCTGTGTTTACGGTGAGCCCAGTCAGCCATGACACAGACACCTGCTCTGGTTACAAAGAGACGCCACTGGAGTTTAATGGTTCCTAATGTCTGATTATCCAGGTGCCAACCGGCGTAATCGCAAACGAAACAAACAAGACCTCTCCATCAGCTCAGAGCTCACCCACCCAGAAGAGAGGAGAGACACCGATAGCGACACGCAAACAAACGACTTTGGGTTCATATTTCCCCCCTGTGATTTTTAGTTTTTGGCGTTTTTTCTTTTGTAAGCGTGTTTCGACCTTTTTAGACACAGGAGTTACCCGTGTCCATCACATCCCCAGAGTCCCTAAAGGGTGTGGTGATGTGATGAAACGGAACGACCTTTCATCAAGATTGACTGAAATGAGGGAGGGAGCGCTTAAATTGATTCAAGCAACTGGAAGATAAAAAACTATCGATCGCGATAAGATAGGGTGGCCCATGATAAAGGCTTTGTTTAACAGAGAGAGAGAAGAAAAAGGGGATGCCGGACTGTTCTAGAATGGAGCTTCTGTCGATGCCATGTGCGTTTGCATAGGCGCGGACGCGTGCGAGCGTGACTAACAAGAAGCTGATGAATTCCGTGACTGTAACTGACAGGACATCCATCAAGCTCACAAGCAGCTGGTTCTTATAACGACCACTGTCGTAAATATACCACCGCACACACCCACGCCAAGTGTCTTTTGTTTAGAGTTTTTTTAATGAACAGGTTTTCTGGAATACCTTCCGATGACACATGGAAGGCAACCAGGCGCGTGTTCCAGGACTGTGTGGGCCTCCTCCATTTGTTTTCTCCGCTCTCCTCCTTTGTCGTTCGATCATTCGCTCGCGCGCTGTGTCTGTGCACGCCTCCCCCTCTGTTTTGCTCTTTCTGTCTATGTGTCTGTCTCCTTCTCATTCCCTCCCTCACCCTCTCTCTGTCTCTCTCTCTCTCTCTCACACACACACACGCGCGCCTGTGGTTGCGTCAGAATGGCATCACCTCGTGTTGTCTCCCGTAATGCCAGTGTGGCGGACTCAGGCTTTGTAAACCAAGCAGAGCACCACCCAGCCCAGCCTCATTAACCAGGCCTGGTAGCAGTGCAAGGCGGTGAGACGTTACACTCCTGTTAGAAACACAAGCCTGATTCATCCCGTGTCTGACTAACTAGGCCCTCAGCATCAAAAGAAACACTCTCTGGCAGGAGGACAAAGAACATTCAAGCCGGGAGAATAAGATTTGTCTGAAAAAAATATTCTGTTGCTCGTTTTTTCAGCTGCCGGGCCCAGAGTGCTGATTTGATCTGTTGAACTGTTGTAGGAGGTTACGCGGGGTCAACAGGACATTTCGAGGATTTCTTTTGTTTTGTACTTGTTTCCCAACCCACCAGGGGAGGGTTTACAGTGCACATTAAGTACTGTAAGATCTCAGGCCAAACTTGTACTCCTTTGTACATTCACCCAAGGTTTTTCTACAGACTCCGGGGTCTCGAATACAGAGTCCTCTAGCAACTTCATGTCTGCTTCTCATGTCGTATGTGTGAGTTAACATAAGGAGCAAGATAACTACGCCATATCATGCTATCCACGCTCGAGGCCTCTGAGTGATGGTAACACTTGACTATTGATTGGACAGCGCGGCGGTATGCGACCCGACAGGTACTGTAGCGATGCTCGGCAGACTACCAAACAAGCCCATGCATCTGGGCAGGTCAGAAACGTGGCGAAATGCTCATCTGTTGTGTGTGATCTTGAATACGGCACCAGTCGTTGTCATCAGAGCCTTCAGGCCACTATGATTATGACTCATCCCCCACGAAGCGCTGGAGTGATTTAGAGGTTCCCCATTGAAATTCCCCTCCATTGTCAAGGCCCAGACCTCGGAGGAGCTAAATTAATGATGTGTAATGCATTAATAAGAAGGTGTCATTCTTCTTAGACCCTTAGCCCCTTTGTTAAGCTCAAAGCCCGGCGCGACTGAGAAAACAGGTCGGTTGATTCAATTATGTACACTTAGCTGGCTGTTTATTCAAAAGGGAACACAATTATACACACCACTACTCCACTGGCTGTTAATGGTCTCCAGCACTGGCAGCCACCAGGTCCGTCAGCTCTCCTACTCATCCTGCCTGAGAGAGAGAGAGAGAGAGAGAGAGAGACAGAGAGAGAGAGAGAGAGAGAGAGAGAGAGAGAGAGAGAGAGAGAGAAAGAGGTAGAGAGAGAGAGAGAGAGAGAGAGAGAAAGAGAGAGAGAGAGAGAGAGAGAGAGAGAGAGAGAGAGAGAGAGAGAGAGAAAAAGAGGTAGAGGGAGAGAGAGAGGGATGGAGAGAGGGAGGGAGGGAGGGAGTGGAGGGAAAGCTAGGAGGAGAAAGGGGGAGGGAGAGAGATACAGAGAGTGAAGGGGAGGGAAAGGGAGGGACATAGATGGAGAAAGAGAGGTGGAGAGAGAGAAGGGAAGGGAAAGAGAGAGAGGGAGTGTGTGAGAGAGTGAGAGAGATAATGGAATTTCATATCAGTAGCTAACAAACAAGGCAAGAGAGAAGTAGGTGAAAATAATGCATTTTCCGTCCCTCTTGTGGCTCTGCATGCTTGTACGTGTGCGCCAGCACGAGGGTGTGCTTTTGCGTGTGTGCTAGTGCAAGCGTGTGTGTTCGTGCATGCGCGGCGCTCCGGCTCTTTGCACAGGCACATCTCGTTAATAGGTTTTTCATTCAGTACTTTCTGTTTTTGTAAGATAACAACTAAATAAACGTTCATGGGAATAAGAGGACAATGTGTTTACTTTGGGCTTTCAGATAATCATTTTTTCTCCAGCTATGAGCCTGTTGGCAAACATCAAAAATTAATTTATTGTGTTGATAACCATATCATATGGATCCTCAACGCACCAGGTGGTTTACAGTATATCAAAGCCAAAGCTAACACGAGGCAAACACATTACACTAGTTAACCAAGGTGACAAAAGAGAATTTACCATTTCCACGTTGTGAATCAATTCTCCCTTTTTTTTTTTAAGGTTGCCACTGGCAGTTTAAGAGTCTTGGCTGGACACAGTTTCTGCATTAGCTGTTGGCTGGAAATCACATCACACGTTCCGATTGACATTCCCCCAACGAGCACTGTCAACCCTTCTCACAACACACACAACACACACACACACAAACTAAAACACATACACAGGAGAGGCAGAGAGGTTTAAATGTGATTTACACCATTGCACTCTGCAAATTGTATCGTGTGAAAAGCTTGAGCCCTTAAGCCAAGTCGATTATATTTCCCCAGCTTTGGCTGTCAATCTCCAACTGTTTACCAACTGGGCTGATTAGCAAATGCTCCGTGCCGGCATTCTCCCCAACCAATCCCTACGCGGCCCCAACCTCCAAATCAATTTCCTTCTGGATGCAGAATCCATGGCCTCTCCGTCATCTCCATGTTGGGCTTTGTGGAGCACCAGCAAGTCCACAAAGACCCCCCCCCCCCCCCCACACACACACACACACACACAAACACCCCTTCTCCCCCTTTGCCCGCTATCATGGTTCATAGCCTCCCTCCCCCCTCCTCTCCCCCGGTCTCTGCCTCTTCCCCCACCTTCTGGTCTCCATCTTCTCCTTTCCCCAACCTCTCCCTCCATTCCACATACACACACACCATCACGCACCCCTCCCCCCCCCACACCTCTCACCTCATTTCCGCGACGGCCACCGACAAGGCGCCCGCCTGTCAGTCACGGCCGTCCGAAGGGGTCAATCGCGGGGGCTCGTCTACGCCGTTCTGTTTGCTTGTTTAAGCCTCTCACCTCCGCTTCCTCCCCCTGAACAGCTGCCAGCCAGCCTTCCTCACACCGTCAAACATTCACCGCTCTGCTGTTTGGGAGTACGCCGTCGCCGTCGCGGTAATCCAGTTTGTACATCGTTGTTGTTTGCCTCGTTCCTCACAGAAATCTGGTGACTGGCATCACACCATCTGGGCCTGCCTTCTGAAGAGCACACATGAGCGCCTAACAAACCAAGGGTAGGCTGTAGACAGGAAGTACAAGTACTTTTAGAGCATGGGGTACATGAATAAACATGGTTTCCGGATAAATACCGTGTAAAGCACTGTTTGGATTTGCTTGGGGACGGCGTGTCGGATGAAATTAAACAGTCGCGTTTGCCTTCACTGAGGCACGATAGACCGTTTGTTTTGTTTTGTTTCACGATTGAAAAGAATCTGACGTGTGAGACTCAGCTCCCGTGTTTTGGAGCCACGTTGCCATGGTTAGACTTGTGTCACTAAACGAACGCTTTGAGTCTGTTTGATTCTGCCGTTTCACTCCATTAAGAAACGTTCCTCCTCCTGTAGCCATGACACCCGGCCAAAACCCTGTCACGTCGAGTTAGCTGGAAGTTGGTCAAGACTGAACCCCCGCATATCCAACTCTGCTGTGTGTGTGTTGTCAATGAGGTGTCTACCAAATGAGCAGCATTAATAGATTAGCGCATTGCTTGTCATGCCAAACCCCCCCCCCCTACGCCCTCACACATGATTGTCTGAGCTGGCCCCAAAATGGCATGGCCCTTGCAAGGCCTTCTGGGTAGTGTGTCTGTGCCCAGAATCCTTTTGGGTTAGCGACGGCTGTTGCTCATCCCCCCTCCCATCCGCCAGAGCCGAGAGCTCCCATGGAATCACACACACACACACCGCACGGACCAGACTGGACACTGTTGCACTGTTGTGTGGTCGATGAACGAGGGGGCCGTTTATAAAGATAGATTATAGATCAGTATAGATTAGCCCAGTGGTTCTCAAACATTTTCAGTCAGACCCCCACTCAAAACTGAAAACAAAAAATCATTTCAGCCCCTGCCATTAAAATCATATCCTCTTTCTAAAGCAATATATTTTTGACTTTCTCTGTCCCCCCTACCCCCACCCCCAACACACACACACAAAGCTGTGGACGTCCCCCCCAGGGAGTCACGCCCCCACAGTTTGAGAGGAACTCGATTGATAGATTAGACCTTCTGCTGGGTGGGTGTCACCACAACCTTCCTGTTCCCTGTGTGTCCCGTCTGTTGTCCGCCATCTTGGCCGGTCCGTTTTGAGTGTTTTTTGTTGTTGTTGCTGTTATTATTGTTCTTGCTGTTATTATTATGAGTCTTCGTGGACATCGACAGCACTCCGCCAAGGCTTGTAGTTACGGTTGTCCACGGCAGCCACCCTACAGTCTGTCACCCTCTGCGCCCCCCCCCCTCTGCAGTCGAAAGTCTGGGCATCCATCTGTTCCGCCATCACCACGGTAACGGCCGTAATCCGCTGCCAGATGAACGACTGCTAGGGGGGCCTCGAAAACAACACGCAGGATTCCATTACACACAATTTAGTGTTATGCAACACTGGTGTTCAACAACACACACACACACAGACACACACACACATAGGGCACGCCTATACCAGCTGTATCTCAGTTGTGCAGATCTTCTCCCTGTGTCATGTGTTCAGAGGCCTCTCCAGGGAGAAGGGAAACAGGACGGATCTGGTGTGACAGGAAGTGACACAAGCAGATGCATTTATTCTTTCATTGTCATAGTGATACTAAGCCCAACCTGTTAGAGTTGGCAGAGGACCTATCAGGACAGATCGCTGTTTGAAACACGCACACTCACACACACACACACGTCTGAATTGCTATTGTTGTGGAGACTCACAATTTCGTCCCATTCAAAATCATGTTCATGCTAATGCTAATGCTAACCTTAACCCTAACCCTAAACCCAAAAACCCTACCATAACCTTGAACCTAGCCCTAGCTCCTAGCCCTAATCCTAAAACTGTCCTTAACTGTCAACCCCAATTCTAACCCTAACCCCCTTAAGATAAACTAAAACAAGAATTTGTCCCCACAACTTCAAATTTCCCTTGTTGTACTGTTCTTGAA
The DNA here is from genome assembly GCF_038355195.1 of Osmerus mordax. Classification (NCBI taxonomy): domain Eukaryota; kingdom Metazoa; phylum Chordata; class Actinopteri; order Osmeriformes; family Osmeridae; genus Osmerus; species Osmerus mordax. The sequence goes on from NC_090061.1 coordinate 13,761,379, forward strand.
AGGCCCCAGAAAGAAAAGCTAAACAAGTTCACACACACACACAAAGTTAAATGAAAGTCCCTTTCATTTCAGATAGTACATTTCTGAAGTATGAAGTATGAACACTTATTTCAGTGACTGTGGTATAAAGAAGATTGGTTGCAGCCATCTCAAGCAACTTCAACAAAGTCAAATTGCAAACATTTCTTCTGTTTTATCCCTGGTTTAAGAGTGTAAAAATGTAGGCTCTTCCACATAGCTACTGTCGAGTCATTTGATTGTTGCCAGCATAGGTTGTCTTCCATATCTATTGTTAATTATCATTCACATAAATTCCCTCTCACATAAATAGACCAAATAAATTAGCACAAGAGACGCTTCCAATTATCAACATTCACGTTTTGCTAATGCGAGAACGTTCCCCGCTGGAGGCATCCCAGGTTGCAGGATCACAGCCAGACAGCTATCTGTGTTCCCTCTGTTAATCCCACAACATGTCAACCGTAAAATTACCTCAGGAGTCCTTGCCAAAAACCCAGCATGCCTGTCTCCCGGCTTTTATCAGGACGGAATCTGAGATTAGCAGTGTAATTATCACGTGTGAACTTCGACATGTGGGGAGACGCCCGGGGAAGAGCGAGGGAGGAGAGCGCTTCAGCGTCAGGTCGCCCACCTAAAAGCAGCTCGCTGTGAACTCCTGGTTTCCAGCCTTGAAATGCGTCACGCCTTCAAACTCTCGACTTTACACACACACACACACCCCGTAACACATAGGTAAAAAATACTTTTGGACTGATGCACTTTTTGAAAGTGTTCTCAAGTCTTATTTTTTTTGCTTTGGCTCAAGGACACGTAGCCTTCTAACTCCTGTCGGATTTTCATACAGGCTTCTACCGAAACACTGTATGTCTTTGCCAAGGCCGGCCATCTTTCTCCACGCAAATACGGGCAGGATAAGACCAACATCACTGAGCAGATTCTCCAACCAAGCTGTAGCCCAGCTAGACGATCACCCAATATAGACATCCATGAATAATGGATCTAGATTTAACGCAAGACGGGCCAGCCAGCGTGCTTTCATCTCATCGCATTTGTGGTCGTGATGTTCTCTATTCTCGAAGCTTTCTGATGTGAGTATCGATTTGTGCTTTGGCATATCAAACATCTTAAGATATACTGGGGGGGGGGGATATATCTGGAAGGAATCAATGAGCGGTTGCTTATGTAAGCACCTGACCTCAATCACCTTTTGAATAGTTTGTGATCGTACACAAAATCAGTTTCAGACATCGGCCTCGCTCTCCTTGTTGAAAAATACCATACCGGGCAATAAAGGGATAAGATATTACTAGATATCAGATGATTAAAATTCACTATTACCACAGAGGCAGGAGATATTTCATCTCCCTCACCGACAGCAAAAAGAACAGTTCTTATAGAAATGTCAAGCAGTAGCTATGACCTTTGAAGATTCCAGCAGAGAAATATAGCAGCAGCTGCATCTGTGACATATTCCTGGCTAATGATTATGATTTTTCCCAGGTCACCTTGTAAGCACACTCAAAAAATGCAATATTCCTATACCGCATTGATCGCTGTGGGCTGCGTTGACGATATGTGTGTGAGTGTGAATGGTGGGCGGTGGGGTGTTGTTGGTTAGAATCCTTGGGAACCTGTAATTGGAGGGCTGACCTATAATCACGTTGTAGATACTGTAGTGTTATCCAGGCTCTCTCGTGGCGACCCTGGCTTGCTCATCGACTGCTCTTTCAAAACTGTCCCTTTTTCACACTCTCGTCCTCTTTATTTTCTTTCTTTTCGTGATGAAAGCTTTGGATCATAACTCTGATCAGGTGTAGTTCTGTTTCGCTCTGTGCCGAGTGGCATGCCTTGAGGCACGTGGAGTCACGTGGCTACTGCCTTCTGGGGGATGTAGTATTCCAGCTGCAGGGTCTCGGGGTTTGGGGCCTTCTGGAATGCAGGGTCGCCGAGTGTTCCTCTCTTCTGGGGCAGCAGACGTGTGTTCTCCGAACATTGGCCTCTCCAGCACTGTCAGGTCAGATCTATTAACGGGTGTTTTCAAGATGCAGTGGAAGCTTTGGGGCCTGTTGGAGTTTGACGGACAGGAATTAGGTGCCAGCCATGTTCCATTGGGGGAGTCCACGCTGCCGACTCGTTCCCTGTCCGTGGTGCTGGCAGAGCCTGGGGCAGGTTCCGTCTGCAGCGAGTACCCGAGGCGCTGTCCATGGTGCTGAAGGGTTCAGAGACGCTGCATGTCAAAGGGTGTGTTGTGAGGGGATCAGATGAGTGTTAGTTAGTGGGGATCAGATGAGTGTTAGTTAGTGGGGATCAGATGAGTGTTAGTTAGTTGGGACCAGATGAGTGTTAGTTAGTGGGGATCAGATGAGTGTTAGTTAGAGGGGATCAGATGAGTGTTAGTTAGAGGGGATCAGATGAGTGTTAGTTAGAGGGGATCAGATGAGTGTTAGTTAGTGGGGATCAGATGAGTGTTAGTTAGTGGGGATCAGATGAGTGTTAGTTAGTGGGGATCAGATGAGTGTTAGTTAGTGGGGATCAGATGAGTGTTAGTTAGTGGGGATCAGATGAGTGTCAGTTAGTGGGGATCAGATGAGTGTTAGTTAGTGGGGATCAGATGAGTGTTAGTTAGTTGGGATCAGATGAGTGTTAGTTAGTGGGGATCAGATGAGTGTTAGTTAGTTGGGACCAGATTTGCCCCTCCTGGCCCTAACTGCCAGACAAACGTTTGGGGGTGACTCTTGTTGGCCTGTCCTCCAACACACTGCACTGATTGGAGTAGTATTTGTAGACAGATTATGTTTACTAACTGCAAGCATTGTAGATAGTAGACCTATTAGCTTACTTCTATTTCTGTCAAACACAGAGCGATAATGGGTGTTTGTTCTTTGTATTGGGCTTTTGCACCAATGCCAGGTCCAGAGAGTACAGAAATAATTAGTAGGAGATCTTTTAGTTTATGCTTAGTTTTAGCTCTGCATTAAAAACAATAGCTAAATTTAAAGTGCACAAACAACAAAGGCCAGACATTAAATATGTGCTGGCATTAAGCTGCTGTTTTCATGCAGGGCTGAAATGAAGCAGAAACTAAGAGATATACACAACAACTTAAAAATGGGGAATGAAGAACTTCTATCAGATCCAGGTGGTTTGAATGACATTCATATTTATTGTCTGGCGTCTCCTGTCTGTGCACTGATGTTGAAAAAGATTCAACATCACCTGGATCTGGAAGAAGTTCTAGCAACACGAAGTTGTGTCTGGAGTGTAGGCTCATTGTGTACTTGGACAATTTACACGGTAGCACAAAGAAAGCTCGGTATCCTTCATGTCCTACATGGATTTCTTATGTTGTTGCGTAAAACACAACACCATCATCACAGTGCCGCCTTTAGACTCCAGGCCTCCACACATACCTGCCAAAACCTGGGGAGAGAGAGAGGCAAAAGAAGAAAAATAGGCGTCAAACAGAATAATATAAGTAAGGGAACACGGAAAGTCGGGAGGGGAAAGAAGAATGGAGAAAGATTGGTGTTGCGCCTCGAAAGATAGACTTGATGTGTCTATGAATGTCTTTTCCCCTCCTCTGTTTTCTGTCTTTTGTTGCAGACAGAATATTTGACAGCGTACTCTGGATAAACTAGACCACATGATCCATTTGTGGAGAACACAGGTCTCCCAGATCTCCATCTTTTGTTCTTGTTTCGCCGTCTGTGTGTGTTCGTGTGTGTGTGTGTGTGTGTGTGCGTGTGTGCGTCTCCCACCCAGTACACTGTGGAAGAAATTGGGATTTCCTTATCAATCTGCAGATTGGGAGAGAAAACCAGTCTTCTGACCATAAATGACAACACAACACCAAGCTTAGGTCTCAACCAGGTCTCTCTCCTCTCCGAAAGCCGAAGGACCATCTTTTATAGGGCACAAGAATGTAAACATAGATTGTGACAGTCAGGCAGGAATGATGTTACAAAAGTCTCAGAGAAAGAGATTCACTGCTCCCAACACATGACAACTCTCACACTAAAGAGTTCAGCTCTCCTTGTAGTCATGACAAGGACCGTTTAGCCAGTACTTTCTCCTGACCCCGAACATCTATTAACCTGACACATAGACACAATATACTGTTATAAATAGCAAGCTTACATGATAAACGTACTAACTAGTATCCAATGACTAGTTCTATTGATTAGTGATTAATGTAAGCACACAGGAAATCCCAATTTCTTCCACAACATCCACCTTTTTCTCAGGTACAGGTGCAACTTCAAGGCCCCTGGGGATTCTGGGTAAACGCCTCAAGAGACAAACATGGGAACTCAATTTCGCTGCTCCCACCCCCCCCCCCCCCCTCCCCCCTCCGTCCCACTCCCCTTCATTCCTCTCCTCCTCGTCTTCCCCCCTTTTCTCTCCCCACCACAACACGCTCCCTTCCCCCTGTCGGTGCTTAAAGCCGGGAGCCGCTCTTGTTTTTCACAGGGTTCAATCAGCCTACGATTTCGACTGCATTCCCCCCCCCCAGCAGTAATAGGCCCCAATCCACCAGAGACTGTTTTGGAGGAGAGACGGTGTGTTCCCTCCACAGGACCCCCGTGGGGACCTGATTTAAAAAACAGAAGAGGCAGAAAGAGAGGGGGGAGGGGGGGGGAGAGAAAGAGTGAGAAAAAGAGATAGATAACCGTACCTGAGTGGGGAAGGTGAATAGGCTTTGAGTTAATCAGCTGTTGGTTACCTGCAATTCATGCTGTTGCCGTCAAGTCTTTGCTCCCGGATCAAAGTCTACTGTCTGAACTTTAATGCTAAATCTTTCCACGAAATGACGGTGATTTAAAGACTTTGCAGGTTGCCCCATTACCTCAATTTTCGATAATGGCTCTGCACCTGAAATTACCTCTTTCAGTTTAAAGTGATTTACAGGCTCGTACAGTAGCACCATTGTAAACCTAACAATTACAACACGCCCCAGTGAATGACAGTTACTTCCACTGGTACTGAGTGTCTAAGGTTTTAGACATGTGTGCTAAGCTTTGAGAGCTTTTTCGTTAGCGTGCTGTTAGCCTGTTCTCTGTAAGGTAAGAGAGAGTCAAGGGAGTAGGAAGAAGGTGAAAGCAAATGGGCATCCTAATGAAGCAATAGACATTTAAGAAGAGAGGAAAACAACCGAATCCTGGCTTTTGAGGGCTGGAAAGAATACCGAGGGGAGAGTGGCATCCAGGCTGGTTAGGGAAAGGAGAAGGCTGATGGGGAGGTTCTCTTCACCTTCCTCTGGGATCTCTGGGGGGTCTCCAGCAGGTGGCGTGGTGCTCCTGGGTGGGCCGCTGTGTCCCAGATCTCCATCCACTCCCCAGGATTAGCCGAGATCTCCACAAAGCCGAGCGCGCGTGTCTGTGTGCGACGCGTGTCCCTTCTCGCCCGTGTCCCGTTCTCCATGGGTCCCCGTGGGTCCTGCCTGCTTTGTGCAGCTCTAAGGGGTCTCAGGAGGCCTGCTTCTGTCTCCCCCACCCCCACCGATTCCTGAACCCAACACTGACGACACACACACACACAACACAACACAAACAACGGGCACACACACACTAACAAAAGCACACATCCACACGCACACGCACCCACACAAACATACAGTCGAGCCCACACACAGCCTTTCAACTGGGAGTGTCGTCTGGGAGTGTGTCCACACACGCCTGGTCTTGGGGGTTAAGTTGGGCACAGAGCCAGACTCGGGCCCACTCCAGAGCCTCTCCCTGATCTCACACACACACACATCACACCACACACACTTCACCTGCTGTCTCAGACCCTCTCTTCTCCATTCTGTGTTCATCTCCCACGTGACAACCATCTGACACCTCCTGTTTCTGGTCGTTTCCTTCCCATCACCCACCTGCCTTCCCCTACCGTGATCCAGCCTACCAGGACAGTGGCCTGCCAGTAGACCATCCGCTGCTGTCCTGCCAGGTTCCCCTCAGTGGAGCGGCGAAGGTCGGACTGCTCCAGGACACCTCCACGACTGTCCCAACTCTGAGAGACACAAAGAGACGCCGACAAGCCGGTCTCCTTCAGGGTACACCTTCACAAGTCCACTCATGTGGTTGATGGCTCTCTCCCTCTTTATCTCGTCATTCTTCCTCTCTCCTGCTGACTCAATTTCTCTCTTCCTCTCTTTCCAGTCTCGCTGCCTTTCTTTCATCTCACCCCTGCTGCAGTGTCACCTCTTCCTCTGCCTCTCATCTCAACTCCATGGCAACAGGGATCCCTCTGGGAACAACGGCATTCTCTCTTTGTCCTGTGACAGAGAGGCAGGCAGACAGACAGACAGACAGACAGACAGACAGACTGACAGACAGGTAGGAAGACAGAGAGACAGGTAGCCAGACAGACAAATAGACAGGCAGAAAGACATATAGACAGACAGACAACAGGGCTGGTGGTCAGAGGGACAGATGGATGAAGGCAGACAGGCAGATAGATGAACGGCTTCCAGACAGGCAGACAGACTCAACCCAGTGTTCCATTAAATGTACTTTTAGATGCAGCTTGACTCTTGCAGAATTTCTGTATGCCAAGTGTAACATATTGCGTCTCCCAAACACATACTCAGTCACTCACACAAACACTCACACACGAAAGCCCAGAGGTCACCTGACCCTTTCTCCGCCATGCACTGATAAGCGTCCTCTGATTACACACCCCAGTGAGTCACATCACCAAGGCTACTATTACCACGGCAACGCCCATGGGAGAGCCCCTTGCCTTAAAGCACACTGACATGCAGATGGCCCTGAGCCAACACCCCTCTGATATCACTTGCTCCCCACTCAACTTTTTCCATTCTCTCTCTTCCATTCACTTTCCATCCTCTCTCTCTCTATTAAATTCACTCTCCACGTTCTCTCTCTCTCTTCAATTCACTCTCCATCCTCTCTCTCTCTCTCTCATTCTATCTGTCTCTCTCCCTCTCTGTCTCTCTCCCTCTCTCCCTCTCTCCCTTTCTCTCTCTTTCCACACTTGAAGAAAACAGAATTTAAAGAAATGAACATGAATTATGTGGAGCTGCGTGCATGCTCATCCCCCTCTGTGGGCCCTCTGTGGAAGCTGAACCATTCCTCGACCCTTCCTGTGACCTTTGACCCCCGGTACATGTTCGCCGCCCTGCTTGCGTGGGCCCAACTTCTCATCTCTCTCTCTTTGCTCTCCTCTCTGCCTCTTCTCCCAGGGCTGACCCTGCACCTCTCTCCTTGGCTGACCTCTGGAGACTTAGCCGGTGGCGTGTGGGCGGGATTTAGAGGTGCGGGCTTCGGCTGGAAGCGAGGAAGGCTGGCCACCAAAGGACAGGAGGCGAGGAGAGGCCAGGAGAGGGGAGAGTGGTGGAGGAACCGACTTTGTTTTAAATCTTGTTAAGATATAAAGGGAAGGTGATCTGCGAGGTAGAAGATGTGCTTAGCATCTGTGCTTGGAATTCTGAATCGATTGGATTTTGGAACATTCCAGCATGCGGGGTGTATTTATTTCCCATTTCATGCTCTGCCTGTTTTGCACATGGCTGATTTGGTTGGGTGTGTGTACATGTCCCGCCATGTTTCTCTCATTTCTGCGGTGAGGGGAGTTCGATTTCAATCGATTCATGTTTCAGAGGGGCTTTGGACTAGCGATTTTTGTTTCCTGTGGAAATGCCTGTCCCGAAATCCTAATTATACTCAAACAGCCAAACTGAAAAAAAGGTAACAAGAGGGACAGGGAGCGAGAAAGAGAGAGGGAGTGAGGGAGAGAAGGAGCCTGCGACACAGGGAGAGAGGGAGGAAAACAGAAAGAATTGCATTGACCTGCTGTGTTTTAACAAGGCCAGTTGTTTACTAGTGAGAGTGGAGAAGAGTTGGGACGGAGGTGGTTTGGAGTGAATTCAGGCTAACTCTTGTTTTCTGCTTGGGGACGCAGCCTCTGAAGAGGCTGTAGAGGCCGTCCCTGAGGCTGGAGGCTCCTCAATCACCCTCACATGATGCCCAAGCACTCAGTTCATAAATCTCCTTTCACTCTTTGTCGGAGTCTATCTCGATATGTCTCTGTCTCTTTCCTCGCTCTTCTATTTAACTTGCTCGCTCTCTCTTTGCCTCTTTCCCCCTTTCTCTACCCACCTCTCCCCCGCTCTCTCCCTTTCCCTATGCATCTATCCCTCTCTCTTTTCCTATCTCATTTTCCATCTTTTTCCCTCTCTGACCAGCTCTCTCTGTCTCTCTCTCTCACCCTCTCTCTCCCTGTTCCCCCATTTATCTCTCTGTCTTCGATTACCATGGAAATTGATTTCCTGGACTGGATAGCGCGAGGTGCAAGGTGTTTTGGTGTAAGGTTATCACACGCCTCCCCAAAATTGCAGCACAATTCAACCAATCTGTGTCTCTAGCAGAACCAGAGAACGACCAGCAGAGAGTCTGTGAATATGAACATTGTTCTACTGAAGGGGGCCACCAGAGAGACACAGACAAACAGGGATGGAGAGAGAAAAGAGAGGGGGGGAGAGAGAGAGATAGAGAGAGATAGAGAGAGAGGGGGGAGAGAGAGAGAGATAGAGAGAGAGGGGGGAGAGAGAGAGAGAGAGAGAGAGAGAGAGAGAGAGAGAGAGAGAGAGAGAGAGAGAGAGAGCGAGAGGGAGGGAGGGAGGTCTTACAGGAAACTGCCCAACAGAAAGGACTAGAAAAGGGGGAAGAGAGGCTGAAAAAGAGAGCAAAGGAGAGACAGCAGAAGAGAGATTAAGAGAGAGACGGACAGATACGGGGACCTGAGTTCCGTAGACTGCCTGACAAGTGAGGCCGCCCTGTTGCTACAGCCTGTGTCTGGCCCAAGCTCTATCACCCTATTCTCTCAGAGATCATCTGTGGCCATCACACACGCACACGCACGCACGGACACACGCATCCACTGACCCATAGACACACGCACACTCGCACACAGGCGAACCACCAACACAAGCCCACAGGCCCTACACATGTGAACATCTCTCTCTTTCTTTGACGCGCACGCACGCGCACACGCACACACCCTGCTTTGGCGGCATCACGCACACACACGCACGTACACACACACACACACATCCACACACACACAAGGCCGGCTCGCTCCTATCTCTGGGTTCAAATTCATTTCCTCAGATGCCAGATAAGAGCAGTCCATCTGCCACACTATGCTGGGAGACAGGCAGGAAGGGGGAGGGGGGGGGGGGGGGGGGGAGGTCTGAGAGGCGGGGAGGTGGGGAGGGGGAGGAGGGGGTAGAGGCAGAGAGGGGAGGGGGGGTATTGGGATGGGGCTGCCACCCATGGTTTCAAGCGGTTAACACCAAACTGAATTGAACAGCCCGGAACTGCACTACAAGGGACAAGATAGCTTTCTGATAAACACAATCATTGGGGAAGGGGGGGGGAGGGAGTAGGGGGGCAAACAAAGAAAGAGACAGAGAGAATTTAAAGGAAAAGAAAAAAGACAAAAGATTGAAAGACATCAAGTGAAGGAATGGGAATGGAGAGGGACTGTTCCAGGGTCCAGGAGAGCGGGAGGAGGTTGGTGTGGTGAGACCAGATAAGACAGAGGGGTGATGCTCTCTCTCCCTCTCTCTGTCTCTCCCTCTCCCGGTTTCCCTATTTGCCCCCCTCCTTGTCTCCCTCTTTCTCCACCCCTCTCTCTCTCCACCCCTCTCTCCCTCCCTCCCCCTCTCGCATGCGCGCACGCACGCACACACACACACACACATGCACGTGAAGGCCCACACACAGAACACACAGAACACACAGAACACACAGAACACACGTTCACACTCGTGGACAGAGCAGGCGCACGGGCAAGCGGCGCACGGTCGCTGACCGTGCAGATTATGACGCGGTCGGTTCACGGTCGGTGAGCGTGATGGTGACCGTGTTACATTAATAGCGTTCACGGTCTGCGGAGCCCCTCTGCCCCACCCTTACTCTGTGTTCCGCTCCCTTTCTCACTTTTCCGTCCATACATTTGTCCCTCTCTCTCCCTCCCTCTCTCTCTCTCTCTCTCTCTCTCTCTCTCTCTCTCTCCCAGTGCAGTGTCATTGCGCTAAACGCCCCGGGACAGTGTGGTGTCGTTTGACCGTTCTTCGACACGCCGTCCAATCAAACGGAAACATGAACCAACAAGATGCTTCCGGCCCCGGGGGGGCTGATCTCATTAGTGATGTCAGTCACCCTCTACACTCCTCCTCCCCCCCCCCCTCTCTTCCCCCTCCGGAAAGCCAGTGAGGGGCAGAGGCAGAGCCGACGCTCAGCTCTCGTGGAGTGTGACTGACCCGACCCAGTATCACGCATACGTTCAATGCTCGTCACTCTGTTGGCCCACTCTGTCTTTCCCTCCCTCTCTCTCTCTCTCTCTCTCTCTCTCTCTCTCTTTCTCTCTCCCGCCCTCTCTCTCCGTCTACCTCTTTCTCTCACATTCTCCCTCTCACACACTCTCTCTCGCGCTCTCTTTTCCTCCCTCCCTCCTTCCCTCCCTCCCTCTCTCTCGCGCTGTCCTTAGGAGGACTGGGCCTTTTATGGGCCGTGATTGGAGCACAGGGCCAGGTCATGGGCAATGATTGGACAGACTGCTTTGTCCCATCAAAGTTCATTGCCTTGTCCAGTCATACAATCACGGCCCATGGCCAGAAGCTGCCTGTCCAGTTATAGTCCGTAACCTGGACCAGTGCTCCAATCACAGACTCCTTCTGTCTATAGAACCCAGATAATGGGAGGGAGACAGGAGAAACAAATCATGGGAATACGGAGAACAAAAAGTAATTAGGCGCCGAAAAAGAAAGTAGGTAGATGTGACAGTTCAGTAAATCAGTAGTGTAGATGTGGATGTGTGGTGAGTGCAGGTGCATGGGGTTGTAAGGGTTGCCACCAAAGACGAAACAACACGACGCGCAGAGAGATCTGTCCGGCACGGGAGAGGCCCAACTTTGAAAGGCCTCAAGGCACAGGTCACAGGCGTTCCCCATCAGTGATCATCCGGGTAGTAACATCACAGGAAAAGCAGATAGGCAGAGGAGGCAGTGATGGCTGGGACATAACTCTTGCTGCCTGGCTGTGTTTGTGGGTCTTCTTAGAGATCCTCGATGGCCGCAGAAGGGAGGATGGATGTTTAGAAGGTCATTTAGCAGCTACAATTGTAGCTTCCAAGGAACCCAGGCACTGTACGCCAGAAAGACACAAACAGACACACTTAACTGAACTTAGTCGCACAGGAAGTCGATTTCCTGATCAAAAAGAGAGTGTGAGTAATGGAGGATGGAGGTAAAGAAGGCATCTCCCGGAATCCTCCCTCGCCCTGCCTCTCAGCCCTGCCTCTCAGCCCTGCCTCTCAGCCCTGCCTCTCAGCCCTGCCTCTAAGCAGTCACCACGGGGATGGTGGGGTTGCCGCAGGGGGTCCGGATCTGTCTTTAAACCGTCTCCTTCCCCCGCCGGCTCTGCATTCAAATACCTGGGGCCTCGGTGGAGTACAAAGAAGACCCCCCCCCCCCCCGAGTCTCATTCATTCCCCTCAGCCTTCATCCCGAGACCCCCCGCCCCTCTCCCATTCATCTCCATAACTCCTCCAGCCCCTCAACACCAGCCTCCTACACTCTCAGCTAGGGATGCACTGAATCCAGATTTTTGGGGTTTGGCCGAATACCGAATCCACTGGTTAAGATTCTGTCGAATCCGAAACCGAATACCGAATCCTACTCCCATCCTCAGTCCATTAACACAGTAAACACATTAATGAAGTAGACAACGTCCACAGCAGTGTATTTTTCATTTTATTTATTTTTACTGTAAAAAAAATAAATAGGCAACTATTATGCCAGGAAGACAAGTGGGAAAACTATTTTTACAATTACCATACGCATATGTTTACCCTACGTAAACACCTTCCAGTAACCAACAGCGGCGTCATTATTCTCAGCGTAGTGCAAACGTAGGGTTCGGTTCGGTGGAAAAAAATTCTGAGGTTCGGACGAAACCGAACCCCGTCAAAGAGCCCGATATTCGGCCGAATACGAAACCGAATACTGGATTCGGTACACCCCTAATCTCAGCCTTCAGCTCCGACCTCACCCTTCCAGCATCCCACGCTCCTCATTGCGATCAGCTCCCCTTCCTTCCATCCACTTCCTTCCAACCAGGCTCTCTCTCTCGGACCTCGTCAGACCTCGTTTTCTTGTTGTTCCTCGTGCGGCTTGCAGTGCCTGTCCTGAGCGTGTTCCCTGGGCCTCTAGGATCACTACTCTCTGGTCCTGTCTGTCCGTATGTCTGTCCGTATGTTTGTCTGTCTGTCTGTATGTCTGTATGTCTGGCCATGGCACAAACACTTGCATTGATTGGAGTAGCACCTGAAGTAACATCTAATTCCCACACTTCATTTACGCCTGAATCTCTTTCCCTCTCACCTTTAAATATGTGTGTGTGCCCGTGTGTGTGTGCCCGTGTGTGCGTGTGTGTGCGTGTGTGCGTGCGTGCGTGTGTGTGTTAGACTTATCACAGTATGCATTCACCTCAATAGCACCAACATTTTTGGGACGCTGTAATTGGTTTTTGGATGTCACCAGCTACAGTGTCACACCACCACGCCAGTTCTCAGTCATTTGTTCCTGGTTCCCCTTTGACTTCCCAACTTTCAACCAGTCACTTGAAAGAAGCTCTCTCTTGTCCAATCGCACGGAGGCCGCTACCCACATGGGCGATTGTCACGCGGTGCTGAAGTAGCAGAGTTCAAGATCCTGAATTTGAATGATGCTTTCTAAACTACAATTACTCACTCACTCACTCGCTTGCTATCTTTCTCTCTCTCTCTCTCTCTCTCTCTCTCTCTCTCTCTCTCTCAGCTCCACCTCCAACCCTCCACCTTCCACCACCTCGCATCCCCCCCGGGCCGGTCTGCCTGTGCTGCCTGGCAGTCTCCAGCTCCACTCGTTAGGCTCTGCGGAGCCACGTGTAAATAACATTATCCAAACAGTGTCATCTTCCCGTTCCTTCCTCCCCGGAGCGATAGAAGACTGGCACAGAGGGAGGAGCCAGCCATTCTCCCTCAGTCGTGTTTTTTCCATCCTCCTTTTTTCACGTCGCCTCTCGTGTCTGCTCCGTTAAGGAACGGACGCTCGGATTAGCTTGGAGGTCGCTTTTCTTCCAGCGACTCTTTTTCACATGGCTTTTGGGGCAAAGTGTGTCTTGTCGCACGTGTGTGAAGTGAGACTCATTAAGGAAGTGGGTTGTGTGAGATGTCTGGGAGGGGGAGGGGGGGGCTAGGCGGGGTGTGTCACTCCTGATGTAAAACATGGCCTATGATGGAGTTGGTCTCCCTGTGTCATACGTTATGGACGTAAAACAATGAACCATGTCTGTCTGTCTGTCTGTGCGTGGCTCCAGGCTTCAGTTGATCCAGACGGCATCTCCCACCCCGCCAACACACCTGCTCCTCATTGCGATCAGCTCCCCTTCCTTCCATCCACTTCCTTCCAACCAGGCTCTCTCTCTCGGACCTCGTCAGACCTCGTTTTCTTGTTGTTCCTCGTGCGGCTTGCAGTGCCTGTCCTGAGCGTGTTCCCTGGGCCTCTAGGATCACTACTCTCTGGTCCTGTCTGTCCGTATGTCTGTCCGTATGTTTGTCTGTCTGTCTGTATGTCTGTATGTCTGCCTCCTCTGCCACTTACCAAACCCCATTAACAAGATCATATTCTACCAAGCCACCATCCGGCCTTCTGCCCACCCCCCCCCCCCCCCCCCCACCCCCCCTGGACACCCACAACAAACCCTGGGTCATTACTGGACTCCAATGTCTGTCTCCTGCATCTTGGTCCCCTTGCTCCACAGCCCTCGCCACGGTAACACTGTTAACGCATAGACTCACACACCTCACTGGCCACAAGCACACATCCGTCATCAAAGGAAAGTTAAACAGCCATGAGATTGTGAGCACTGTAAGAGTCTGCAGTCTGCAGTTCAATTCACTTTTATGACTGTGTGTGTGTGTTGTGTGTGTCTTTATAGTTGTGTTACTGTTTCATGGCGCCGACGACAGTAGACGCCATGGCACAAACACTTGCATTGATTGGAGTAGCACCTGAAGTAACATCTAATTCCCACACTTCATTTACGCCTGAATCTCTTTCCCTCTCACCTTTAAATATGTGTGTGTGCCCGTGTGTGTGTGCCCGTGTGTGCGTGTGTGTGCGTGTGTGCGTGCGTGCGTGTGTGTGTTAGACTTATCACAGTATGCATTCACCTCAATAGCACCAACATTTTTGGGACGCTGTAATTGGTTTTTGGATGTCACCAGCTACAGTGTCACACCACCACGCCAGTTCTCAGTCATTTGTTCCTGGTTCCCCTTTGACTTCCCAACTTTCAACCAGTCACTTGAAAGAAGCTCTCTCTTGTCCAATCGCACGGAGGCCGCTACCCACATGGGCGATTGTCACGCGGTGCTGAAGTAGCAGAGTTCAAGATCCTGAATTTGAATGATGCTTTCTAAACTACAATTACTCACTCACTCACTCACTCGCTTGCTATCTTCTCTCTCTCTCTCTCTCTCTCTCTCTCTCTCTCTCTCTCTCTCTCTCTCTCTCTCTCTCTCTCTCTCTTGCTGTGAATAACAAAAGATAGAGGTGATTCCACAAGGTCAAGTGTTCTTTTCACATTAGAATTTCCTATTCTAAAGCCAGAGTACCTCCCCCCTGGCGGGGTACCTGATTTTAGACAACGCTTTTTCTTTTCTTTTTTTTTCTCTTTTTTTCTCTTTGTTGATGTTAAGTGGACCTTCGTTTGTTGGCCAGTGCTTTCGGCCTCTGCTGCCCTCAGCATCGCTGTGTCAAAAGTCTCTAAGCACTGGCAGCCTGAAAGTACCTCAGTGCTACAAAACCTGTAACCAAATGGATGGTCATGTAAAATCCGTGTGGTCGAGTTGGAGTGCTGTTTCACAGTGCCTTGTCTGTTGTGTTGGGTAAACTTCTTGACGGATCTATTCTAATAGGCTTCTCGTGACTCTCGTGCGAAAGAGAGAGAGGAGGTGGATCAGTTCAACACATAGCGTGGCCAGACCTCCCAACTGCAAAGCGGATCTATTCAGGGCTCACTGGCAAGTTATCCTCCACTCCCCTCTCTCTCCTCCCCCTCTCCTCCTCTCTACCCATCCTCAAATTAATCACTTTTTAAATAGATTGCGGGGTTCTGGAGATAAGAGTGCAAATGTTATTCCGCGTAACAGGTAAGTTATGACTTTCCGCTGTAGTTTTAAGGGAAAATTATTAAAAACCCTAGACAGATGGCTACTTTCCTATGTAAAAATATGCAGATAAATGTCTTTTATATTACCATATATTAAAGTGCCAGAGAGGGTGTCAGTGAGTTTTTCCGGGGCGAGGATTGGCTTGCTACAGTGCTGCCCATGTTGGTCTGCGAGCTCTGACTCTCTCTCCCTCTCTCTCTGACTCTCTCTGTGACTCGCTCCACCCAGATTCAGATGGAACTAATTACCTGCATAAAGGGAATAATTAGGTGACTATCTAGGCATGTAGAGGGAGAAGAAGAAAGAGGAGGAAGAGGGGGGGGGTAAAGCAGAGAGAGCGGGAGATGAGGAGACAGGGAGAGATAGAGAGCGAGACAGGGAAAGATAAAGAGAGTAAGGGAAAGGCAGGATGACCAAAGGGATGTGGACAGGATGTCTCTGTGTGCATTGTGTGTGTGTTGTCTTTCTGTCTCACGGACGAGCCAACAGGACTAACTCAATATCTATTGGTGTCAATCCCAGCTACGGGTTTAAATTACTCTCCTGGATTGATTACAGCCAGTCTCTCCCCCCCCCCCCCCCCCTTACTCTTCATTTCTGTCAGCTGACAGAGGGGGTCAATAAGGTTACTGTAATCAGATCATCTTAATTTACTCAAATGTAATCGTTAGCCTGACACCCAAAGGCAGAATTAAGTCATTTCTCCTCTTAAAGTCCAACAGTAATTAGATACATATGAATTATGGATGACACCAGGGTGGAACGACTATTTTTTAATCAACTTTATTCTGTCACAGTTTTTTGTCACACGCTTGCCGTAGTCTCGTCTCCACGTGTGTACACTATGCTAAGTATGTTACTGTATACAGTACAGCCCGGTTACCTTGTGCACTTATTATTTGAAAACACCTGTCAGGTTTTTTTAAGTATTTCCCACCATCAGTAATAGTTCTGTTTTTCATTTTCCTGCAAACACAACAGACATGACACAGACTTGCATTACACAAACATAGAGTTCAAAGACACGTACACACTCTCTCACACACACACTCAAAAGCATAGAGCGCAGGTGGGAGAAGAAGCGCTAATGAGATCACACACACACACGCACACACACACACTATTGCTCCCGCCGGCTTCATTAAGTTCTGGGACTCAAACACTCACTAGACTGAGAGGAGAGGAGTCAGATCCCGCTCAAGGATCCCAATTAAGAGACAACCCCCAAATCCACACACACACACACACACTCGTGAAGGGACACACTTGCACGCACACACATAAACACACGTCTTTGGGTGCAGTCGCGCACTCACTTGGCTGTCGCGTTCAAAGAAGGACTGTGGCGTGTTCTTTTCGGAGAACCAAAGCTTCCGCGTGTCACACACTGTTTCACATTCAGAGAGGAAAGGAGAGAGAGAGAGAGAGAGAGAGAGAGAGAGAGAGAGAGAGAGAGAGAGAGAGAGAGAGAGAGACAGAGAATGAAAAGGGGAGGGAAAGAGAGAACATGAGAGAGAGCGAAAAAGAAAGAGAAGAAAAAAAAAGGGAGAAAAAGGGAGATAAAGAGAAAGATGGGTTGATGGAGACCAGGTGTGTGTGTGGGGGGGTTTGTGCATGCGTGTGCCTCCGTGCGTGACAGAAAGGAGATCATGAACATTTAATGAATTAGTCCTTTCATCTGGGAGAGACAGAACTGGACAGAACACAGGAGGAGAAGAATGGAATCAAACGATATTTAAAACGAGGGCATGTGGCGCGCGTTGGGAGAACACATTTGACAAGGGCATCCTAAAATGACCCTGTACAAAAGTAGTCTGACGTCAAGCTAATTTCCCCCACCACAGATGAGAAAATGGCCAACCTATTTGCATCAAAACATCGAATAACCTTTAAGAGGCGACAAACTTCTACTGTCCAGCTCTGCACTTCTGCAGAAGTTTGCAAATTGGAGCGATCACATCGCAGCACATACGTACAGACACACATCGGCCTACAGAATCCAACACAGAAAACATCTACGCCTACAAAAAAACACCAATGGCCATACCACCTCTTCTAGGCATGCAGTACAAACACGCCGAAATACAGGCAGGCAAATACACTCGGACATTCTCCCAAAAAACACACACAAACACACAGGGTCACCTATTTGACAACCCGCTCACATCCCCACAGTAACAGAATCTATAGCTCCAAGGTTACACACACACAGATGTATGGTATCTGTCAGACCTCATTCAAATAAGGTCCCTTGTTCTTCAGCAGAGATAAGAGAAGGACCTGATTACAGAGGCATCTCTCTCTCTCCCTTACTATCTCTCTCTGTCTCTCTGTCTCTCTCTTTCTCCCTATCTCTCTCTCTGTCTCTCCGTCTCTCTCTCCCTCCCTATCTCTCTCCCTCCCTCCCTATCTCTCTCTCCCTCCCTATCTCTCTCTCATCCCATTCTTTTAATCTATTGCCCCCTTCCTATCTTCTCAGTTTTGTCACTTTCATGCTTTTCTTTTAGCTTTCTCTCTTTTCAGATCCCTCTTTTTCTCCTTCTGTCACTCCGTCTCTCGCTCTCCTTTCACCTCATTTACTTTCGTACTTACTCCCCGCTGTACTTCTCTCTCTTGTTTTCACTCTCTCAATCTCTCCTTCGTTGTTCTATCAGCGATTTCATGCATGAGATCAGATAGTGTCATTAATTGCTATCCGTGCGTGAGCTTTGGCGGAGCTCACAGTTTAAAGTTTAAATGTAATCATTTTCCCCGCCGAGCCCGGCTGACAGTGCGACGCCCGTATGCATATTTCCCCCCCTCTTAATTTCTACAGGAACAAAAGGACAGACTACGGCAGGGGTCGCAGGTCAAGGCGACGTGACAGGAAGATAAATGAACATCCTGCTTCTAAATGACTCGTCAGGAATGGTTCGTCTTTGCGGACACGCACACTGTGCATTAGCAGAAAAAACTACCAACTTAGAAATGTCGAAGAAAACTATTTGATTTAGATGGAGTTCGACGGGTTGAATATACCTGGCATCCTTTTGTATTGTGTCTAAGTATGGAGTAATCTAATGATAACCCATCTCAAGAAGACAGTAATTAAACTAATATCTAATTATTCCTTTCTGCATTGACTGCTTTGCAAAGGCATGTGAGGTGCTGCTTTCAGCTGAATTGCACAAATGCCACAAAGACTGTATCTTAATGGGAAGGTGCTTCGTAGTGAGAAACTTAAATTACAGTTTGGAGCTTTGGTGGTCTGAATAACAGGTTGACTTGTTTTGTTCCGGAAGGCAAGAGTCTTCCTGGGTATCTCAACAGAAAATCTCTTTTCTTTTCATCCCTTTGTAGTAATTCTTATGTTTGACGTTGATGCTGCTGTTAGTAGCTATTGAACTGATAGTTCCCTCAGGAAGTACGCACGCACACATTAACGCACACACACACACGCTCAAGACTGTATGGGTTTGTTTACCCCCGCCCCCAATGATCTCCTCATTACATTTCTATGTTAGCTTGATTTGAGGCAATCATATCAGCACTAGCCTACACCCCAGACACCACCATTAGGTTAAAACGTGTGTGCGCGTGTGTGTGTGTGTTCACTAATGGGCTGGGCTAACAAGTAAGGCATTATGGAGATAATCAGTGAGCTAGCATCCTCCCAGAGCTCTGTGAAACTGAACCCATCCGAACTCAACCAAGCATTTTACTCAGTCGAATCCCTCAATCAATTCCACCTGATTGGTTAGGGGGGTGACCAATTAAACAGACGTTGAATCTAACCGTTGATGTGGTCTGTTTCATCTGCGCACTGAATATTAGCTCGCAGTAGTTTCGGCGAGCGTGAGCGAGTGTGTGTGGGCCTGGGTGTTCTGCATCAGGCTGTGGATGGGTTTGGCAGAGAGCCATGAGAGGAGTCTTGCCTATGGGCAATAACAAGGATGTTCGTCCTCTCCCAATCTGATACTTCCCTGTGAGACACAGGAAATGTTTTATACTTTAAAGTCGTGAAAGCAATTTTCCATTTTTGGCCCCTTCCTCACATCCATGCATCCATTTCTGGAAATATGATCCGAGTTGCGTTCAGGACACACACCCCGGCCAGCAGGACGATGAGTCATTGTTGCTCACAGATACACACGCACCCAAAAAAACAGACTCACACACATTCTTCACATCGAGAGAGGCTGAACAAGCCCTCCCCCCCAACCCCCGTTCCCCCAACCCGCCTGCCCCTCCATCTTGTACAGCACCCCCTGTTGGCATGCCTCTGTTTGCTTCCTGTGGGTCCCAGTGTGGTGCCAATGGCACCCCCACGTGCTGTAGCAATGACATGTGTGACTGATTAGCCGAATGGCTAGTCAAACGAGTCCATTTGTCTATTTGTGTGCCTTGTTTCTTGTTGTGATGGCCTGCTCAATATCGGTCTCCTGTCTGAAGAGAGTCAGACAACATGCAGTTATTTGTATCCGGAGTTGAAGAGTTGTTCTGTTGATTATCTACATGGAGGATATCTTTCTCTCTAGACTCAAAGCAATATACATTACAGAAACTAACTGCCCTCTGGCTGATAAATAATGCAGTAATGTAAAGTAGTCGGATAAATCACTCGACTTCTTTTGTTGTTGGCAAGACATTTAGTATCTGAGCACCATGAAGACCTTGTCTGTGGCACACATACTGCTGTAGGCCAGACAGTACACACACATACAAACCCAAGCCCCCATCTGGGGAGTCAGAATCTACACTTAATGAAAATAGCTCCTCCATCCACACCTTTCGTCACAGATTTCCTCCGCTCCAAGGACTGCCAGTCAAGCAGTAGACCTGTTACGGTGATTGCTATTACTTGCTAACGCGGGCTCAAGATTGCTTTAAATGGTGTCTGACAAAAATAGCAAGACCCGTTAAGACGAGATGCTGTACATGCCCCGCCACCACCACTAACATCCCCCCCCCCCTTCTCTCACGTCTTTTTTAAGTGCATTCCCAGTGCATTCCCAGTGCAGTCTCTGCTTTCAGTGGGAAGGGGAAAATCGCTCCCTGGGGATTTTACACGCGACAGTCAACAAGAATGCAAAATAAAATGGCAGTGTGTTGCTATTTTGATCTCAGGTTGTCAAATGGATTGCTCTCTCTTGGTGAGGTGTTGCACATATTTGTTTCTCCGATTCAAGTGTATGAGAGACGGCTGGGTCTTGTCATTCAAACGTTCCTTTGTCACCATTTCATCATGTTGCCAGGGACTGTACTCTCTGAAGAACGAAATATTGTGTCATTTCATCGCTGCAAGACAATGTGATACATGAAGAATCCGAACATGCTACAGTGTTTTGGATATTGCAATGGAAGAAAAGCATTTTTGGGGGGCGTTAGAGGAGAGAAGGATGTTGCTGTAAACAGATGCTAAAGTGTTCTACTTCCTGCATCTCCAAACCCTGAGGGTCAAAGTGTTGAGGAGGATGCTGGAGAAAAATATATGAACCATGCCTACAGCTCAAGTTACTGTTACAGTTTTTCACAATTGTTAACACACGTTTCTCAAAACAATAACGGCTTTCTAAAAACTGCACACACAAAACTGAAAACCTCACACACAAAATGCTAAACCTGACACTTTGCAAGATGACTCTTTGCCATCAAATCTCTTACCTGTTCACAAAATGCAACTCGTGTTCTCATTTGGTACAGACAGCCATATTTTCAAATGACACACACATACCATTCATAACAGTACAACATTTGCTGCACACTACCAAGCATTCACAGCACACAGAAGTGCAAAATTGAAAACACAATTCTAGAAATGGAACACACCATACGAATGACTCTGGGGAATCAGCCATTTCAACTTTTGTAAAATGTCTCAGTGTAGGCATAATTTTTTCAAACATAAAACAGCACACATATGAGGCAAAAAAAGTTTTATTTCTGAACAGTACAGTAGTGTCAACGGGCCTGCTCAACCCATTGCAGCACACAAAGTGATGTTCCCATCACGCTGGCCGGGGACCTCAACAATGGCGCACTGGCCAATGACATTTCTGCCCCGGCTCCTCCTCTTCACCAGGTTGAATCCAACCTCATCAATGAATATGTATTCATATAGCTCATTAGCTGTGTCATGCTCCTGGATCCGCTGGAACAGACAGCATGATAATAATGCAAGTTATAGTATGGACACAGATGGGTCAACACAGTGGGCTACAGTGAGACACTGTAAAAAAGGAACAATATTGGATTGCAGGTACAATACATTCATGTGTCAGTGCTGAATGGACTTTCAAGCACAAACTCTTGCCGTAACTCCTTGATGTGGTCTGTGTTTCAGTCGAATAGGACCCTGTACACTTGTTTCATCCGCATGGCATTCCTGCAGAGAACAGGTCCAGTGTAGAGAGAATGACGGTCTGGATGTTTCTGAATGTAGCATGGTCAGCCAGGATCCTGGTTTGTATCTGTCGGAGTGTGATAGTGTTGTTTTCACGAACCATTTTCACAATGTCAGTCTCCTGTTCGGCTGTGAAAGTGCATGTTCTTCCTCCACGGTGTGGTTCTCTTTCAGTCCTGCAAAATACGAATACAGTGAGCACATTGTATTCTATTGATATGCAGTATTTCAGTACACAAGGCAAATATAATTCATACCTGTTCTCCATTCTAAAGGTTCTAATGATGGCAGCAACTGTGAAGTGGCTGAGATTTGGTTGGACCCTCTGGCCAGGCTCCCTCATGCTCAAACCATGGTTGAGCACATGGTCAACCACGGTGCCCCGAATCTCATTAGAGATCCCCGTTCTCCTTCTTCTTTCTCCTCCTCCTCCTTCTTCTTCTCCTCTTCCTCCTCCTCATCCTCCTTCTTGTCGTCCTCCTCTTCCTCCTCCTCCTCCTTGTCATCCTCTTCCTCCTCTTCCTTGTCCTCTTCCTTGTCCTCTTCCTTGTCCTCTTCCTTGTCCTCCTCTTCCTCCTTACCCCTCTCTTTCTCTGGTTGTTGATATGTTCTAAGTTCTCCATTGTTCACCAAACAAAACAGAGGCTCAAGGCCCTTTTAATGCTGCAGTCCTGATCGCACATTGCTCACCAGACCTGAGTGTTTAGAGATTTGAATAGTTGTGTGTTGTAGGTTGATGCTTTGAGACTTTACTTGAGAAGTGTGTGCAACAACTGAACATTGTGTGTATAGTGTTTTGACAACAAGGTGATGTCCTTTTCCTCTTCCTTGTCCTCTTCCTTGTCCTCCTCTTCCTCCTTACCCCTCTCTTTCTCTGGTTGTTGATATGTTCTAAGTTCTCCATTGTTCACCAAACAAAACAGAGGCTCAAGGCCCTTTTAATGCTGCAGTCCTGATCGCACATTGCTCACCAGACCTGAGTGTTTAGAGATTTGAATAGTTGTGTGTTGTAGGTTGATGCTTTGAGACTTTACTTGAGAAGTGTGTGCAACAACTGAACATTGTGTGTATAGTGTTTTGACAACAAGGTGATGTGTAATTGACATCAGTGTGTAAACAAGGAAAGTCCTTTTTGTGTGTGGGCAGGCGGGTGTGTTTGTGTGTCTGTGCCGTGTACATGCTTGTGTGTGTGTGTATGTGTGTGTGTGTGTGTGTGTGTGTGGACTCATATGGCCCGACATTCACTGCATCTGTGCCGATGCATTTCAAAGGCCTACATTTCCCATCTACCTCTTTACCCAGTCGCCAGGCTCACCCCCGCAACACCACTAGCTCCCAAACCCAGCACCACTGCCCCCCAGTAGCCCCCCCCCAACCCCCCTCTAGACGCCTGCGCTCTTTGACCTTTCCTCTGCTGACCCTGGGTGTGGACGAGTGTGTGTTGTGTGTGTGTGTGGGTGGGGGGGGGGGGGGGGGGGGTACTGTCCAACCACCACAACTCAGGCCACCTGTGCTGAGGTTCACGTGGGGGGGCAAACAGGACACAGGGAGGCAGGAGTCGTTTCTATACACAATGAGAGAAGTGGAGGCATCAAGACAGAGGCACGCTACACTAACCACACACACACAGACACTATTAAAGCCTCGTAGCTCCCGGTTTGTTTATATCGGTTGTTACTGAGTGTGGCTCTGCACGTCAGAGAAAATGAAAGAACAATCTGACAGCAGCTATCTGAGGGATGCTGCTAAGTACATCAGTGAGTGTGTTTCTTCCACTTGCACCTGGACATATTGTTTAGCCAGGAACGAGAGCACGGTGGAGAGGATAAGAAAATGGTGGTTTAACTACTGCAGCTGTATCTGGACTGAGACACTGAGACAATCGCTGTGCGTGGACATATAAAAAAAAGAAAATATAACATTATTTTATGACGTAAAAAAAAAGAAATTCTTCCAACCTGACATTTCTTTGGGGGCGTAGATTAAAATACAGGATCTCCTCATCACCCAATGTTGGGAATGAAGGTGTGTGTGTGTGGGGGGGGGGGGGGGTCGGTGATCTGGACCAAAATATATTTATTGTTTTTCATGGAGTCTGTTAAGAAATAGGTACATGGGATGAAGCTAAAGTTCAGTGTCATACTCACCTGTACCTTTAAAAACGGTCCCATTTCTAAAAAGACAACTGGAAGGATGGGGGGGGGCAGTGGAGAGGAAATGGCATGAATGGAGGGATGGATGAGTCCAAGAACAAAGAAATGCTTCGGGAAAGAGACTGTAACAGGTCTTTCATTATCACAACCTTTAATCTGGCATTCCCATTAATCTACCAATCCACTGGAGTCTTCATATCTCTCTCTCTCTACCTTTCTGTCTCTCATCTCTCTCTCTCTCTCTCTCTCTCTCTCTCTCTCTCTCTCTCTCTCTCTCTCCCTCCCTCCCTCCCTCCCTCCCTCCCTCTCACACACACACTCTTTATTTTTTCTCTACATCTTCATCTCTCTATTCTCTCTCACTTTGCATCTCTTAATATGATGTGCACTGCTTGGTCGCCTGTTGCTGTGTGTTCAAAGGGCTGAAAGAGATGTTTCCAGAGTGTTTGAAGACTTGCCCTTGTCAGTAATGGAATATGTGCACCTTTGAAACATCTGTTAGCGCGTGCATGTACAGGCTTACAGGCTGTACATACGTACAGGCTTCTGCACTTCTGTGCCGAAGCCTTCTCTGAAAAGAAGGCATTATTTCTCTTTCTCCAATTTAAAACTGACCTCCCCTCCCCTACACACACACCACACTACAGTCTGACCTCAAGGCTGTGTTCTCAGCCAGCATTCTCTTTTTCAAACACACACACACACACACAGGTATGCCCAGACAAATACACAGATAGCAATTTCATGTCCTCTTTTTGCTCGGCTATCCCCGCCTTTCCCCTAAACACACACACACACACACCCAAACACACACACAGGCACGCAAATAAAGTGGTGGAAATGTGTGTGTGTTTGTGGATGACGGGTGAGGGGACAGTAGGACAACATGAAACACATTCAATTACTGTGGATCCCATTATCCCAGCCAGAATGTGATAGCGCCCGTCCCTCGTTTCTTCCTGAGAGAGCCTCTGCGGAGGAGGGTGAGTGGGGGACTCTTCTGTGCTGACATCATCATCACGAACCTGACTGGCACTGGCTCTGGAGGTGTTTTTTTTTTTTTAAAGGAAAGGGTTTCACACTGCTCCCCAGCTTATAAACACATTTCCGAGATCTGTTTCATTCTCTCTCCCTCTCTCTCTTTCTCTCACTCTCTCTTTCTCTCCCTCTCTCCCTTTCTCTTTCTCTACCTCTCTCCCTCTCTCCCTCCCTCAGCACACAATCGCATACATAAACAGTACTGTCCAAAAGTTTTAGGCGAGCGTGAGAAAAATTGCTGCAAAGTACGAACGCTTTCCAAAGTGGAAATGTTCATTTTTTCTCACACAAAACGCTGAGCGAGGGGCTCATCAGTCCAGAGCACCTGCAGCCCCCAGCCCCTGTGTTTACGTGCGTCGTCGAGTCGCTTGGCCTCGTTTCCACGGCAGAGCTATGGCACTTTCCTCCGCAATTCTTCCAGGATCACTTTCAGACCACTCCCGGCCAGACTTCTCCAGACAGTTAGACAGGTCGACCAGGGTCCCACTGGTTTCTGCCAGTTCTGAGCTGATGGCACTGCTGGACACTGTCCGAGTGCGCAGGGAAGCGAGCGGGACCTTTCATCAGCTGCTCCCAGGCTCCTCGGCCGACCACTGCGTCAACGGTCCCTGATATTGCCTGTTTCTTTGTGCTTCTTCAAAAGAGTTTGGAAACCCATGTCCGCCTTGACATTTCTGCCTGGGAGAGACCTTGTTGGTGCAGTTTAACTGCCTTGTGGCTGGGCTCCGTCTCGCACATTACACTGTCTTCAGCAGCCGCAGCTTGGTTAGCAGGGTTTGTCTGTTCCTCACCCAGTTTCAATCCTGCTGTTTTAAACTTCCATTCTAAGTTGACGATCATTTGCTCCTGTTTGGGATCATTTTTGATTCATACACCTGACTAAGTGTACCTAAAATAATTGATGGTGTTTTAAAGGCCAAGGGTATGAAATATTGATTCGATTTAGATTTGTTTTCCAGTCACTCACTTTGCATTTTGTTCATCGAAATCAAATGAACTATTAACATTTGTAGCTTTGAAATTATTCTTGCTCTACAGCAGTTTTTTTCTCAACCAGCCTTTTGCACATGACGGTATACATCTTTCTCTCCCTCTGCCACACACATCTCTTTCCCTCCTTTTCTCCCATGCCCTTTCTCTCTCTCCCTCCGTCATTTTTCCTTTCATTTTACAGTCCCTTTCTCTCGTCATATTTTTATTACCGTCAGGATCATCCTTCACTCTAAGCTCCGGAGAGTTGACACTTAGATAGCAAGGGCCAATTATGCTTATTCCTACAGAAGGTAGCAAGCCAAATCAGTACTATTAGAGGGCACACACTTACAGATATGAACCGTCATCCTCCTTCCCTCACATACACGCACTGGGACACCCATAACAACAAATATGCATGGCAATACATCCCACTGAACGCCAGCGGTAATATTTCTTCACAGAGGGTTCAAGAGTTCTGAATAATCCCCAAGCCCTGTTCAGTTACACATTCAGTGACACATACACAGGCCCACACAGACACACACACACACACAAACACACGGAAACCCTACACACCTGATAAAGACGGAGGTTTCCTGTATTTGCTCGTCTCTTCCCAGCATTTGTCGGCAGATTATGTGTTCTGGTCTCACTGGTGTGGGCCTGGAGATGAAACTCTTTTCTGGACCCAATACGATTCACATCAAAGATTCCAAAAGCCTAGTTCCACGTTTCTGGGGAGCGAGGGGACCAATCCATAAAGTATGGAGTCTGAAACCCTTGGATGTGTGATCTGCTGACCACCTCTTTTAAGTCTGGAGACAGTCCTACAGTGTCCCAGTAGTGGACCAAGTGATAGAATCGCCGACCCGTTTCCCAGGCCCTCTGAAGCACGACCGTGGACAAGACCGTCCCCACCGTGGGATCGTGTGAACACGCTGACCAAGCGGTCGCTGTCGTGGAGTTCGTTTCAATCCCCCGTCGGCTCTGTAAACACAACCTCTAGGACAAAGCCTGAAGGAAGCCAGCAATCCAGCCAGCCACTCCTCCTAACCCCTCCTAGCTCTTAGCCCATCCCTCACCTCCATTCATCCATCCGCCAGCGTTCCCTCTCCTCGAACGGAAGGCCCTAGTGACGCGCGCCGGCCACGTGCACAGACGCGCTCCTCCTCGACGCTCCGTTCCTCCGTTCGTCGCGTCGTCTCATCCGTTCATCCGGTCCGGCCGACGACACGATCGGCCGGACAAGGCAGGCGTGGAAACCTGTGATTGAATCGACTGAATGCTGGAAAGAGACGTGATGTGAAGCCATCCGTACTCTATGGTTCAACACACACACACGGCAAACCGAAGCCCCCTGAATCATTCATCTCTAATTCCCTCTCATCCTCGCACTCTAGTCCTTTAAAATATATAGATTTTTTTTCGACTCCTATAATCTCTTTTTGTCCTCAAATGAGGCCTTTTCTTTTTTGGGTTATCATTCGATTTCATCACCAGCACAGAGACAACTCTCTTGACGGACACACACCGGCGAACACCTCCACTGCCCCCTTTTGGTCAGCAAGGGAACTGCACTTGTTTGTTTACCCATCCTCTGGTCCGTGTGTGTGTGTCAGCCTGCCTGAGTGTGTATGAGACCTGTGTATGTCTGTCACTCCTCCAAAGATGGGAGAGCTCGGCTCTTCCCCATCTCAGACTGAGGCAGGGAATGTAACGACAGCTTACAGGCTACTGCCCGTATAGAGGCACCTCCTTTCCCCAGACAGTCCTGGGCGACGGCTGTAACTCTCCTCCCCTGAGGTTGCTGTGCTTGTGACTGGGATGATATTAGCAGCTTGTTAAGCATAAACTCCTTGTCTTTTTTTTCTCCCCCGCTCTCATCCCCTCCTTCTCTCTCTCTCTCTCTCTCTCTCTCTCTCTCTCTCTCTCTCTCTCTCTCTCTCTCTCTCTCTCTTCTCTCTCTCTCTCTCTCTCTCTCTCTCTCTCTCTCTCTCTCCTCTCTCTCTTCTCTCTCTCTCTCTCTCTCTCTCTCTCTCTCTCACTCTCGCTATGCTCCTCTCTCTCTCTTGTCCCTTCTCTCGCTCTCTATTTACCCCTCTCTCTCTGTTCATCTCTCTCTCTCTCGTCCCTTTGGCTCTGCCACTCTCACAGTTGCCTTTCACATCATCCCCCCCCTCTCTCTCCGCCTGCCCCCTTCTTCTCCCTCCCTCTCTTTCTTCCCTTCCTTCATGGCTCCATTTGGCACAGGTGACCTTGGCAACGGGAAATTGCTCTGAAACTAGAGAAGGAAAAGAGCCTTCGTCTATATCGCCCTAGATTTCTGCTGGACAGCTGTGCCGGGGGGCAGGGGGGTGGGGGTGCTGGAGAGAGAGAAAAAAAGGGGGTAGGAGGAGAGAGAGAGGGGGGGGGGAGAGAGAGAGAGAGAGAGAGAGAGAGAGAGAGAGAGACGAGAGAGAGAGAGAGAGAGAGAGAGAGAGAGAGAGAGAGAGGGAAAGACAGAGTGGGCCAACAGAGTGACGAGCATTGAACGTATGCGTGATACTGGGTCGAGATTGGAGAGAGAGAGAAAGCGTTAAAGGAATGGGGTGGAGAGAGAGAGACTGGGAGTGGGAGAATGAAAGGTGTAGGGGAACAGAGAGAGAGAGAGAGAGAGAGAGAGAGAGAGAGAGAGAGAGAGAGAGAGAGAGAGAGAAAGTGGAGGAGGAGAGAGGGGGAGCTCCTGCTTTGAAGTTCCTGCTTCCATGGTTTGCTCTACCTCCGGGTCACTTCAGCATCCAAAGCCTGGCAACCCCCACACACAAACAATAACACTCCTGCAAAGTGGATCTGTATACTATCTATTCAGACAGTATCCTAATTGAGTTTGAGATACAATGTGTGTGTGTCGGTGTGTATGCGTGTGTGTGTTTGTGTGTGTGCACAAGCGCGTGTGTGTGTGTGAGTGAGTGAGCCATTAGTGTGGCTGGGAGACATGGTCTAGACACAGTACCATATGCTTCTCATTTCCTCGGTATTGTCCTGGCTAGGCCCCCTGCAGAGAGCTACACAGAGAAGAGCCTTGCCTGTTAGACAGGCTACACTCTGTTCTCAGCTCAAGCAATGTTCTGACATAGACAGCCCCCTGTTAGAACCCCCCCACACACACAAACACACACACACACACCATACTTCCACCCTGTCAGTCACACAAACAAGATTGAGACCTATATGTCTATAGATATTAAACTCAAGATGTGCATTGTAAACTAACATGAGAACATAGGCAATGACTCGACGATTGAGATTGACTGTTTTTTTTTTCTTCTCTGTAAACGCACATCAAATTCAAACTGAGCACACTAACTAGGCTTGATTCGTCTTGAGCTGACATGAACACAGAAAGAGCTCTAAATCAGTCGGCATGCATTACTGGTTTAACCATTTCCTGCAAGTATTTGCCGAACACATGCCAGTGTTCACCGTTGGCGGTGCGGTTCTGCTTCAGAAAGCTCTCTGCTCTGAAGCTAAACACATTAGCTTATATGGTAACACAGCGGGAGGGAGGAGTGGGGAGGTGTCTATCATTCCCCCTGACGCTCAGAGCTACGCAGAGCCAGAAGGGGGGGAGGAGGGGGGGGGGTAGGGAGTAGAGAGCGGTTAACGGCGGAGTCGTGACGTCTCTCCAGCAGGGTGTGAGGTTTCTGGTCCGAAGCTCTTCAGCTGACATCAGTGTGCCTTCAAGCATCTGATGCACAGCGGAGCCTTCTAGAATCGATGTGTTTCGGGTCGCAAGCACACATTGAACACACGATGCTGTACATGCGTACACGCACGCGCATGCTAACTCCAAACACACGCACGCAAGTGGACGTTCACTGTGCACACATATGCCTTCGCCATGACCCAAGCATATCGAACAGACTGCAGAGCTTTGCTTCAGTAAGATAGCTCTCTCGCTCTCACGCACAGACAGCCGGCAGCGATGGTGTAGCATGGCGTATCACCCCTTCACGGGTCATGCTTCCAGAATGTTCCAGTGTGCAGCAGAGCTCGAAGATCGACCACGCCACCTCTCCTATCCCCGTACAACAGAGAGGCAGAGAGCCCCACTGACCCGACAGAGCTCACTACACCCAGCACGCACACACACACACACACACTTTCACATGCACATATGCACACATGCACACACACACACAAACAGTCCATACACGCACACATGCTGTCCATACACCCATAACAAAACGCACACATTCCCATACTTTCACACACACACACACACATACAAACACATCCTGTACACACACACACATGCACACAAACACACACATTCACATACAGTCGCACACAGATACAAACAGAGACCAGACGTGTCCAAACCTGAAACCCCTTCACACACTCCCAGATGTGTGTGTGTCTCCCACTGGTGCCTGTCTGCTGTCTGGCAGTGTGTCATACAGGTCACCAAGGCCTGTCTCTGCTGTCTGGCAGTGTGTCATACAGGTCACCCAGACACCAGGTGGGTCATAGAAGACAGGGGCGACATGCTTCTGGCTCAGAGCTGGTACAAGTGGTTCAAGTACCTCCCTTCTTCCTCTCTGTCTCCCTGCCCCCCCCCCCCCCTGTCTATCTACTGTCTCCCTACTGTCTACTGTCTCCCTGCCCCCCTGTCTATCTACTGTCTCCCTGCCCCCCTGTCTATCTACTGTCTCCCTGCCCCCCTGTCTATCTACTGTCTCCCTGCCCCCCTGTCTATCTACTGTCTCCCTGCCCCCTGTCTATCTACTGTCTCCCTGCCCCCCCTGTCTATATACTGTCTCTCTGCCCCCCTGTCTATCTACTGTCTCCCTGCCCCCTGTCTATCTACTGTCTCCCTGCCCCCCTGTCTATCTACTGTCTCCCTGCCCCCTGTCTATCTACTGTCTCCTTGCCCCCCCTGTCTATCTACTGTCTCTCGCCCCCCCTGTCTATATACTGTCTCTCGCCCCCCCTGTCTATCTACTGTCTCTCGCCCCCCCTGTCTATATACTGTCTCCCTGTCTCCCTGCCTGTCACTGTTTCACTTATTTTCTGTCATTTTGCAATGATTGGTAATTGCTCCAGTCCTCAAGCCCTAGCTTCTGAGGAAGTGTATAGTGTAGAGAGAGAGAGAGGGAGAGAAAGAGAGGGAGAGAGAGTGTGTGCGCTCTGAGTTAATTGCTGCAGGCTTTGGGTGACATGCAAATTGAATTTGGTGACATCTCTGTCCACCCCCTGAACTCCTGGAGTCTGCTGCTCTCACCGCGCCAGCAACCCTTGACCCCTGGTTGGCATGACGACCTGAAACCTTAATCATTCCTGCCCTTTTTTTAAATGAGCAAACCAACACACATACAGAACCTTCCACATACACTGACACACACACACAGAACCTCCCCCCCCCCCCCACACACACACACACACACACTCGCACGCACACTATGTCAGTGAGGAAGAGGGTATATTGTACAGGCTTCTGCTTCAACTAAGGGAAGAAACTAATTGTGATCAGACAAGTTACACAAGGTTCTACTGTGGTGCTCCCTAAACCAGCTGTACTTTAGTTCTCCATCACTGTCTCTTTCTAACAATGTTATCGTATTTACAAGTTCCACCTACCTAAAACCTGCTGCTGCCTAAACAATATACCTGTGAAGATAACTAATTAAATATCTGTCCTCAATATGTCCATGTGTGCAAACAAGTATGTGCTAAGAACATAAAACACCCAACAGCAAACACACATCAACAAGTCTCACTTTACTTCACTTATATTTTCACCATGGAAAACACATGGTGCTTAAAAGTATGCACATGCGTACACCTCTACACACACACACACACACACACACACACAGGTCCATCCCTGGGCTCACTGCTAATATGTATCTGTCAGACTCCACAGTGTGTGTTGAATCAGAGAGACTGACTTGACTAGTGTTTGTCAAAGGCCTGCTGCTCTGAGCTGCTGCTGCGTTGTAACGCTATTACAGTAACTGAGCTGTGAGCGGGTTGTGCTGCCGGCACGCCGGTCGGAGAGGTCACAGTGCCCCCTGGAGGCTCCAGACGACAGTGCAGGGACGACAGCTCCTGCACTGTTGTCCTGGGTCCTGGGTGAACCACAGCGACATAAACAAACACCTAAACACGGCTTTGGTTCTCCATGAGTCACGACCTGTCAACAATGGGTCTGCTCGTCTAATCTGGGCACCAGTCAGATGTAGCTGAATGAATAATCCGAAAAGGGTTAGGTGGAAGAAGATATATGTGCAATCAGGTGTTAGCTTGAAGGCTGGTCTGGCAGTGTGTGGAAGGTAGACACCATGGATAACCCTTGCCCCACACTCAGCCTTTTCCTATTCTCGCATGAATTCACCCTGAGGAAACATGATGATTTTCTGTTACTCTGTTCTACTGAAAAGATCCAATCTGACCGCTGAAGCTGGTGAACACGGAGGCCAGTGGGTCCGCTTTCGAAATGGCAGAGAATGAACTCTCTCCAAAATGACAAAAGACTCCAAGAGCCAGGCCAGGCATTGATGCGAGCCTCGGACGCCAGCACCGCTGCTTATTGTCATCATCGCTCTGTCTAATCTGGCATGATGGACTCTCACTTTCACACAATTAGGCCTGCGATATCTATGTTCGGCTCCAGCTCCACACTATTAGACGGCGGGGTGAAGCCGGAATCCATTTTGTCTGTAATAACAGGGTAAGTCTGGGTGGAGAGGCTCCATTTTGGCTCAACACAGCCTAAAAGCAGGGTCCTCCTCTTTCTCCCTGAAGTAGCAATAAAGCACCCTTGGGGAGAGGTAGTTAGTGTGTCATGATGGGCCCCCTTTGTCTCAAATTACCTCCTCTACTCTGGGCATTCTCTCCCTTTATCAGACGTAATCAAATCACAAGTGAGCCAAAGAGCTCTCCCGACACAGGGACGGGAGGGAGGGAGGGAGGGAGGGAGGGAGGGAGGGAGGGAGGGAGGGAGGGAGGGAGGGAGGGAGGGAGGGAGGGAGGGAGGGAGGGAGGGAGGGAGGGAGGGAGGGAGGGAGGGAGGGAGGGAGGGAGGGAGGGAGGGAGAACTTTATTTATATAGCACTTTTCATACAAGAATTGCAGCTCAAAGTGCTTTACATAAAATCAACAAAAACAATAATACAATAAGTGTTGATATAAAACGTTTAACAAACCAAACTAGCCGCACTCTATCTGCGGTCTCTCGAATCCATCTTAGATCCGAGCTGCCACTTGCAGTTTCTAATACACAAACATGACAAGGGGGTAGACAGGATGAGACTAGAAAGTTACAGCATAACATGAGGAGAGAGGAGGAGAGAAAAAGGCAACCCCCAGACAATGCTCCTAGAGGAGTACAGTGTGGGAACAGACAAAAACCTCAGCACATAAGCACAACAACATTTACAAAAACACGTGACTTGCAACGGGGAGTGGGGGGGGTAGACAAGCAGCATCTGGACCTGCAGCCATGGTAGGCGCTGGACACAGACCCGCCAGCCACCCTGGGGAAACAAGCAGGCAAAGGCGTTGGATGGGGGGGTGGTGATATCTGTAGTAGGTGAAAGTTAATGTGTGAGTAGGTCTGGGTTGGCGCCCTCGACCTAGGCCACAATCAGTCCGATTCTCCCTATGCAGATTGTGTTGGCCAGGAGACATCCTTGGTCATGACCCGGGCAGAGACCAAACCACAGATGTCGGTGGGGGGGGGAGGGAAGGGAGGAGCAAGATAGTCTCGCTTCAGCGCTCTCCAGGGGAGTTGTTTCCCTGCGACGGCCTTGGCCAAGGCCTGTGCTGGTTACGGGGCCGAAAGTGGATAAGATTGGGGTAGTTGTGTTGACGAGTAGCCGCAACTCAATTTTCACGTCCACCCTTCAGGAAGGTCTCCATGTCCTCCATCTTCCTTTTCAGAGCCGCAAACTTATCCCTGTTGTAATCAATGCTGCGTTGTAAGTTCACAGTCTGAGCTCCAACAACTCTGCCCACCGCATCAATCATATCGGGCAGCCTAACGGGGCTTTTGATGGCTGCAGTCGTTTCCTTAATTTTCCGATATACAAAACCAGTGCCTATTCCAAACAGCAGAAAGCCTGTAATCATGGTTCCGAATATGAAGATGTCTTCAACGTGGAGGGAGGGAGGGAGGGAGGGAGGGAGGGAGGGAGGGAGGGAGGGAGGGAGGGAGGGAGGGAGGGAGGGAGGGAGGGAGGGAGGGAGGGAGGGAGGGAGGGAGGGAGGGAGGGAGGGAGGGAGGGAGAGAGAGAGAGAGAGAGAGAGAGAGAGAGAGAGAGAGAGAGAGAGAGAGAGAGAGAGAGAGAGAGAGAGAGAGCAGGAAGGGAGGGAGGATGAGGACACTGTCTATATATAAACACCCATTAGTCAAATAGAACACAAAGGATTGTTTTAATCTTTCAGGCAGAAACAGCAATGCACATTAGGAGTTTGGGCTCACTAAATAATACCGTCCCAATCATGTAGGCTTTAGCATCGACTTGGAGACGGATTTCATCCTCAGTGATTTTAAGATGACACATATGACATCTCCTCCACTCGTCTCTCTCTCTCTCTTTTCTCTTTCATGAACTCTCTCACTCCCTCTCTACCTTT
Organism: Osmerus mordax; assembly: GCF_038355195.1. Lineage (NCBI taxonomy): Eukaryota > Metazoa > Chordata > Actinopteri > Osmeriformes > Osmeridae > Osmerus > Osmerus mordax. The sequence goes on from NC_090061.1 coordinate 13,795,813, forward strand.
CTGAGATTAAAAGGAACGTGAGGGGATTACAATTTTACCAAGGAACTTGTTACCGTGACAATGGCGAGCAGGTGTATCATGTCATCTCGGCTGAAAAGGTCACAACGAAACAAGCTCAGCGGGTCACTGCGACGCCACAATCAGCCGCTCTGGGTGGACTTATCTTGTCTGTTACAGTCACGCTTTACACTTGAAGAAACTTGGTACCTTTGGGCACAGGCAGAGATCAGTGGTAGAGCATTTGACCATAGATCTGGATTTGTCAGTTCTATTCCCCCTTGTTCATCTCTTTGGAAGTGTTTGCTAAATAAATACATTGCGTCTTCATGCTAACGAGGTAATAATCGTTTACTCGTTGGTAAGCCATAATGTTGCACTTCTGGATTGAGGAGTTTTTCTCTGAAAATGTACAAAACCCCTGCCACTAAGTAGGTTGTCAGCGTGCTTGTATGAATGCAGCTCAACCTTCACACGCTGCGTGACTCAGCTCGGTGTGACAGAGAGTGATCTCACGCTGGAACACTCCGTCCATCAGTCTCTGAGGTCCCACGCACAAACACACACACATACACACACACACGCACGCACACAACCAGGGAAGGGGTGATGAAGAAGATACTTGGCTTGCTTTTATCTCCTTAATGAATAGGCGATGTGAGGAGACGAACAATGTCCAGTTAATCTAGGAGACGTTTTAAAGAGCTGAAGTCAAGGCTTTGTCCATGACATTATAAATCACCTTAATAAAACAAGAGAGAGAGAGAGAGAGAGAGAGAGAGAGAGAGAGAGAGAGAGAGAGAGAGAGAGAGAGAGAGAGAGAGAGAGAGAGAGAGAGAGAGAGAGAAAAGAGAGAGATAGCAGCCTCTTTGACTAAGAGGAGAAAGAGCCCCCTCTAAGGGAACTAAAAAGTGAAAGCACGTTCTCATTGCATTCATGTACAGCACAGTCTGTGAATGTGTGTGTTTGTATGCATGCATGCAACTCATCTTTACTCACGCCAAACTAAACAAGGAAAAACATATGTCTATACAGTCCTTGAAGACAGGAAACAAGGTATTAATTTCCCTGTAGTAAGGAACTTGAAAGTCCCCCTTAGTGTGAAATTGAAGAAATAAAGAAAACTGTTTTCTCAGAACTTGCTACTGGACGGTATGGGCAAAATGGTTGCCTTAGGCACTGCCTAACCTACACCTTCCTAACAAAGCTAAAACTCTCATTCCAGAGAAACAACCTTGCATGCTAATTCACCCCAGTCCACCCAACTGCATTCATTTCCCACTTCAAAACTCAAAACCTGGTCACAAACCCTTGTATTTTCTGTCATTGACTTCCTCGATGCCCGTAGGGAAAAGAGGTGCTTATAATATACTAGGCTACAGTCACATAATTTAACTCTGTATACCCAAGGTTGGACCAAGGTTTCCAAGGTCCCCTCAACCACAACCCTAATGGCAACACGTGATGCCAACATACATGTTCAACATTGTGGTGCCAAGATAGTTCTCAATTTAAAAACTGAAATGGACAGAAAAATGACTTTGACGTCTTGTCACACACGTTTCCACAACAACACAGTGCTGCTAACAGACAAACAATAAATGCTACTTAACACAACCTTCACCGACACATTCAAATCGACTATATCTTAACACAGCACTGAGCAGTCAAGTTTGTTGATGGCCCCATCATTTGAAGGTGCAGCTGTGTGTGTCTCACAAGCCCAAGGAAATGCACCTGGATTGGGTTGCAATCAAACACTCAAAACTTTGGACTAAATACAAAATTTGCATTGCATTCAGACACTATTTACAGTAATGGCAGCCTCATTCAACACACTAGCCAAAGCTGCTGCGAGTTTCAGACAGGTACAGGCATAATCTTGCAATTAACCTCCCCTTTTCCTAAGGTGTAGTTTTCAAATACACAATGACAATTCATGGGCTGACCATTCAGAAGTGGACGATTCATAAGCATATCTGACTCACCAGTGCTGTTGTCCACATCAACCTCGAATTGTTCAGTCTGTTCTCAACCATTGAGGTCATTTGAGTTTATTTGTAAAAATGCCCAACTCCTCAAAAGTAGAGTTAGCTGAAGGCTTTGAATCCTCGACAATGTTGGACTCTGTGACATTGTTAGCCACAGAAGACTGGCTCACTTGTTTTTCTTGCTGTTAATTCACTTCTTGAAACCCACTGTGATATTTTCAGGCAGACTGATTATTGAACATCCAACCAATGTCCCCCCGTGGTAACATCACACAGAACAGCTACGAGCCCAAAGGCACAACACAACAACAACCAGAAATGTTTTTTTCCATCAGTTCATTTTCTCAGTGGCTGCCATGTTCACCGCTGGCCCCTGGCCCCTGGGACCTGAGGGTTTGCCTCCTGTAACACAGCAGCTCATTGGGATACTCAGACCTTGTGTGCACCAACCAAAGGAATAGTCTGAAAAGATAGGCTTGGAAGGTGATTTCCACTGGTCTAATGTAGGTACTGATCTTCATTCAGGGTAAGTTGACATTTCTGAATGAAGGCTAGTATATTAGACCAGTGGAACACTATGTGCTTCAAAGAAAATGTAGAAATGAATAGCATATACTACACTTAAGTAAATGACACAGGATAGCACTATTATCTATTATATCGTCATTTATTTTTATGATATGCTTTCAAATAGAACTGGTTCCGGTTTGTGGCAGATAGAGAGATGAGAGAGAGATGTGTTGCTTCTCAGGGTTTCCTCACAGCTTGCAGTAGCAGGGCAAGAACAGAAGAAAAACAGAGAGGGTTCCATTCATCCATATGATATATAAAGGCCCCTGCTATCAGAAACAGACAGAAATGTCATTAAGCGCTGCAGGAGATGTTTACCATCGTCGAGTCTTCTTACTCTCTCTGCATGAGATTGCTGTTGGGTCTTTTCCTCTCTTCTCCTCTCTCTCTCTTTCTCTCTCTCTTTCTCTTTGCACCTCTCACTTACCCAACCTCTCTCTCACACACTTTCCTTCTCTCTTTCTCCCTCACTCTCTCCACTCCTTTCTTCCTCCACCCCTATATCTCTCCCTCGCACTTCTTTTTTCTCTCCCTCTTTCTCTCTTTCCCTCTCTTCCTCCCCTTCAGACTGGTGTTTATTAATGGCTTTCTGCATGGATGCAAGTGCTTCATTACAGTATGAGATGAGCTGCTGTTATCCCAAACCCAGTGATAAACTCTTTTTAATTACGCCTTATGAAACTATATTAAAAACTACTGAGGTGTGCCTAATTTTTCCACCACCCCCAGCTAGCCTCAGACAAAAACCCCTACATAGGCATACAGTCGCACACACACACACAAACACACATGCGTACACGCAGACTATTGATTAGCTGGTAAATGTTTTTCAAAAAAGGTGCCAGCCACATCTATATTTATCATTTTGTGGGGGTTTTCTGAATACACAGCGTGCTCTCTCACCAAGTCTCTCCTCTGGAGAAACATGTGGTGAACTCAATGAGCTGTGTATGTTTGGAGATGGAACCGTTTTAAGTATTAAACCAAAATGACACATTTCACGCATGCCTTCTGTCTCTTCTTTCTTTCTCTTTCTCTCTCTCACTCTCACTCTCTCTCACTCTCTCTCACTCACTCTCTCTCTCAATGCTCCTATTCCCATAAAAAGACCGCAGGTGACTCATTTTGGTCTGCCTACAGCCTCATTAGTCCGTTGCTAATCAAGCAATTTACTTCAGATTAGCTATTGATTAATGTTAGTGCTGAAAAATGTTTCTCAATGGGATAGTACTGGTTAAACATGAAACCACTCGTAATGAGTAACTGGGTAATTAGATAACAAGAGTAATTGTAAAAGCTCATGTACTAAGCTCATTATCTAATTAAGTGGTGATCCACATGACATGTCTTTCTCGGGGGCACTGATAACAGTGTAAGAATCAGGACATGAATTAGCTGGATCACATTTGGTCAGATCGTATCCATGACATTTAAACGTTGTTTTCATAACCTTACTAATGGCCTGATTTAATCATGGGAAGTTTTTTAATTATGGTTTAGGAGACCAAGTCAGAATTTTGTTTGCACTTAACTGGAATTCCTTGTTGATGGGACATGAGTAGACCAGATGAAATAAGGTTTAAAACAAATTTATTGTCATGTCAAAATTCTGGAAAAAAGGAGTCAGAATTTCTTATATTTGCTGTGATTGCACATCCAATGTTTCATATAAGAACAATGATGTGCTACTCTGTATTTCTTTGCTACTGAATGCTTCTCATCAATTCTCACTCACCAGACCACAGTTTTCAGACTTTGAACATGCAACCAATCAAATTAGAAAAAATAGTACTCATAATGAAAATGGAAAGTTTTACAGCTTTGCCTGCCTTTACCTCCTGAAACCCTTTTTTGATTTGGCGGTTCCAAGCTTCTAGAACTTTGCAGAACTGAACAATCGGAGCCTTCGGAGCTGGCTACTCCTCTTCATCTACATAGCACAGCTTCACCCAAAGGCACTCAATGATTCACTGCTAATCTCCACAGAGTACAGAAGGCAGACATGAATTTAATAACTGTGTAGTATACATGTTCCTATTTACCCAGGAACTTTTTTTCTATCAGAGCCTGATATTTATGTAAATGGATCTGTGATTGGGTTAGAATTAAAGGCCAGAATATAACCTGTTGGAGAGTGTGTAATAAGATGGGGGGTGTCTCCCAACCCTGGCCTTATCAGCGCTGGTAGCTTACACTCCAGTGTGACTATCAATTATCAGGACAATACACCACAGAGCTCAGGGTAAGCTCGGCAGAGCAGTGCTCGAGTTCACCGAGAACTGTAGGCCGGCACAATTCAAAACACGCACGCACGCACACACATCGGAAGAGGTACGAATAGCGGCTGTGCGCTGGGGTCGCTGATGTATTGATGTGTTTAATCAGCATGCTGTTCCTTCGCCCGCAAGGAGTAATCATTTTTCCATTACGCTACCTCCGAAGGACTTCCACTCGCATTTGTTTGGCCTCTTTTTTGTTGTGTTTCTGGGCCACGGCTTTCCGTTGACTAATGTTTTATTTATTTCTTTGATGGATTAGAGGCTGACGTTTTCTGCTAGGCCCCTGATGTAAAATGTCACCTTCCTCAATCACTGCTCCCAACCCCCCTACCCTATCCCACAAAAATCCAGAAACGCACACCCACACACAGGAGTATCAAACTATCTGCTCTGAGAACTGTAAAATTAGATGGCGGGAAATGAATAATTGCAAAATACTCCAAGGAAAGGAGAAGGGGAGGGCGGGTGTCAGAGTGTAAAATGAAGCAAAATACTTTCCACCCGTTCACTTGTTTTCATGAGGAGGATAACATTTAGAGTTATTAACTGTGACAGCCCCTGAGGCTAGCAGTGAACTACTAAGGGCATATCAGAACCATTGACAGCTCTGGGGGCAACAAAGGCCTAGGTGCATCAGCACCTGACAAGGACAGCTCCACAGGGACACACCCCTAGCAACTATATCGCCTTCAAGATCGTCCAACCATTGACCCAACAAGCAATCTGAGGACTAGACGCACCAGACAATGATTGAAAATGCTGGACACGATGATTTGTTCGATTTTTTCTCCCTGCACAACTTCCACGAAGAGACACGTTTAGATGGAGCAGAGCAGAACATTAAAAGTTTGGTTAGCAAGGGTTGGAGAAGGGTAACAACTGGACATAAATACTACAGAAAAAGATTTTACTACAGATTTTATTCTCAGATTTGAAACTACCATTGGTTATTCTAGTCATCCAATAAAAGCATGTCATACTAAAATCCACTAGGTGGCAACAAATATCTATTTCAAGAACAACTAGAGAGGATACAATTTCTGGGGAAATTGTAGGGTGTGCTTGCTTGCGTCGGTTGCACAGGGGTCTGTATATTTTATATAAAAATGCATCGGGCCTACTTATTATTTATAAAGATTACATAGATTTAAAAGCATCCTTTTTTTGCTGCTCATTTACAACTCAAAATAGAGTGAAGTGTAGAATGAAATATGATGTCTTCTCATTTCCCCTGCAAGAGGCAGCTGACAGGCTGAATCAAAACGAATACATTTGGCAGACCGGTGTAAAAATTGACCTAATCTCTATGACTTAAACGTCCTTTTAAGTTGTCCCTTCTCGTGATATTTTCAGGCATTTAGCCTACTCATATTGCATTCATTCATTAATAAAGAACCCCCTTTGAAGATTATTCTACGACTTTACCGGCAGAAGATAGAATCGCGATTCAAACAGTACCATCTGCTAACTGAAAATATGCCCCCAAAAACGTAAATAAGCTTGACATTTATTTAGTGGAAAATCGCTCATTCATAAAAAGCTCACTGGTAGCGATCATTGTCAGTAACAACGCAAAATGCGATATAGCCCTGTGTGGAGAAGCTGCCCCGGTAAATTGTACTACTACAGTACAGTACTAGACTACTGCTGTGTTCGTCTTGGTAGCGATTGCGTTGGTTGAATTCGATTTAACGTTCCGTTGTACGGTTTAGGCTGAAATTAATTATTTTCATGAACAGATTGACAAAGTTTAGGCTGTGGCAATGAAGTTCAGGTTAGTAGTCAGATTGTTTCAACTATTGAAAGACTTTTGAGTAAGGGGAGTGCCGAACATGTTCTGTCACCGTTTGACTTGAACAGCTGAGGAGTTTTTGTTAGCTACTCACACTAGTGTCTCGGGTAGGCTACAGCGTTGCAGTGAGCTACACTGGTTTGAAACCACAGGTAATGGTAATTTCACCAACAAATCGTTTACTAATGTCAGAATAAATCATATAACGAAAATGTATATGTGAGGAATGTTTATTTTAACGATTGAAAACAGATACATCATAGACCACTGTAGTATGTGTTGCCCGGGCAACACAGGCTAATGTCATGATGCTAATACTTCAGTGAAATAGTAGACTACTGTTTCCGAAAGTAGATGTACTTCCTTAATAATATCAGCTTATATTGTACATTACACATCACAATTGTGTGTCATATCACAAAGTAAAATGAGTAAATAGTTATCACCCTGGCCTCTTTTCTTGTGGCGTTTCTGCAGCTGCCTTGCAGTAAAGCTATAGTTAGCCTAGCTATCCCCCAAGTTAACAGATGCTAAACGAATGTTCTGGCAAAGGTAGTCACGCGTGTTTTCGTGACGTTAGTGACGCAGTGACGTTAGTAACGTCAGTGACTGTGGCTAGCAAATTAGCCACCGTTAGCTTCACTTTTCGCCACAAAAACTTAACTTACGCTTAAACCATGCAACGGAACGTAAATTCCAATAGAAGCAACTCAATCGCTACCAAGACGAAACTTTTGACACCTACGTTGTCTATGTAGGCCAAGTATTGACTGAGTTTTAGGGGGGCAAAAAGAAATAAAAATAATAATAATAATAATAATATATATGTGAGAGAACAAAGGTTGTGCTCTCGCCGAAGGCTTGAGCACACCCAAATACGTATTTAAGTACTATAAACGACCACATCTAGCAGTACATTTTGAATTTTAAAAAGAGTAATGTGTAACAAAATATACCCAACATCAAAATGTTTAATTCTTCATTCACAGATACACTGCAGACTTTGAATTAATACAACCAACTCAAAGTATTGCTACCAAAGGCCATACACTCCCTTTCCCTTCCCTCAATAGGCCACACATCCATGGCTCCATAATGAGTGTGACTATGATTGACACAAAAGAAGATAGAGACCAACATAGTTTTTTCTTCAAAAGAATGTCCATCTACCAAAATAAGGCAGAAACTCCATCCTGCTTACTGCTTAGACCGACCCACGTTCATATAAGTCTGTGGGGAGGTGCAGTTGCCTCACTTTGAATAGGGGAACAGAGAGAGTGTGGAAAATACGGTGCTGTCATGCAGAATGTGTCTTCCTGCTGCGTCATTCCATGGAGAGCTGAACACTGTCACTCTGGCTTTGCTGGTGTTGGTCAAACTTACGGGCTGGAAAACAAAAACAGAAGAATTTAGATCAAATACATTTAGGATACGATGAAAAAGCGGTACAGTGCTGGGCTTTCAACCTTCGTAATACAACTTGGAACACACTAAAAGTCCAGTAGTCATACACACAGAGAGAGTACATTTCCAGCTGCTGTCGTAGTCTAACTTTCTTCAGGTTGTCGTAGAAGTTCGGCTCTGTCGTTGTCCCCGCGGCGGGTGGCAGGGCGAAGATCCGCATTATCTTCCTCTTGTTCCTAGAAGGGCAACGATAGAGAGATGTTTTCTGAAGTCGGACTGAGAAGGTTCAAACTACAGACGCTTACGGAACACGTGATGCATAATGGAGTCTATACCATAACACTATAGAACTATCTCTAAAGCATGGTATGAATGGCATTGTAATGTCCATAGCATATACCATATTTAAATGCGACTTTTATTTAGACAGTTCCATTCAATGCAGCATGTTAGTATCAGAATCAGAATTGAGTTTAATCGCCAAGTAAGTGGTAACAAACAAGGAATTTACTTTGGTTGGCAGGTGCATACAGTGAACATTTAAACATAATAAACAAAAGGAAAATGTAGAAAATGTAGAGCTATCAATTCAAGTGAAGCAGCCAACACGTCATTCAAAACATTTATACAATTGGCCATCCTTTCATACTGTTAGCTGTTACGTTAAGAGCTGGGTAGATATTCGGAGAAACAGTGCCTTACTTTCTTGCATACATTAGCAACCCGAAGCTAACTAGAATTACAAGCAGGTAGACATTGGTGGCCTCATTCCAAGCTTCGTGCACAGAGTAATCCAGAGACTCCTCGTTCGCCATAACCCCATGGCCACCCATTGCGATTCAACTAAATGTGAACTAGGCCTATTGCTAAAAACCTTTGCAAAGTGCCAGAAATGTGTCTAGTACCAGCTCGCTTCGTTGTGCGTCTGCGACACAGAAAAGTGTAAACAGATCGATGACGTGGTTTCCGGTACAGGCGGTGAGCGCGCCCTCCATTGGCCAGGAGGGAGGGTGCATGAAGGAGGAGGTGCAAGTGGTAGGAGTGACTGCCGTTCCAGAATACGGTTGGGCGGTTTAAGCCACTAGCTCCTCCTCAGAGCCAGAATCTGGAATCAACAACGCGAGTCTTGACAGTCGACACACAGATCAAGTCATGGCGAGTGGCAGAGTTCTACGACTATTTAGTAGGCCTATAACTAACCTGTCGGTACATGTGAGTACTAAGACAACTGACTTAGTTTGAAGGGATGTATATTAGCAAGTGCTACAATCCTTTCGTGTCACTTGACCTCCTTGCATGAGGTAGAGCTAAGCTTTCTATGTTCTTGTGTTTACGCATGTACCTGTTAAACTTCTCGTTCTTTGCAGCCATCTCTCAGCCTCTTTCGACAGAGAGCGGCCGTGGCCGCTGTTACTGCGACCCAAAGACCGTTCTCCAGTGATGCACCTCCTCCCGAGCACATCAGCAGATACCCGGTGCCATACAAGAAGGACCTGCCATTCGACATCGTGGAGCTGATGGAGGAAGTGGAGACCAAGGTGGGAAGCACCTACACAGTATAAGTGCTTCACACAGACCGTCTGTAACCAGAGACCTCTGGGCCAACTAAGAGTTTATGAAGTTAGTAGTGAATATGTTAATAGACTCACGTGTTTGTTGTTCTACTTCTTGAAAGGGGGGATTTTTGCCTAATGTTTTTAAAGTCCTGGCACACCGACCAGCAGAGTTCAGGGCATTCTTCACTTACTACAATGAGCTGATGAACAAGGAGACAGGTAGGTGTGTGTCTGTGTGTTTGTGTTTGTGTGTGTCTGTGTCCTGTTGATGAGTATCTCTCCGGTCTTTTTTCAGGACAACTGACGAAGGCAGACCGGGAGCTCATTGTGGTCGCCACCAGCATCCACAACCAGTGTCTCTACTGCGTCGTATCCCACAGTGCATTGCACCGCATCTACTCCAAGAAACCCACACTATCAGACCAGGTTAGTTGTCATTTTTGTCTTTCTCTAGATTGGTCAATTCAATATTTAATGTGCCATGTCTTTCTTTTTGTGTCATTTTCTTTCTCTCTTTCTCACTCACTCACTTTCACACCCCCCCCCACCCCCCCCCCCCCCCACACACACAGGTGATAGTGAACTATGAGAATGCAGATCTGTCCCCTAGGGACCGCGCCATGTTGGACTTTGCCATGGCGGTGTGTCGCAGCGATACAATCACCGACCAGCACTTCCTGTCTCTTGAGGAAGTGGGCTTCGATCGTGAGGATGCCTGGGACATTGCTGCCATTGCCGCCTTCTTCGCCATGTCTAACCGCCTGGCCCACCTGACGGACATGAGGCCCAACTCAGAGTTCTACAACATGGGCCGCATGCCCCGGGACAAGAGCAGAGACAAGAGCAAGCCAGAGGGGAGTGGAGAAACTGGCCAGTAAATATAAAAGTGTGTGTATGTGTGTGTTCCCCTAATATTATTCCTATTCGTCAAACGAAAAGGAAAGTGACTGTAAGACCATAAAGAGGCGTGCTTAAAGAGTAAATAAACACCCCAAACATTTTTTTTTAAGTAAAAATCAAATGATTAATACTCACTCAAGGATGAACATGTCAATCCTGTTCTATATTTAGACTATTCTTTGCTAAATAAATATTTTGTACTTCTTGGTTGTAGTTCTGTTTTGGTCCAGAGTGTTTTAAAACAATAGAAGCTGAGGCTGAAACTGGGGTGTTACTCTTTGTGTTGATATGCGTTGGTCACAGTAAATGTTCAGCAACGAAAATGCACTTTGTTGTCAGTAACACTGATTCACTTTGAATGCAATACTAAAAGCTTAAAGAAACAAGTTTATATTATGAGTGTTAAATGTTCAAGCTTCAGTGACCTATGTATTTATAATTTATACTATTTAGACATTCAGAAAGTTAAGTAGAACCAAGAGTTTAATGTTAAAACAGACTTCATTCGATTTCAGAGAAGTCATCCTCCATATCTGGTTCCACCACTACAGGGCGATAGCCTATTGTGCTGGTAAGAAGATCTGAAAAGCTTGACCATAGATGTATTGGCTTGGTTACATAATCTTCCACGGTGTAACTCATTATAATGAATCCCAAGGCCCCAATGCCTGGACCAGTGCTATAGCACCACAATCACACTAGGGGGTGTCATAGTCTTTTGTAGTTTATTTAATTTCCTCAATAACACATCCCAAACAACATCACACAATCAAGACACCACCATATTTAGCCATTAAATGTACTGTTCCAGAAGCATATATGCCGTTTCTATCCTTACTGACGTATTTCTTTTCCGCATTTCACAGTACAGTTACACGATCATCATATTACAGTATATTACAAAAGCAGCCATCGTGGATGTTGACAAGCAGAGCATCTCGTCCTTAATCAAGTCATAATAGTCATGGGCAAACTTTATCTCATTCAGAGGTCCTCTCACTGTCGAAGCTGTAATAGGAGGATTCTACCTGGTGGTCTCTTTTTCAAGATCCATACAGTAGCCAAGATTGCGCTGTTCAAAAAGAGCAGATAAAAAGTAATATGTGCAGATAAATCTGCACACATTCAGCTCTATCATGAAGCGACATGTTTTCTGCTATGTCCCAGTGGTAATGGAGTGGAACGAGGTCAGACAACCTTTGACCCTGGCCTGTTTTACTGTTGTGGCCCAAGGTCAGCCACCTTCACCAGACTTTAAAAGTTAAGATCTAGTAAAGGTGCCACCTCCACTCTAGTGTCGGACAACTCGGATCCTGTCTGCCATGTGCTGCAAACCCCTTTTCTCCCACGGCTGACACGTCATCCGGCGGGGCGTGGGGCACACAGGCACCCCAGCCCTCCTTCCCCCGACCCTCCCCCCTCCCGCCCTCGCCGTCCTCCTCCTCCGGACGGCGGCCACCGCGACCGTGGCCAGCATGGCGGCGGAGAGCAGCAGGCAGGTACCGAAGAACAGCAGCGGCTTGTTCTCCGAGAGCCGAGCGCAGACGTCGCAGGTCGCCCGCGCTTCGCCCACGAGGCAGGCCGCCGTGGCGTTCGCGATGACTTGGCGGTAGACGGCGACGGAGCCCTTAGGTCTAGACCGGTGCTGAGGGGAGGAGAAGAGGCCGAACTTGGCGTCGTGGCGATCCTGCAGCTTCCACGTGTAAAAACCGCCGAGGTTGACGCCATCCAGCTGACGAGCTGGAGGGAAGAGGAAGTAGACCAATGAACAGGGACAGGCAGGCACGGGTTAATGCGCAGGCTTGCGTAGGCTGCAGTGTGTTTCTTATAGTTTACATTTATCTGTTCTAAAGTGTTGTTCTGGAATACCACGCTGTTTGCTAAGTTTCACATCCCCAAATCTTTCAATCTTTCACAAAATGTTGGGAAATATTCAAAAAACCAAATCATGACAAAACCAAATCATTTGTTGCATGTTTAAACATTGGTTCAGATGAAAACAACTAGAGAGCTAAAAGCTCTTTACCCCCTAGTATGCATGAAGGCCTAAAATGTTTTTACACGTTTGAACAGTCTATCATGATCTCAAAGGTTCCTCATAAAAAACAAGAACATCAGTCAGGACAGAGATAAGACCGAGTTGGGAAATGTCACCTAAGCAGCCTGCTTTGACCTCCCAGACACACATACACATACACACACTCAAACACGCACGCACATACACTTAAAAAAACAAAGACAGACTGATTAAGGTTGTTATGAGCACATCAAAGAGAAAGGAAGCTTTGCACAGAAGCTTGATTGGGTCATCACCGCGGTCGACAGTGGTCAACCAGAGACCACTGTCTCTGGTTGACTGTGGTCAAGTGCAGTGCAATTGAAAGTGAAGTGATAGATAGTGGTTTGGTGGGGAGGAACACAGTAAGAAGAGTTCTAGCAAGCCTCACCTTTGAGGGCTTCCTGTAGGTACCTCTTGTAGTAGTGTTGCCTGACGATGTCATTAACTGGCGCCTGGTCATCTATCCCACAGGCAGTGATGATGACAGGCAGGGCCCTTCCATACCTCTGACTCACCCAGCCAAGCACCCTCCTCAGGCCCCAGGGGACCAGGGCCTGGCCCAGGGAACCAGGCCTGGAGGAGGGCCAGGTGGGGTCGGTCTGGAGCAGGCAGTCATGGTTTGGGCCCAGGTGCTCCTGCGGGTTGGGACTCTGGGGAGCGGGGAAGGGGCGTGGAGAGATGAGGCGTGTGGTGAAATGGTTCAGGGCGATGAAGCCCATGGCGCCTCGTAGCTCCTCCCTCTCCTGCGGGGTGAAGCGAGGCAGCGGGGAAGCCGAGACCCCCAGCAGCTGAGCCCTCTCCTCCAGGTACGCCCGCATCTCCTCTGGGTACGCACCTTCTCCCCCCTCCCCCCTCCTCGCCCCCTCTCTAGCTCCCCCCAGCAGCGGGTCTAAGAAGCGGCCGAGCTCAAACAACAGGAAGCGCTGGGTGGAAGCGATGTGGGACTCCAGGAAGGGGTTGGCGGGCTCGGCCCAGTCCGCGTGAAGAGCCAAGGATACCAGTGCCCCCTGCTGGCTGGAGTGCTCCTTCTCATACAGCCTCCAGGCCTTAGCATGAGCCAGGAGGAGGTTGTGGGCAGCCAGGTGTTGCTCCTCTCCACTGAGGTAAACATCCACCAGTCGGTTTGGTTCGTTGATGGTGATCCAGTAGTGGACCCAGGGCCCCAGCTCCCGGTAGCAGAGGGCGGCATACTCCTGGAAGGCCTCTACGGTGCTCTGGTTCAGCCAGCCCCCTGAGGCATGCAGCTTCCCGGGCAAGCCCAGATTAGGGGCTCTCTGAGTGGGGTAGTAGAGGGTGATCATGGCCTCCCGGCCTTGTTTATGGAGCTCAGTTAGGACACACCGGTAGTACCTGAAATACATATCAAAACATTCCAAATTGAACAAGGATGTGCTTGTCTGTCTGTCACTTGATCTCCTTCTGGCTGTCCCTCCCTCTCCCATAGTCCTCCTGTGAGGTTCATGAGTGTCCACCTGAGGGCCTGTGTGTCCAGGCTGGCCAGGTCTCCCCGGGGCAGGAGCAGGGACCAGTTGAGGGCGAAGTGGTAGTGGGAGGCGGCGGTGCTCTGGAACAGGCGGAGGTGCCCCCGGATGGCCAGGTAGTCAGAACACTGGGGCTCCCGGGTGAGGAGCTTCACCCCTCTCACCGGACGCAGGGAGCCGTCCCCTGTCAGGTTCCAGCTGTACAGATGAGGGTCGGTGAACTGAGGGGAGACGGGATGTAAATGGACCTGGAAGAAAAAGGATGTATTTATTAGATTCTTTTAGAAAGGTCGAGTATATTTACATTTATTCGATTTTTTATAGTTTTAGAAAGAATCGGGGTTTTTTGAAAAAGCTCTCTATATATTGTATCTCTACCAGCCTCCTCTCTCACTCTCCTTTCATCTCCTTCTGTCCTCCTCTCTCCTCCTCTCCTACCCCCTTCAATCTTGTTCCCTTCACCTGCAGGCTGGAGTCGGCCACACCCCAGTGGAAGTCGCAAGGAAAACGACCTTTGACCTTTTCCTGGGGGGTCTCGTCACCGGGGAAACCATTGTCATTGATGACTTGCTTGTAGAACTGGGCGGTGGTTTTGGGGAGCCTGGTTCTGTTGGGATGGCTGAAGTCGACGTAGAACAGGCCCCGCCTAATGCTGTACCCAGAGGTCCACTCAAAACCGTCGAGCAGAGACCAGGCCGTGAAGCCAAACACCTGGACACCATCCAACACGATGGCTGGAAGGACAGAAATGAAGAGCATGAGAACAAACCGGCAAAATAAAACCTATTTCTGACACGCTGTGCCATTCAAACACACAGACAGATACACTCACATCCAAACACACATCATTCTCACCCCTCCTTCGCAAACTAAACCTCACCTTTCAGAACTTTGTTGATGAAGGTTTTCATCACATAGATAGCCTCCGTGTCCTCCCTCCCTGCGGACCCCTTGGAGAACCAGCCCACCTCGGCCAGCAGAACCTTCAGCTGCCCCCCGTACTCCCTCTTTATCCATCCCAGCAAGCCTCTCAAGTCCAGGGACACCGTCTGCCTGTACTGGCCCAGGCTTCGGTCCAGACGGAGGTTGTTAGGCCCGAACGACAAGGCAAAGAAGTCAGCTGTTCCACGCACCCAGAGTCTCTCCTCTGGGGTGAACACTGGCAGGAGGCCCCGCTGCCTGGCTCTTAAGGTTGTCGGGTAGTCGCCATCCCCAAAGATGGGACTGGCGAACCAGCCCAGCACCGCTTCCATGGATTGCTGACAAATATCGACATTGGCTAACCTGGATGGGTCTTGTCGGGGAACCATCCAATGGGAGCCCAAGACAATGGACACCTGACCTTGCTGAGTTGGGCGGAAGTGGGTGTTGTACGTGTGCCATGCTTTGGCATGAGCCTGGAAAATAAAGAACCACTTGTAAATAATCAGCTTCAAAGGGATCTAATTACATCTTTATGTGGTTCGAGACATTAAAGGTTTCTATTAAGGTTACAATAACTACCATGTAACTACAACGTAATACCTGTGGTAACAACACTGGTTACATAGAAACAGCTATGAAGTTTCACTTCATTATTAATTTAGGTGAAACTTGATATGGAGGAGATTGGGTGTTTAACATTGATCTCGTTTTGGCCCCTTTAAAACATTTACTTTCGCCTCTCCACAATACAATGCCTTCTTATACTTTTGATATGACCTACTGTCTACCAATTACACTTAGTACCATTTAATTGCCGAGCAATTCCCATTTACCTACAATGTTTCTACAGTAAGTATTGTTATGTAGATACCTGGTAGTAAATGTAACCTTAGTGTAAAGTGTCCCCCGTTGGATTTATAATCATTCACATGGCCCGAGACGTCAATATAAGAGAATCATCTCTGAACAACAAAAACACACTCTCTCACACTGTCTCACAACATAGACACACCTAGTCCTAGTGCACACATTGGACCGGAATGCAAACAGCATGTTCTGTACTGTAGGTGGAGTTTTTACGTCACACATATTATTTCCACATCCTGCTATCTGTACTCTACATCCTGTCAACTGTGGCCCCACAATTTCAAAAGTGCTGATGCCATGGACTTTGAACCCCCCCACTTAGTCTCCTCAAGTGTCATGTTTACTGTTGATAAAAAAGGTAGCAGTAAAACTCTTATTGTACCAGAGCTTTGACCCAAAGCTTTTAACACATCTATTTTACACAGAGGTCAGTGACGTCTAATTGGACATCAATACAAAATCTCGCAAGAGGATGTGTGCGATAGTAAATAAATAAATAGGAATAATCGAACCTTTTTTAGAGCAACTCATGTCAACATTTAAAGCCAATTTCATGCAATATATCAGCATATATTCGAGTGTGTCTTGAGAGACACAAAGACTCATTGACTAATGTCAGCTGATCAACGTCCGAAGTTCAATGTCAGGCAGACCGCCCATACAGAGTGTCAGTACTTTTATATCCGTACAAACAATGCATCTGTTTTGAAACTAATGCACAACAACAAATCATGTTACATTGTTATTTTAAGAAACTAGTACTATTATTGCTTAGGCTGGTGAGATGAAATTTGGCCAACCCTGCACCCCACGAAAACCAAACCCACGCTGACTTTCTGACACTGCAACACTCACCCTGATGAGGTTGTGAGCCACCATGAAGGGTACGGAGGGGTCCCCCTTCTCCCCAGGAGCGTGCTCCCCTGTCCCATACCCCTGGACTGCCACCAGGTAGGGGTTGTGCATGGTGATCCAGTATCTGACTCGAGCTCCGTACGTCCGGAAGCAGAAGGCGGCGTAGCTGTCAAACAGCCCCACTAGGGAGTGGTTCCTCCAGCCTCCGTAGCGCTCCTGCAGGGCCTGAGGCAAGTCCCAGTGGTGGAGGGTCACCACCGGTTCCACTCCCCTCTCCCGCAGCTGGTCGATGAGCCTGCTGTAGTGCTTCACTGCGCCTGAGTGAGGCTGAGCCGAGGCGTCTCCGTCCGGGAAGAGCCTGGGCCAGGACAGGGAGAAGGAGTACGACCGCACGCCCAGGTACGAAAGCGCCCGCACATCCTCCTGCCAGCGAACGTAGCTGTCGCTGGACACGTCAGCCGTGTCCATAACGGCAGCATCGGCACCGCCTTGGACACCCCGGAAGGTTCCAGAATGTGTGAAGTGGTCCCAGACAGAGGCGCCTTTCCCGTCCCGGTCCCAGGCCCCCTCCGTCTGGTGAGCGGAGGTGCCAGCGCCCCAGAGGAAGCCTGGAGGGAAGGTCCCCTGGAGGAACTCTTGGCTCTGGTTAGTGATGTCCGGGCCGGGAGCATGCAGCCACTGTCTCCTGCCCTCCCCCAGGACACCAGCGACCCCAACCCACACACACGCCGTCAGCAGGAGGGAGAGACCGGGGAAGGAGGGGTGGAAAGAAGGACAAATCCTCATGTTGCTGCCGGATGGAAAGACTGGTCCACATCTACAGGTTTAAGACATCCAGAGGAAGAAAGAGGGTGATCAGCGCCTTGGGGGGATGAGGGGTGGGGTACGGAGTGAAGAAGAGACCCATGGCAGAAACGCAACAAGATTTGGGGATTGATACAAATGAGAGGAGGACAGAGGAGGCTCACCGAGAAGAGCCGCAGGATCAATGTGACTGGCTAACTCGGTCGGAGTCCCTATCTCTCCCTGGCTCCCTCGCTCCACCTCTCGTCCTCTGGCACACACATGTTTACACACACACACTGACTCACACCCTCCGTCACGCACCACGCACCAACACCTCCAAGTGGACTCTTGATTGGAGAGTCTTTGTCAATAGTTAGCTTGAACTCTGATCTGCACTTAAACAACTGAGATGGGGAGGTGGCACACTTTCTCTTTTTCTCCATGCCTTTTTTCCTTTGCTACATTTTCTCCAAATATTTTCATTAAAATATTTTTTTAAATGTCCCTTCCAGAATGTTCTGTTGAATTACCATAATGAAAGGTGTATTTGTAGAGTTGCCCATAAAATAGAAAAAAGATATCAGGCCATAGCATGTGAGGTACATTCAACAGAACACACGAAATATCAATCAAGATCAATCCAATCTCCTAAATGTGATCAAAAGGATCACATGACTGCCATGGAGACAACATGACAGCAAGGAGAAATGAGGCCACGTTCTATGATTTCATTACAAAACGGTCTTAAGCCTGGCCTTTGGCCGCAGCCAAATCGACTGTTGTGGTAGATTTGATCATAGACGACAAGTGACAACACAGACACTGCGGTTTATTCGATCTGTTTTGCTGTAAGTCACACCAAGAAACAGACACAGATCGAGGTTAACCAGTGTTGGTGAGGAGGATGATGAATGATATTTGACCAAGGGGACTTGTCCCTCAGCATATGAATCAATTTGGGAAATGAATACATATCAACGTTCTTATTCTCTAGTTTTTTCATTTGTCCTTTTTATACAAAGTCATGCCGTTTCAAGTAAACAACCTTGTTGTCTGGGGTGAAATCAGATGTGCTCCAGAATGTTCTTAGATTAAATCCAATCATCCCAGACACAGTCATCCACTTCCTTCCTGGGTCTGACCAATATACTGTGATACAACATCATGTCACCTCATCCTGTTTCCATGGCACCACACAACAGGGACTCATCAAGGTGCTCAGAATGTTTCAGAAGGAAAGCTAACAAGGTTTATCATGTGGAAAGCCAACAAAGGGTTCATGGTAACAATACTCGATGTTAGTGACTGTCTACATGAAAGAAAAAAATTTGTTCATTGAAAGTAGGGCATCGGTTAATGGCATAACCCACACGTCAAACCCTGCTCTTCCTCTTTCTCCTACTCCTCGTCATCCTCATTAACATGAATACAGATTCTAATGATCGAGACGTTAATAGCTCTACGCAGTGATTTCCATCCTCAGACATCAACAATGACATATTATGTATATCTAACATAACGTAACTGACTTAAATTTTTGTACTCGCTGTGATATATTGTTTTATTATTGTTGCTTGCTTTTTCCACAGGTACACTTGCACTTATAGCGGTTCATGTTGTTTAATTGTAACTTGTTTAACTACATGCTCTTATGGTTCTTCCCTTTGGCACTTATTTTGGTTGGTCACAATGTGTGCTTCATGTTTTGGCTACTCGCAATGTTTTTGTGGCTATCTTGTTGTTATGATCAGTGACCTATGCACTTTGTAAAGCTCTCTCTTGGAAGTCGCTTTGGATAAAAGCGTCTGCTAAATGAATAAATGTAAATGTAAATGTAAATAACCCCAGATATGTTATGATATGTACAAAATGAAGAAATATTGTCCGTCTAAAAGAGGAAATTGAAAAATGGGGTGTTGTGTGTGCCAGGGAAAAGCAGAAGCAGTCAATTAATTTGTTTGGCCTGGTTTCAGTTTGTTGTTCTGTTTCCTTTTTGTGATAAGATTTCTCATCAGTGGAAATGAGACATAGGTCTCACACTAAGCTATAACTGATCAGCTCCCTTGCTTCATGAGCCTGCATAAGTGAAAGACAGGTAAGATATTAGTATTTTACAACGATTGTGCATTTATTATTACACAGTATTAATACATTTTCAGTACATGATGACTTGACATTGTTTATAACGCAGAATGAAAGTATAGATGTCTTCCAATACACGTTGTATTGTGTTGAAAAGATGAGATAAGCTATTTTCTGCTATTTTACATGACGCATTTTCTTTAGACCCTGAAACTAGGGAACCAAAACATTTATTTACTCTATAGACCATACAGTGTACATTCACTTTTTTTATGTCAACATTACCATCTTTACTATATAAATATAAGCACAGTATATTTAGTGTACAACAAAGTTTCATATTTGTATCTACGCCGCCTTTCTCCTCTTCAGACATGAGAGCTGTGACTGCCACCCTCTGGACAGTGGCTATGATTGTTGGAGTTCCACCCTGCTCCTCCATCATCATAGACCTCTCCTCCAAGAACCTCTCCTCAGTGCCCCCAGGCCTCCCTCCCTCCACAGAAGTCATGGACCTCTCCTGCAACTACATACGCACTCTCCACCGCCACGACTTCCAGAACACAACTCATCTGATCTTCCTCAACCTATCCTGGAACGTCCTGGATGGGATCCACCCTGAGACGTTTCATCCGACTCCACTGCTAGAAGGTTTGGATCTCTCACATAACAGGCTGCAGAACCTGTCGGATCAGAGATACCTGCAGCATACCCCAAACCTCCAGGATCTGGACCTGGCCTTCAACAAGTTCGTCGCCATGGCTCTGGGGAAGGAGTTTAGTTCCCTGAAGAACCTGATGTACCTCAGTCTTGGAGCAGATGAAATCAGAGTGGAGGACTTTGCTAACATAGCCAATTTGACTCTGACATGTCTGACCCTTCAACTGCACAGATACACAACCTACGAAAAAGGGAGCCTGAAGAATGTCCGGCTGCATAAAATCCGAATTAACATGACAACCAACCCTGGCACTGACAAGGTGTTGTCAGTGGATGCTCTACTGATGTTCACGAAGGTGGACCTGACAGGTTTGAAGGGAAACTATACGTATCTGCCAGAACTTCTAAAAGAACAAGGTGCGGTGACAACCACCCATCTTTACTTGACCGACGTTAAGACTAGCTGGGGGCAGGTGACAGACACCATCAACGCTGTGTTCCATTCTCCAATTGCCCACTTGACCATCACGGATATCATGATCAGCATTCCGCCGCAGAACGAAACTCTGGTGAGCCGCACATCCAACACCCAATCGTTCAGCCTATCGCGGGCAAAGGTCGCCAGCTTTCTATTTTCCCAGGAGGCCCTCTACAACTTTTTCATTAACATGCCAGTGGAGAACCTGGACATTGGGGAGTCATCCTTCATTCACATGACCTGCCCAAAGGCACCCAGCGGAATCCACCAGCTGGACTTCTCAAATTGTGCCCTGTCAGACACAGTCTTCTCGAGCGTGGTCAGTCAGGAGACGGTGGAGTGTCGAAATCTTGACCAAGTGGTCACCTTGGTTATGAGTGGAAACAACCTCAAGAGCCTGCAGGTTTTAAGCAAACGTTTGCAGTACATGAGTTCCCTGCGTCAACTGGACCTGAGTCTTAACTCGTTGCGTTATAACAGTCGGGAAGAGAATAAAGAGTGTTTCTGGCCCCAGAATATCATCAAACTGGACCTATCCTCCAACAGGCTGAGTCAAGACGTGTTCGGCTGCTTGCCCAAAGGTATCGTTACACTGGACCTCCAAAATAATCAAATATCCACAGTCCCAAGTGTCATGTTGAAACTCAAGTCCCTATCTACCCTGGACCTGAGTGCCAACCTGTTGCGGGACCTACCAGTGTGTGGTGGATTTCCAAACTTAAAGGTACTGCTTCTGAGGAAAAACATTATTCACGCACCAACTGTGAGACTGCTAAAGGAATGCCCTTGGCTGGAGAAACTAGATGTCAGCAGAAACCCCTTCATCTGCACCTGTGCTGTGAGGAGTTTCAAGCAGCTGGGTGCTGAACAGGTAGCAGGCGAAGATCAAGCGATCAAGCTTCTCCACTGGCCTTTGGGCTACTACTGCAGCTACCCCAGAACTTTGAAGGACAAGACCCTGGAGGAGTTCTGGCTCCCCGACATCTCCTGTAGCGTTGGTCTCTTGGCGGCGGCCATCTTGTGTCCAGCTGTGGCTCTGATCGTTGGCGTGTTGACACTGTGCCGCCGCTTTGACGTTCCGTGGTACCTGGGCATGATCTGGCAGTGGAGCCGGGCCAAGCATCGTGCTCGAACCGAGCAGATCCGACCCGAGGACCTGGAAGGGGTGCTTTTCCACGCCTTCGTGTCCTACAGTCAGCACGATGCCGAATGGGTCAAGGGTCAACTCCTGCCCAACCTGGAGGGCTCCGGCAGCGCCCTCCACATCTGCCACCACGAGAGGGACTTTGTCCCGGGAAAGACGATCGTGGAGAACATCCTCCGCTGCATCGAGAGGAGCAGGCGCTGCGTCTTCGTCCTGTCGCCCCACTTTGTGCGCAGCGAGTGGTGCCACTACGAGCTGTACTTCGCCGGCCACCAGGGCCTGACCTGCGCATCCCGCAGTGTGATCCTGGTGCTGCTGCAGCCCCTGCCTCGGTACATGATCCCCTCCAAGTACCACCAGCTGAAGGCCATGATGGCCAAGCACACCTTCCTGGAGTGGCCCCAGGACAGGGCCAAGCACAGACTGTTCTGGGCCAACCTGAGGGCTGCCCTGCAGGCAGACCTGCCCAACGCACCAGTCAGGGACATGGACTAGTCGTGAGTGGAGAAATCTTTATTCTCCCCACTGGGGCCATTCATTTTGCAGCCAACAGTTAAAAAACTAAGAACATTAAGGTTAAATCCACATACTGCTAAAAGGACCTTACAGTTTCAGCACTATAAAAACAATATCGCAGTTAATCAGTTCTAGTCCACACACCCTCCGGTTATACTTCCAACAAAGAAAAGTTCCCTCCTTGCCCAGAGGGAAGGAGGGAAAACTCTGAATACAGAGGGTCCTGAAGAATATCCTGAGCTTCCCTAAAGACCCTCTTCTGATAGACAGGACCGAGCTCTCTCAGATCCCAGCAAGTGATTCTAGGGCTCCTCCTAACATTTCTCCTTAGCATTTGTCAGGTTTAGGTTCCCCGACCCAGCATTTCAAGACAAAGGTAAGGACTGACTCAATACTGACTCAATGCAGACTCAATACAAGGACTCAAAACATTTTCAAAAGTGATTTGTCTACTATTAAGCCTGCTGAGGACTTTTGTTTAGGGTTGCTTTCACATTAGGTTCAGCTTAGTTTGTCATACACAATTGTCCTTGATGTATTTGTACTGGATAACCACCTCGTCCTGTTCACCTTTTATTAGGGGAAGTGATGGGGGGGACTGAAGCCCATCTTTGAAAGTCAATAGCCATTTATTTTGTCTTTGATAGATTTAAGAAAGGAATTTAGTTTAAGAAAGGAATTGTTACACTACTGTAAGAACTTACTAACAATTAGACCATGGCTCATCTTTGAGAAGAGGGAGGAAGAGAGAGGGAGGGAAGGAGGATGATAGTACAAGCGCTACGGGGGAGAAGAACAGGAACAGGCTGTGGGCGGGGATGTGTGTGTAACTAAACAAACAGTTGAAATTAAATTCGACCAAAATAAGTCAACATTATCAACAATAAAGATCAAAACCTACATCCTGATCTGGTTAATAAAATGCTATTATAATCAGTAGATAACTGTGATCCAAACCAGTCAGCAAGCGCTTTAATGAAAACAATCATACTGTAACAAAACAAACTCGTTTTTGTACAAAAGAAAACAATAAAAACATTGAGCAATCACATGACTACAGTGTTTCTTCTTTTCTTTTTTTACCTCAACATTCATACATACCAGATATTAAAATACAGAACTCAGAGGTTACCAGCAACAGGAAATCCTTAGACAAGCATGGTACAAGGCCTCCAATAGACAACATGTATGTGAGCTACCAAAACCCTGTTTAATCCTGTACACTCTGGATTTAATCCTGTAACCCTCTAGCACATGTCAAATCTTAAGGCATAGAAGATAAAGATAGAAACGACTCCATCCTATTGCCATTGTTGTGTGTATGCGTGTTTGGTCACAGTCCCAGAGGCCACTGAGATCACTTCCAAGTTTCAGCGGTGACGTCTGATGCCAAGTAAGGATAGTTTTGTGGTAGAAGACATCGTCCAACCATGTCAGGGGGGGGGGGGGGGGGTAACCTCTGTAGAAGCGACATCCACCGGCTGCAATGACAAATGCCAACGATCCCAAAGGTCAACCTGGGATTTTCAGGGGTCAGAGGTGGGGTCAGGGCAGCGACTGGATGATGATGATCTTCTCGTTGATGCAGAATCGGTGGAGCACAGTGTAGAGGTTCTCGCCGCAGCGCGACACCTGCCTCTCCATGGCCAGACGGAAGTCCTCCTTCACTCCCTTGGTGATGCCCCGTGTCACTGTGTGGTGCCTGAGGGCCAGAGAGAGAGAGAGAGACACACGAAGAAGGACCCAGTCAACCCTGGGGTCGCCTGTGGCAAAGTCCATCGCTAAAGCAAGGTCAAGTAAAGCGACCCAAACAATGGCTTAGCTCATTCAAAAGTTGTCAGGCCGATTTTTCATGACTATCTGGAGGCACAGTAATAGAGCTGCAACTAATGAGGAAAATGACTAAACAAAAATGTTCGACATTCACACTTCTGCCAGTTTGGAGATGGGATGAGAAGTCTGCGACACCACCTCTGTCCACGGCAGGGAGAACGACATCCAAATCAAAAACACAACGGAAAAATGGAGGCGCCCACGAATGGAATGACAACAGAACCAAACGGACTGGTCACACCACAAAAAACAACAGAAACGGATGCGATGGTTCAAAAAGAAACATCGTGGAGAAACCTAAAGAACCGCTGACTCGATGGAGGAACAGAAACGACGGGCCGAAATCAAAATGGCGGTGGGGTGAGGGGGACGAGCCTGGGGATGGGGGGGATGCGGAGGGGTGATGGGTGTGAAAAGGGGGGAGAGGCTGTTGGGGAGGCGGGAGGGGAGGGGGGGAGGGGAGGGGGACTGGGGGTACCTGTCAACGGCCTGCACCCCAGGTAGCAGCAGGGTGTTTAAGTCCACCCCCAGGGCAGGACTGGGGTTCCTGGGAACAGCAAACCAACAAGCAGCGTTCAACAACTCTCCGAGAGAGAGAGAGACAGTGAGAGAGGGGAGGGCTTCATCCACAAGCCCAAACTGCGTCAAATCGTTTCTTCGAGCGTGAACATGCACACCGCGGTGTATTGCTTTCTGTCGGACCGCAATTCTGCCGCCTCGAGCTCTGTTCCACCCGTTCCAAACACATTTCACAAACGCAGAACACGGGAGGAACAACCGCTGTCTCCCCCACTACCGCGTGCCATGTCGCTTTAGAACATGGTTCAATAAAGATTAAGCCCAAGTTAGAAAACGCTAAACGTAGATCAGGGAGGAGGGGCTTACTTGATGAGCATTCCCTGATTGGGCAAGAGCTCGAGCTGGATCCTCCCCCCTTCTGGAGTGCGCAGGTAGGCAAACTCCTCCAGCATGTCGATGTCTGTGGGGAGCAAGGGGTTAAAGGAAACAAACTAGGAAGGGAGAGGAGAGAGACCAGAATCATGGGAGGGCAACAGTGAGATAAGAGGGAGGGAGAGAAAGTGAGAGAGCGAGAGGGAACAGACAAGATGGGCGAGTCATATCAGAGAGGATACTGGTGACGTAGTTGAAGAAGTTCTCATACTGCAGGCCACCTTGCTGGCAGATCTTCTCCACTGCCTTCAGGAAGAGGGCCTCCCCCTGCGGCCAATCATGTTGCAGCAGCACCACCACATGACCCAGGGCCAGGTCATCTCGGTTGTCTGTGAAGGCACGGAGCTGATTGGACAAAACCAGACAACAGGGGAGGATCGGAAATTAGCTCACAAGATGTGATAAAAAATGTAAAACATTATTTCAATTCCACTTTAATGACTTGAAACTGAATTGAAGCGTCTTACCTTGAAACAAGCCAGCATCAGTTGCAGACAGAATGGCAAGATGGCTTTGCTAGTACAGGGCAGCAACCTCAGGTCGTTGCCTGGCAACACAAACCACACAGAATAAAAAACATAGAAACCATTGTTTACTTTAATCATGATCTCATGTGTGAAGAGTGCACAATTAACATTTGTATTCATATAAGTATGTCAAGCGGGTTCCATGAACCGAGTCCCATTGCCGAGCTGCCCCCCGATCCTGAGCTAGCTGTGCCCAGAGAGCTCACCTTTCCTGGGCTTGCTCTTGGTCTTGCCCGTGTCTTCAGGGCTCTTTGCTGGATCCTGGTTCTGGGGAACTAGCCCATTGATGACATCAAGCAGCTTCTCACAAGCCAACTAACAAACAAACACATTTAAAACCAGAAACACGAATAGTAATTAGTGTCTGTCTGTTTCCTCTGGAGCGCTAGGTACGTGTGTCTGTGTGTGTGGTGTGGTGTGGTGTGTCTGTCTATGTCTGTCTGTGTGTGTGTGTGTGTGTGTGTGTATATGTGTCTATTTCTATGTGTGTGTGTGTGAGTGAGTGCAAGAGAAAGTGTGTGTGTGTGTGTCTCGGTCTGTGTGTGTGCCCACCCTGTGCTCTCCCAGTGCGTAGTGGCAGGAGGCCTGTTGGATGAGGACTCTGTGCTGCTCCAGACTGCCCTGGGCTGCGGGACTCTGGCCAGCCTGAGGAGGCTGGAACACGGACATCTGCTGCAGGCTGGACAGGGCCTTACGGTACTGGCCCTGGAGGTCACACCACAACCCACATCAGGATACACACACACACTTTCTGTACGCACATCAGGATACACACAAACACCTGCTGTACACACATCAGGATACACACACACATACCTGCTGTACACACATCAGGATACACACACACACATACCTACTGTACCCACATCAGGATACACACACACACACACCTGCTGTACACCCATCAGGATACACACACACATACCTACTGTACACACATCAGGATACACACACACACACACACACACCTGCTGTACACCCATCAGGATACACACACACACACCTGCTGTACACACATCAGGATACACACACACACACACATTGTGATATAAACACACAAGCAAACTCACACACACACACACACACACATCACAATACAATAAAAGGCATTCCCAGTATCAGGTTTCAGACACCCAGCTCCTGGTGTTATATAGCTGACCTGGTACATGATCATGTCTGTGAGGAAGATCCGGAACCACAGCCAGCTGTCCGTCTTCCAGGAAGAACAGATCTTGTTGAATTCTGGGAGGAGAGTTTCACCAAGAGAGAGCACATGACATAAGGAAGTGTCCTCTGTCACATCAAAGGGACATCACAGCAGTTATAGGACCATTTTCTGTCTCCTCACGGGGAGGGTGTGTGTGTGTGTGTGTGTGTGTGTGTGTGTGGGGGGGGGCATTTATAGTACACTGTGAGCAGGTGAGGTGGGGTGGGGGGTAGGAGTACCTGTCTCCAAACTGTCGTTGGAGTGGACGAGGTCCCAGCTCTCCCTCGCCATGCGGAAGCTCTCCAGAGTCTCCGCCCACCCCGGCATCTCCGTCTTGTTGACCGCGACGAGGCGGCCCCGCCCCTTTCCCAAGCCTTCCTCGTCGTCGGAGCTCTGGGGCAACACGCACGCACGTTTAAGGACACGCGCGCGCGCGGCCAACACACTTCTCTCTCTCCCCGTTCAGACAAGAGCGCTTTGTAGCAGCCTGGGGCGGCTTTTTGGTCATCGTTTTCAATAAGAAGCTTAATGTTTTAGCAGCAGCGCCGAGAGCCTCGAGTAGAAAACCTCCGACAGCCTCTCACGCTCTATTTTTTATGCGGATGTTTATTTACTAGGTAAGGTTACTAGATGCTAACTATAGAGTGTAATGGTTAGGCTCAGAATAAGTGATAAGGTTGTTGCCCAACAACAACAAACACAAGCTTCTCTTCTTTTTTTTCCTCCTGTGTCTGTGTCACAGTGTCAGAGCACCCTGTCTGATGGGGGACGTACTCTTCCCAACAAAGAGGTTCCTATGAACACTAATTTACCAATTCTTACTCTCTCAGCCCCCCCCCCCCCCCCCCCCCCCCTCACCATGGTCTTCTCACGGCCGTCAGCCAGCTTGCGTTTCTTGTGGCTGTGCTTGTTGGCCCCTTTCTCCGACTCCACGTCGCTGTACACAGAACTCAGGTCCTCCAGGAGGATCCAGGGACCAGAGCTCAGAGCATTCACACCTGCAAGACACCGACAAAGAAGACTTTCATTCACGCGCGAATTTCGGATATTGACCCGTTTCTCCACAGAAAGACATTACGGTGCAACGCCAAAAGAAGAAGTCGTATTTGGGAATGTTCGGGCCCAAATGAGTCATGTGTATCCGCGCACACTAACATCTGAACACCCACACACAGACCTGGGAAGAGAGCGGGCTGCACAGACGACACGTAGAGGTATGCGCTGCGAAAGAGGACCAGGGCAGAGCAGACGACCGCCTGACTGCAGCAGCGGGCCCTGGTCTCCCCCTCCAGACTGGACAGGTAGCGACACAGCTCCTTCACACGCTGCAGCAGCTCCACGTAGCCCCTGAACACACACACACACACAGGAACAAACACAGTCTTTCAATCACTGTACTACCATAATTGTGTGTTGTTCCTTGTCTTCACGTACAGTTAGGTCTCGATTCGCAAGCACACGCAGACATTTCCATACTGACGCACAGGAGGCCCAGCGGAGGTGCTAACCTCTGGCCCGGCTTGTCCCCCTGCCAGTCGCAGCGCGCCCCCACCACAGACAGGATGTCCAGCAGCCTCTCCCAGGGCTCAGACACCATGGACGACTTCTCCGACAGCCCCTCGATCACGCAGCGCTGGGGGCCGCGAGACACCCCGGGGGACTTCAGAACCCCGCCCTCTTGGGAACCTGGGGGAGGGTGGGGTGGAGGAGGGAGAGATGGTGCACATGACGCGACTCGAAACATGATGGGAAGTTTGAGACGGGGGTCTCAAATGTGACACATCACATCCCAGAAGATAGGGTCCAGATGGCGGATCGACCTCAAGAAGAGGACGTAACACCTAACCAAGATATGAACGTGTGACGATGTTGACCCCATGTTTCATCAGCTGGAACGACAGATCCCACATTTTCTAAACAAACCAAACACTCCTTTCTTCCACAAGAAATCCACAGGTAAGGCCCCCACACATCTATTTCAAACAGATTTTCTTATATGAACTGTGACTATAGAAAATTCTTTCCATTTCTGTTCGGTATCACCGGCTGTCTGATCGGCTACCTGGTAGGGTTTTACCCTGGGTCGACCCCTCGGCTGCGGGCCCTCTGGTGACGTAGCTGATGTAGAACTCAGACGCCTTCAGCATGTACTTCTGCAGCAGACTGGCTGGCAGGCGCATGTCCACGTTGTTCAGGATCAAAGGGAGGACGTCACACACTGGGGACAGGAAGGGAGGCCCCACAGTCAGGACACAGATCCGCGCATCGTTTGATTTGGACTGAGCTCCAGGAGGGCGGCCCGATCATATGATTGGGGCGTCGGTTGTATTCTTAGTATTGGGACTGACCGAACAGCTTCCGGAAGCAGTTGACCGGTGTCTCCAGGTTCTCCGAGGTCTCCGCCTCCAGTAAGGACTCTCCCAGGTTGACCTGGGTATGGATCAGAATGTTTACGGTCCACTTTTGAGTTATGTGTTTGGATGTAGAGGTCAAATGTGAGCAAGGGGGAAGACATTATACACACAGATCGTGGCACTGTGTTTAAATGGGTGGGAAGTGGTTGTGTACCCCGTGCTGGACCACAGAGTCTGGAAAGCGCTTCAGCAGTAGCAGCAGCATCTCTGCCTTTTCCAGGGTGTTTAGACACTGCTCTGTGGCCTTCAGGAGCATGTCACACTGCACGTGGCCTGGGAGGGTTTCGAACAGACCTACAAGACACACACAAACACGCGCGCCATGACACAAGGCCTTAAAAGGTCCTTGTTTGTTTGCCAACGCACCAGGAGTGTAGGCGTGTCAGGTCTGAAACACTCTGACACAACACAAGGTTGCAGTGTTCACCTCGTAGGAACTGTGCATGTTTGTCCTGACAATCGCTCCTTAAAGCTGCAGTGATGACACCAATCTCACGCCAGACAATGGGCTGGTCAGGAAAGTTGATAAACCTGAGAAACATTTGAGAAGATGGACAGTGAGACAGACTTATTTTTTAAATATGTATAAACATATAAAGGTATAGAAATGGGGCTCATAGGAGACTGGGTTATAGCCAGCTTTCACTAACATGTCATACAGCAGTCTGCCTGCTGAAGCAGTCTTCTCCGCATTCCGCTCGATAGTGTACATTTCATACTGAAAAACAAATCAGCGTCAACAGCCGTCAAAACGGTCGCCCCAAACTCAATTTGTAGCCAATTAAAATGTTTAACAATACAGGTAAATTTGTCAGTTAGCGTTAGCCACGAGTGGTACTTGGTTGTAGTTACCTGTATTTTGAAGTCAGTGGGGTAAAGCGTTCTCGCCGTTATGAGCCAAGCCTTGGCTGCACATGGGTCATCGGAGACAAGTTCTCTAGCCCTTTTCACAAGAAACTCACAATCTTTCTGGGCAGACATTATACCGATAGCTTAGTTATGTCGAACAGATCGGAGATTCAATTAGAGATAACTGTCAAACCACAATATTTGCTACTTAGCCTTGGAGTTGCTAGGAATATTCATGATAACAGAATCATCATAATGCTTTATACTTGGGTTAGCGAGCCGTCTTATGTGATTTGAGGCTTGATAGGTTGATTCTTCTGATAGACTACCGCAAACAGCTCAGATTTACGTGACGTAATTTACACCGAAATCACGACTGTTTGTCTCTGCTATAGGGATAAGTCAGAATGGATCCAAAACATTTACTAGACTAATGTGGAAACTGTGCTATTGTTTATCGCACCGCTGTTTATCGCACCCCTAACCAACAACTGGAATCTTTTGATGACATCGTAGAGTGGTCGCATGTCTCTGACGTCACATCCAGGATTCTTCAAAATTGTCCATGCGATTTACTGCTGCCACCCATCGGTTAGCAAAATATATGAACACGAAACTAATTGTTGCATGATTTGTGTATCATTATTCAATCTCAGATTTCCAACCATCCCATATACTGAGATTCGATTTGAGAGGAAAGGTAAGGAGAACGGACATGTTGATGAATGCACGAGTAGATTTGATGGGCAATGATCCGTTCAATTGATTTGCATTGAATCGGTCCTATGTTATGGAGATCAGTGAGGCGAGGAAAGCAAGGCCGAAGGACGCGTCTGTATTGGCTGCCTGCTGTCACCTGCGAGCCAGCGTCAAACGACAGAAGGGACGACCTACAGAGACGCCTTCCTGCTTGTACTGTACCGAAATTACGGTAATTCGTAAGAAACTACACTATATTTCAAAAAATTGGCAAGTAGATCAAGGCCAATTTGTTGACAATTAGACCGGATTTAAGCTTCGCTAGCTGTCATTAGCAGACGCACTAATGCTACCAGCTAGATAGTTAGCGACCTGCCGCGTTAGCAGACTTGAAGAAGTGAGGTGTCCGCTTTGACACTTCAAAAGTTAGCTTAGTTTCTCCTAGCTAGGATGAAGATTACTATAATTTTCTGTCAGATTAACGAAAAATAACTATTGAGATTGCTAGTTAGCTGGCCTGCTTGTAAGTAACTAGCAGCAGTGTGTTGCAAAGATGGTCAAGGAAGGTTTGCAAGTTGTTTTTTAGACGAGGCCTGGCCAAGTCCAGCTAGCTGGCTGGCTATCGTTATCGGACAAAAACACATGGCTCAGTTTAAATTGTTCCTCCCTAAGCGTCCAGACAGCTAGACGAAAGTTTGTCGTGACATATTGCCATTTGCCCAAAGTACTAGAGCTACTAGTCTCTGCAGTTAGCTACCCAACCAGCTGCCCTTCTCATGTCATGACACGGATGTTAGCATGCTAGCTTTCTAGCCAAACTGGGGGATTCCTTTTAAGTGCCGCTGCCATAAGAGAAACGGTCACATTGCTGAATGCATGTTCAGTGCCATGTTGGCAAGCTTCTTATTCAAGTCCAAATTACCGACAGTGTATTCTGAGTCTACAGTTTGATAGTAAATTGGGAAACAAAGACAAGTGTGCAACCAAACCCAAATGGCAACGGATGAAATCAAACTAAAAAGGGTCTGTTCCATTTGTGTGGGACATCTGTTGTGCGAGGACTATGACCTCTGCTGACCCTCTAGTAAAGGAGTCTACTGCCTCATACTGCTCCATCTATATTTAGAAAACGGTTCCAAATGTTAACATGTCTAATAGTCTTTGTTAACCATACCTTTTTATTACAGTTCTTATCATTGTCTACAGCTGAACCCTTGCACAGTAGACCCTAACCTTTATGTAATCTGCCTTGTCAGCAGGTTGGTAGCCGTGGCAGAGGAGGCTAGGTCGCAGGCTAGGAGGCAATCGGCTTATATTTAACTTGTGTGGTTCTGCCGAGAACATTTTCTAATAGCCTGTAATAATGCCCATCCCAACTTGTTGTGAGCGCAAACTTAATGTCAAATGGAATGGATAACTACATATCATTACATTCACATGTATTCACTTAACAGATGCTGTTATCCAAAGTGACCATGAGGGAACTTGACTTTCTTTAACTGAGCATGATCATAACTTGTCCTAACACATCCAAGGGGAACTGCATTGCCTAACCTGCAGTGCTTGCACAATCTTGTGGCCCTTTCAAATTCATCTCAAGTTACTGTGTTGTCTTTGCACTCTGAAACAGTCCTAATTTCATGTCCAAGTTCAACAAAAGGATAGTTTTGCTGCATAGTAATAGTTTATGATGCTATTTTGTGTGTTGAGAAGTCGTTTATTTCTGAAGAGCTTTTTCTCCAGGTTGTTATGGACAGCCGTCTCAAGCGGAATGTACACGCCACAGGGTGTCGAGTGACTATTCAACAGCAAGAAACACTTTTTGAATGAAGGTTTGCCTTTTCAATTAGGTCTGATGATTTTCCCCGGTCCTCTAGGGTGTGGTCTGCCAAGCGTTCGTGGCGTGGTTGTAATGGTGCCAGAGTGTTGCAGAGTCGGCTGCATCTAGCCTCCCATGGCTGTCACCACCATGGACCCAGAGTCTCCCCGGACGCCCCAGCCCCA
The DNA here is from genome assembly GCF_038355195.1 of Osmerus mordax. Taxonomy (NCBI): domain Eukaryota; kingdom Metazoa; phylum Chordata; class Actinopteri; order Osmeriformes; family Osmeridae; genus Osmerus; species Osmerus mordax. Next base: position 13,828,638 of record NC_090061.1, read on the forward strand.
AAGCACCTTGGGTAAAGTCCCGGGGCCGTCCTCACTGCTGCCCAGCAGGGGCGTGGGGGAGTGGCTCGGCCCTCACGGCAAGCACTACGCCTGCGGCTCGCTGGCGGCGTTCACCAACATCGTGGTGACCTTCCCCATGCAGAAGGTCCTGTTCCGCCAGCAGCTCCACGGCGTGCGGGTGGGCGAGGCCCTGCGCCAGCTGCAGAGAGACGGCCTGAAGAACCTGTACCGCGGCCTGCTGCCCCCCCTCCTCCAGAAGACCACCACGGTCGCCATCATGTTCGGCCTGTACGAGGACTTCTCCCGGGTGTTGCTCGACCGCGCCGGGAGCAGCGGCGTGCCGGAGCTGGCCACGCGGAGCTTCGCCGCCGCGCTGGCGGGCACGGCCGAGGCGGCGCTCACGCCATTCGAGCGTGTGCAGACTCTCCTGCAAGACCACCGGCACCACGGGCGCTTCCAAAACACGGCGCACACCTTCCGGACGCTTCTGAGCGAGTACGGGGTGAGGGAGTGCTACCGGGGCCTGGTGCCCGTGCTGCTGCGCAACGGCCCCAGCAACATCCTGTTCTTTGGGCTGCGTGGGCCAATCAAAGAGCAGCTCCCGGAGGCCAGCAGCCGGGCGGGGCACATGGTCAACGACTTTGTGTGCGGGGGGGTGCTGGGGGCGGCGTTGGGGATCATGTTCTACCCGTTGAACGTGGTGAAGTCGCGGGCGCAGTCCCAGGTGGGCGGGGCCTTCCGGCCGTGCCAGGAGGTGCTGCTGACCGTGTGGCGGGAGCGGGGGGGCAGCGTGACGGAGCTGTTCCGCGGGGCGCACCTCAACTACCATCGCTCGCTCATCTCCTGGGGCATCATCAACGCCACCTACGAGCTGCTGCTGAAAGTGCTTTGACGCGCCGCTTCGGGCCGTGCGAGATGGGAGGCGGAGGGGAGGAAGGGAAAGGGAGGGTGGTGAAGAGAGGAAGTGGACACTGAAGAGGCACTCTGTCTTCGCGAGAGACTGTCAGGCTTGGAGGCACCTATAGCACACCGGTCCTGCCATACAACTCTGTCGAACAGACCGGGTGGTTTATGGTGGAGGAGGAGGAAGCGTTGAAGAGGTTGACTTGCACTTATTATGGGGGCCAGCTGTCAGTCACCTGTGAACCACCTGCCGTCGTCAAGGTGACGTCAAGGTCACATGACTGAAATGGTACGCACACATCAGCCTAGATACAACCTGTGCCAGGGTCCAAATGAAATGCCCATGTTGTCACACAGTAATTAAAGTCATATGTTGTCGTTAGGGTAACGAAAACAATTCAATCGATGAACTTAATAAAGCCGCATTCACATGTGATTGAACATGATTGACGATCCTAATTGAGATTGACTGATTGTTTTGTAAGCACCTTTGTTGATGTTGTTTGACCCGAGGCATTTTTCATTGGTTTGATAAAACCCATTTATAAAAATGACCAAGAGCAAGTCTTCAAGAATAGTTGATATTGTTGCTCAACAAATCGGCCTTTTTTTATTGGGTGTGATTATTCATCTGTCCAACCAATAGATCCTTAACTTTGGTCCTCATGTGAACTCAGGGATGCTGATTGTTTGCCAACTGATTCTACCAATCAGTCATTTTAGACTGTACTTATTTAGTTTTCTGCAGTGTAACTGTTTGTAAGTGAGCACCCTGTAAGTATTACTTGAACACTTAGTTTAATTGAATATCAGTATACTCAGAGACACAGAAGACCTAAGGAAAGGTATATTTTAGTCCTAACCAGTTAGTCCAAACCATGTCATTGTCATCAATGCAAATATAAATGAATTGTGACGGGGATGGGGGAAATCCAATTTTGTTGTTGCTTGTGAGTTCTGAAGTGCTATTTGTAGTGTGTGTGTTTGTCTGTAGTGAGTTTTTAAAGTGCCCATCAGTTAAAAGTGGAAGTAAAATGAGTGTATCACCCTCACCTTGTTTCTTCTTTTTAAGATGAATTGAAAAACACGAGTCAATGGTCACAGTCATGCAATCCCCACATCATATTTATGTTGTGCCTCTGCTGTATGGGAGACAGTTAATTAAGCCTTGCCGACCAAATGTATCTGCCTTTGCCCCTCCGTCCAGTTTCCTGCTAGCTCTCTCTCTTTGTCTCTTTTTCTCTGTCTGTCTCTCTCTCTCTATGACTGCTGTACGCTCATTCTCCCCTCTGCTCGTAACCCCTGTTGACATAATGGGCTCAGATTTCAAGCTTGAGTAGAGGCAGTCTCCATGCTGCACCCTGCCCTGGATGTGACAGGCCGGATTGGAGATGCATGCTACTAGGGCGATGAGATCAGGCCAAGGAGAGAGGGAGAACCAGGGACAGAGAGAGAGAGTGAGAGTGCGAGACGGAGAGGGAGAGCCAGAGAGAGACGGAGAGGGAGAGACAAAGAGAGACGGAGAGGGAGAGCCAGAGAGAGAGACGGAGAGGGAGAGACAGAGAGAGACGGAGAGGGAGAGACAGAGAGAGACGGAGAGGGAGAGACAAAGAGAGACGGAGAGGGAGAGCCAGAGAGAGACGGAGAGGGAGAGCCAGAGAGAGACGGAGAGGGAGAGACAAAGAGAGACGGAGAGGGAGAGCCAGAGAGAGACGGAGAGGGAGAGCCAGAGAGAGACGGAGAGGGAGAGACAGAGAGAGACGGAGAGGGAGAGCCAGAGGGAGAGACAGAGAGAGAGACAGAGGGAGACAGAGAGAGAGACAGAGGGAGAGACAGAGGGAGAGCCAGAGGGAGAGACAGAGAGAGAGACAGAGGGAGACAGAGAGAGAGACAGAGGGAGAGACAGAGGGAGAGACAGAGGGAGAGCCAGAGGGAGAGACAGAGAGAGAGACAGAGGGAGACAGAGAGAGAGACAGAGGGAGAGATAGAAGGGGGGGGGGGGGATGGCGCTTCAGTACTGAGTAAGAAATGAGCGAGGGATATTAAATGTTGATGAAAGAGAAGAGGAAGAAGCCCAGAGCTGCCGTTCATTATTAGCAGGCCGTCCTGTTCCTATCCATCACTAAAGACCAGTCCAGATTCTCTAGGGTTTGTATATTTGATTTCACAAGTATGACTTTGATCATTCGTTCCTGTGAAGTGGGACTCATCAAGCATGAAATTACGTGGATTGTATGTAACTATTATTGCATAGTTTTTGAAATGCAAGATTTGTACCACAGGTGCACAGGTCTCACCACAGGTGAGAAACTTCGAAATTAAGGAATCAAATATCCAGTGGCTAAAGAGCTATTACCGGATTATTTGTAGAAAGTTCAACAAATTCTAATTGGTTAATTGTAAATTTTGGACATTTAATACCTATAATGGCTATCAATGATTTGGGGAACGTGTATATTTTTGTAAGTAGACATTAGAATGTTTTATAAAAGTGAATCGCTTCTGAAACTTTAAGAGTGTGGGTGTCATTATTTAATGTCAGCTAACGTTCTCATGACAGTAAACACACCGCTCGTACTGAGTCATGTCTTACAACTGAACCAAACCTTCAGCATTCTGCACTGAACAGTCACAACACAAAAGTCATGGGATTGGTTGTTGGCCTGGCACCTGTTGTACCAAGGCCAAAGGTCATCTCACAGACGTCACTCAGTTTGCATATATTGCATAAGGAGCCTCCAGCTCTAGGCTGTGAGGATACTTGAACTGCTGGATGAGTGAGATATTTTCTTCATATCTGGTTATACGGCTAGGATATGAAAGCTGTAGCATACCTCTTACTGTGCCCTAGAGGGGCACAGTTTACATTTATATTATTCATTTGACTGCCAAACACTAGGTTGTGATGGAGCAATGATCCGGTATCTTTAGTAATAAACATCTGTAATCAATCATTTAAGTAAATTCTTCTTTGCCTACGGATTCTTCCCAAGTGGAAATCATTTCAGTGAGCAAGAGATGAAAGCATGTTTACAGATCATAACTTCCTGAAAACAAAAGCTGTGTGTCTAGAAAATGTACGCATGTGCACACATTGGGGTATATGGGGATTTCAGCTGCAGTCTAGTTTGGCAGTTAGCCCAGTGCCCATTTGACAACTGGCACAGGATTAATCTTGGGAAGATTTGTACGAAGGCTGTTCGTCTGGCTGAAGTTATGGTACAGCCAGGGGTCTGAAACCTCAGGATCACGGCTGACAAGTCAGACAGGGAAGACCGATCAGATTAAGGGCAATCCGTCAGAGGGACTTGGGACCGAAGAGGATGAGTTTACTGAACAGAAAGTCGTCTGGCAGCTCAGTTGAAGCAGGCATTTTATTTCGGAGTACTTTTGTGAGGAAGGTTTAATGCTTCAACTGACCAGCTGTGTGACCTATTTGAGAATTCTGACTGTGGAAACCTCCTGAATGTGTTTTTGTTACTTCAATTCTTTGTCTTTGCAACAAAACAAAAAAAGAGTTGTCATCGAAAGGTAATTCTCCAGAATCCCGTGGTACCATGTGTTCTGTGGTATCTCACACGTCGGCCTACTTGATTTGGAGGTTGGAAGGACAACTAGTTTTGGAACCAGTTCAACTCAGCTCTGCTGCTTGCTCTTCAAATATTTACCTCAAGGTTCAACTTATGGTCAAATGAATGGTCCCGGTTCATAAATTTTTCACTGAAAATGCATTTTATGCAGTCCTAAGTTTGGGCGTTCCTTCTCTGACCAAAAAAAAGATAAATTAACCTTGAGCACAAAGCACGTCAAAATATGAGAACTATGCATTGTATTTATTTCCAAACAATACTTTAATTAATATGCATTAATTCGAGGTGGGAAGTGATTCCAAGTCTGTCCATTAATGTACAAGTTTAAAAATAAACATGGATTCAGGGAGGTTTCTTGCTATTGAAACACTTGCTACGAGAGACAGAGACTTCAACACTCCAGCGGTCTGTGAATTCAAGTCTACAACCCATGATTAGATAGTGCTACACAGGAAGGAACCGTCAACTGCAGCTCCGTTGATATAAAACGGCTAAACGCTTTCCACCACAATGTTACAGTGGGTATAAATACAGGACAACTTGTAGGAAACATCAGTAGGAAATGGAAGATCTAAAACTATTACTCTGGTTTCCTCTTCATGTTTGCTAAGGCCATCAACGACATGACAGTCTCCTTGTACAACATCCGTTGCAAAGTCACTTGTTAAAACACTATTTCTAACATTGTGAAATCAGGCATTTGTTACGAGCCGGTGTTGACTTGGCTGGGATCAAATCCCTACTTAACCAATGTGTTTACTTTTGTTGGCGGATTTCGTTCATAGCTAAAAGGGATATGACAGCATCATCTTACTGTTTGTGTCAGAGGATGAAAAGTCTCCCCCGCTCATGGCTGAAGAGGTTCAATGGAAAGAAGGGTGCATTAACGGTCTGATGCTACATGATTCAGCTTGACCAGAAACATGAAAATAACAGTAATATCAAAATATCAAAGGCAGAACAGTATTCAGTCGTAAAAGGAACCTTTCTACAGTAAACTGAATGTCGGAAGAACACCTGATGTTGACCTATGTCGCCTCATTGCTATGAAACACACATCATGCAGGACACAGTTCCAAGTCAGAAATGTAACTATCTAATAGTCTTTCATTTCCTTGGGAAGCGCTCTGTGTCAGGTTTCTGATTTTCAGATGTTTTATGTTAATTCAACATAATAAGAAGTTAATGATAGTCTTGTGGCTACTGTATGTGGAAAAGAGTGTGTGATTACTTTAAGTTTGCATAGCCATAAATAACCAAGATACAGAACTGGACATACACAGACAAATAGATATAAATGAATATCTATAGTTCTGATTAAAACTTACGTAATTAGTCAGGAAGTCAATTTGTCTGTGTTCAGGAACATGGCAGAGAGGTATAGAATTCAAATTGTGTTTCTGTGTTACACGACTTTGGGTAGTTGCTTCAAGCCCAAGTTAAACGTAACAGTCAGCCTTGTGCATTAATCGTCCAGGACGTTTTAAACAAAGTGTTATAAAATACCAAATGGAGTCACTTCCCGCCTTTTTCACGGCCCATTCTAAAAACCATAGACGCCTCATTTGGAGTTTTCTATATATTACTGCATAAATATATAAGGGGTTAGTGAGGGGGGTTTCAATACAAGCATTCACACACAAGTAGTTAGTCAATAGCTATAAACTGAATTGTACCGTTCATAAATGAAAGATTTTACTTCTGTAAAAGTACAGTTTGAAACCTGCTGCTGTTGTATCGTGTCTTTCAAAATGAATGTTTTTTTCTTCTTATTATTGATCCCAATCTATTTGACGTAAACTTCTAGTTGTTGCTGTGGAAAATACGCAGTACAGTTACAAACTGCACTTTTGATAAAAAGCTGCAAAATATGTCAATAATACAGTTTCATTTCCTCAGCCAAGACCAGCCAATAAGGGGGGAGGTAGACAAATCGCATGACATACCAAGAAACTGACGGAAACATCCAGTGACATCCTTGTGGCCTTTGAGCAGAGACCTCCACAGACCAGGGTGTGCAAACATTGTAAAAATAAATACATAAATACAGACATGTATAATTCATACATACATGTATCATAAAATAAGAGTTATAAGATAGTTATAAAATTCCTATTTACAAATGCATAGTCCTGATAAGTCCATCAGGAGGCCTAGCAATGGCAGTCAATTCAAGTGGAAGGAGTTCCTTTCTTCCTTTTAGGGATATGTTTTGGCGTGTGTGTGTGTGTGTGTGTGTGTGCGGTCTGTAGTGGTGTGCATGGCACTAACAGTACAAGCATGTGTTCTATTTAGAGACACACACCAAATCCCTCTGTGCTAAGGAAGCAACACATCCACAGCCCTTTCCTCCTCCTCCTCCTTTCTAAGGTCCTCCCCTCAGCATGTCGCCATGGTCACAGCATGGAAAGAGGGGCTTTCAGAGTTCAGAGGTCAGAAGTGAAGAGGTACGTGGCCCGCCGGGTCCCCCGCGTCCGGCGAGCGCATGCGGAACAGCTGCGTGAGCGTGAACACTGACGAGATCAGCACCGTGCAACGTTTAGCCAGCATCCTCACCCCTTCGCCCTCCCCCTGCCCCTGCCCGGACCCTCCTCCGCCGCCCCCGGCCGCCCCAACCCCGGCCCCTGCCGTCTCCACCACGCCGACAAACTCCCGGTAAAGCCCGACGATCTCCTTCAGCTTCTCCAGAGCCTCCTCATCCTGACAGGAGTCGCCCTCCCCTCCGCCCCCCGGGGGGAGAGGAGGCGCCCCGTGGAGGCAGACGCCACACCCAGGGCACGGCTGCGTCCTCAGGCAGGCGGCCGAGAGCTGCACCAGAGCGCCGAAGCTGTTGGACAGGGAGCGGAGGGCCTCGTCGGGCGCCCAGCCCACCCGCGTGGCCCGCTGGCACCCCGACGCCAGCCGCCGCGCCTCCGCCTGCAGCAGACTCCGCTCGGCCTCCGACAAGGGCGCGGGGCTGGCCCCTCCGCAACCCGGGACGTCTCCGCCTCCCTCCGGTACCTGGAGGTGATTGGACGAATCGGGGACGGCGAGTCCGTTGTCTGTCCTCTCCTCGTGGCGCGCGTCGGTCTCGGCCGGCTCTGATGGTGGTGGTGGTGGGGGTGGAGGGTTGGCCGTGCCCCTCTCCAGCACCAGCATCAGCTGGTCGATGTCCTGCCGCAGCGAGGCGAAGCCCCCCTTCAGCCCTCCGTAGCGCTTGTTGGTGAGGGAGAGCAGGGCGCCGGCGGAGGGGGGCGTGGGGGAGACAGGGCGGGAGAGCATGGGGCTGAGCTCCGAGGAGGCGGTGGAGAGGGTGGACAGGGGCCGCGGCGTGTCCCGGAGCAGGGACAGGATGTTGGGGGACGGGGCGGTGGGGGAGGGAACCGGGGTAGGCCGGGCGGGCTTGGCGGCGGGCCTCGTGCGGCGGGAGAACTCGTAGATGGTGAGCTCCTCGTCAAAGCCGCAGCCGTCCTCGCCGGCGCCGGTGAAGCAGTTGGCGTACACGGTGCGGCAGCCGCAGGCCTCGTGGTGCGGCGGGGGGGGAGGAGGGTCCTCTCCCTGGGACGAGCACGGGGAGTCGCCCCCCAGGGGGAGACCCCCTCCGGAGACCCCGCCCAGCCCCACCTCAGAGTGGGGTCGTGACTGGGGCTGCTCTGACTTACAGGAGCCCAGGAACCCGTAAGGCCCCGAGACCTTCCCCTCCCCAGGAGCTCCGTTCTCCGTCGCACCCTGGCCGGGAGGCGGGCCGTCCGTCCCCTGGGCGTCTTTCCCGCGCTGGGTCACCTCCTTAGCTTCTTTGATGGTCGCTATGACGACCTCGGCCCCGTCCTCCAACGTCTTCCCTTTCTCCCTCTTGATCCCCGTCTCCATCTCCTTGGCCGCCGCCGTTGCGCTCTTGCCCGAGTCCGACGCCACGCTGACCGACAGGACAGACAGGCCCGAGCCAAACCCGGAGGTGTCTCCTCCGTTCAGGGAGCCGGAGGAGGGGTAGTCCAGGGTTCCCAGGATCTCCTGGGAGCGGGTCATGTACCAGGGCAGCGCCTGGATCCTCCCGCGGAGGGCCGACGCCGGCAGCCGGCCCCCTAGACTGGAGGAGCTGACCCTCAGGTCGGACCCAGAACCGGAGCGCCCTGGCTCCCCCACCCCTGACTTGGAGGAGGAGGAGGAGGTGAGTGAGGTGGTCATGCAGGCGGGGGGTTCTGTGCTCTTGGGGGAGAGGCTCTCGTGGCTGAGGGAGACCCGCCTGCCGGATGGGACGCTGCCGTTGCGGCCGCCCCAGGGGTGGAGGCCATTCGGGGGGCTGACGCCCTCCTTGGGCACCCCCTTCACGGAGCCCAGGGGTTCCTGGGGAGAGACGGGCGAGGTGGCAGGGAGGGATAAGGGGTGGAGCGACGAGGGAGAGGTTTTGGGAGAATGGGATGGGGGGATGGTGAGGCATAACTTAAGGTCATCTCCAGAAGCCGAACGTGGAAAAGGAGAAAGGTTCCTTTTTTTCTGACTCGAAGCCACCCGGTCACCCCCATTTATGCCCTCGTGCCCCTCCACCTTGGGCAGGGGAACCCCGTTCGTTTGCGTCTCAGCCTTGGGTGTTTGTTTGTCACCAGTGATCTGAGCAGTGTCTCTTAGAAGCTTGTGATGAGGTCCATTCTGAGGTTTGGGTCCATTCTCAGGTTTCGGTCCATTTGCAGGGATAGGCCCGTTCTCCTGCTTGCTAGGCGCATTCTCCTTCCTGGCCCCGTTCTCCAGAGTGGTGGGGTGTCGCGGTGGGGGGGGTGGAGGGTGAGCCTGCTGGCTGCTCCGTACGGCTGTGATGAGAGGGGAGGATATGGGCATCCCCCCCGCCCCGGAGGTGACCGATTTAAACTCCATGGTGTCTGGCTCCATCTCCAGGAGCTCTCTGGAGAGGTGCCCCGCCGCATCGCCGTTACAGTGGGCGTACGGGGCCCCGCGGAGCTGGGGGGAGCGGGGCGGCACCATCTGAGGCTTGGGGGCCAGGGGGGGCTTGGGGGGCAGGGGTGGGGGTTTGGCCTTTGCTTCGACCCTCCGGGAGGACAGGGTCGGGGGGCCGGGGGACAGATGGCTCCCCTGCTTCGGAGCAAGGGGGGGTGGAGGAGGCCTCTTGGGAAGGGGCGACGAAGGCTCGCTCTCTGGGACGGAGGGCAGCCCGTTTCCTGCGACACTGTGACGATTGGCGTGCTTCCTGTCTGCTCCATCCAAACAGTTCTCTGCGAGATTTAGAGATAGAAAGAAGAGGAGAGAGGGGGAGTGAGGGAGAACACAGAAAGATGGAGGTTGACATTGTGAGGGAGAGATAACCGTCCCTTTAAGAAAGAAAGAAATCGCAAAAGATGTCGAGTCAGCCAACCTGTGATGTGCTCCGGGACCGGAGGGGTGAATCGCTCCTGCGCATCGAAGAACTCATCCTCTGACTCGGACCAACTTTCTCTGTGGGGAGGTCTGGGGTTCGGGGAGGGCGTCAGGAACAGTCCCTCCTCGTCCTTGGAGTGGTGCTGTTGAGACTCGGGCCCCTGGTCGTCGCAGGAGGCGTGGTGCTGGGGGATTCTGGGTAGGAGTCTCTGTGTGTTGCCGCTGCTGAGAGCGCTGTGGAAAGGCATGCTGTCCACCAGCCTCAGGTCTCTGTGACTGGGGATCTTGGTGATGCGTCTCAGCTCTGCCTCCCTCTCCTCCTCCTCCTCCTCATCCTCCTCTTCCTCCTCGTCGCTGGTGGCCTCGGGGGGGCTCGGGAGGAAGTCCGCCTGCGAGAGCTCCGCGAAGCACAGGCACGAGCTGTCGTTGCCCCGGTAACTCAGGTTGGTGGGCCGGGCGGGGGCTGAACTGGTGCTTGCAGCCTGGCCTGGTTTGGACGAGTTGTCTCTCTGGCGCTGTGGAGAGGGAGGGACTTCCAGGAGGAAGGGGTGGTGGACGTCCAGGCTGGAGGGCCCCTCGGCAGGGTGAGGGGGCCACGGGGCAGAGCCCCCCTCGCGGATGGCATCCAGGCGGGCGAGGGCCACGGCAGGGTCTCCTCTGGCTGTGCCGCCGCTCTCCTCCAGGGCGGCGCTCAGGGATCCGCTGGACAGACTGGAGAAGCTGCTGTTGACCCGTGGGTCCGTGTGGTACCAGTTGGTCTCCAGCGTCGCTCCCTGGTCTGGATTGGCCCGACTTCCCGTCGCCCCCTTCTCCTCGTCCTCGCCTCCCTCGTTGCCGACGTCCGCCGTCACGATGATCTTCACTTCCTGTTGGCCTTCTTTCTCCCGCTCTCTTTCCCTCCCTCTGTTCTCTCCCCGGGCGTGCTCCCCCTCTCTCCTCCAGGCCTCCCGGTCTCGCTCCTTACCGCCTGCTGCTGACCGCCTGCGGCTGGCCGGCTGCTCCACTGGGTAGTCCTCGTCTGACGTGTCATCAGAGTCGCTACAGCACCGGGACACGTAACCTAGCAACACAAACAGAAAAGAAAAAGAAAAAAAGAAGAAAAAACACTATTTTGTCAGTGAACTTGCATTCATCTGTGAATGATATGCTCAAAAAAGATGATATGAGTGACTTTGAGCTGTACCCCTACTAGGTGATATCCACGTATCAACCGCAATAAATAAATAATATCAATATCAAGCCAAAAAAAAATGGGTAGCGTAGTTAAACTTTTTTTTGCTCACTTGTCAGCGACTCATAGCACACTCCCTCTATAACGGCGAACTTCCCACACACACCTTCTTCTGCCGGTATCCGGTGCACCCGCACTTTGGGGCGCCCCAGACGTAAGATGTTGACATTGGGGTCCACCAGGAGCTTGCAGTAGCCCCCCAGCAGACAGGCCAGGTCTTTGGCTGCCAGCGAGTCCATGAGTAAGGCAAATGGCTGGATGGAGAAGTGGAGGGAGTAGGAGGAAGGAAAATACAGGAACGGGGGAGAGGAGAAGAGAGGTGTAGAGAGACAGAGGTGTGTGTGAGTGTGTGTATGCATGTGTGTGTGTGTCTGTATGCATGTATGGGTGTGTATGCATGTGTTTGTGTGCATGTATGTGTGTGCGTGTGTATGCATGTGTGTGTGCGTATGTGTGTGTGTGTGTGTATGTGTGTGCGCGTGCGCCTACCTTCATGTCGTGCAGTGAGATCCTCAGCAGGCTGACTCTGTCCGACTCGGAGAGCAGCTCCACCCTGCTGATGCTGCTGAAGTCCACCAGGGTGGACACCATGTTCAGCTTGTGGTTCACCACCTGGCTCAGGCCGTAGCGAGCCCCCACCAGCAGACTGACCACAGCCTCCCTGTCCTGCAGCTGGGGAGGGAGAGGGAGGCCAGATGGTGGGGGATAGCACAGGGAGAGAGAGAGAGAGAGAGAGAGAGAGAGAGAGGAGAGAGAGAGAGAGAGAGAGAGAGAGAGAGAGAGAGAGAGAGAGAGAGAGAGAGAGAGAGAGAGAGAGAGAGAGAGAGAGATAGAGAGAGAGGGAGAGAGGGAGAGAGGGAGGGAGGGAGGGAGGGAGGGAGGGAGGGAGGGAGGGAGGGAGGGAGGGAGGGAGGGAGGGAGGGAGGGAGGGAGGAGAGAGAGAGAGAGAGAGAGAGAGAGAGAGAGAGAGAGAGAGAGAGAAATCAAAATAAGTGTGAGATATTGAACCCGCTGAACAAACTCTCTCTCTCCGTCCTGCAATCTCTTGATCGGCCTCTATCTCTCTCCTTCTCTCCCTCTCTCTCTCTCTATCTTCTGACTCTTTCACTCTCTTTTCTACAGAGACATCTCTGTGAAGGATCTTCAAAAGCGGAGTCAGACAGAAAGCAGCGGCAGTCAACCTTACCATCATGGTAGCGTTGTAGGAGCGCCCCCCGTAGGAGATGAGCTCTCCTAGCTGGATGAGGTAGGCCAGACGAGCCTGGGTGGCAGAGATCACCTGAGGGGGTGGAGAGAGAGAGGGAGGGGGGGGAGAGATAGAGAGGGGGGGGAGGGGGGGGGAGAGGTAGGGTAATGGAGGAGAAACAGGGAAGGAAACGGAGTCAAAGAGGGAGAATACGTGTGCAAGAGAGGAGATGACCTAGAAAGTCGGGAACCTACGCAAGAACTCATCCATTAAACATCCTTTCACATCCACACCTTCTAACCTCCTCCCCCGCCTGCCTCCGTCTCTCCGTCTCTCTTCCCCTCTGTGCCTACCTTCTGGCCCGGCTCCATCAGAGACTGGATCTTCTTGAGGTGGTAGCTGATGGCCTTGGTCAGGTCCTTCTCTCTCATGTTGCTGAGCAGCGTGGGCGAGATGAAGCTGTCCAGACCAAACTCCTTCCTGTCCGCGCAGGAAGACAACAGCACGTCGATTGACATTGACGCGTGCGTGCGTGTATGAGTGTGTGTGTGTGTTTTGTGTGAAGGAGTGAGGGGGAGCGACCGACAGGGTGAAAGGCAGTGAGCGGGGATGGAGACAAAGACGAAAGAGAGGAGCAGGAAGTCGAGTCTTAGAGAACAGCAGGGCGTGTATGTGAGCGTGTGTGTGTGTGTGAGCGTGTGTGCGTGTATGTAAGCGTGTGTGTGTGTGTGAGCGTGTGTGGGTGTGTATGTGAGCGTGTGTGCGTGTCTGTGCGCGCGCGTGACTCACTTGATGCTCTTAATGGAGGTCCGGGTTTGTCCGCAGCTGTCCAGTCTCTCGTGCATGTGCAGCGCGGCCAGACGCAGAGCTGTGTTACACTTCATCTCCACGGCAAAGCGCTCCTGAAGAACGTCCCCCACGCTCTGCGCCCACAGACACACACCCACGTGAAAACATGAAACACGTGCCGACGCGTCGACAAGAAAACGCACGCCCGTATCCGCACACAAACGCACACGGGAAAACGCGCACATGCACGAAAACACACACAAGCACACGCGCACGATACGTTTGCGGCATGGAGGCACGCGCAACACGGACGCGCCCCGGGTGTCGCACTCTGCAGAAGAATTATGCAAATAAACCGTTTCCTCTTCACTGAAGGCTAAACCTGTTTTGACCACTTCCTCTGCAGTCGGCCTACAGGAGCAAGCATGGGTGGGGTCTCACCTGCAGGAAGAGGTATTCAAAGGCAGCGGGGTCGTCCTGCAGCAGGTCCACAGGGTCCTTGGGCATGAAGCATACCCTGAACAGACACCTGTAGTCATGGGAGTCCTTCTTCTGCACCACCTGAGGGCCGACACACACACACACACACAGAGGCTTGTGTGAGAATCAATACTGCGGATCTAATTAGAGCGCACAGTGTGTGGGGCTGGCAGTGGGGAAAGGGCAAAGATACCAGTGTGCGTGTGTGTGTGTATGTGAAGGAGACAGGGTGGGGGGGTGAAAGAAAAGAAAAGAAAGAAAGGAGAGAAGTGGGAGGGAGTATGTGTGTGTATAAGTGTATATGTGTGTGTGTGTGTGTGGGGGGGGGGGGGGACGTCCCCCACCTTCTGGATGAGCTCGTCCTCGTGCAGTAACAGCAGCTTGTTGATGCTGTACTGCTGCTCCAGCGCCAGAGAGAAGTACTCGATGGAGCGTATGGACAACTTGTCCTTCAGAGTCATCATGATGTCCTGGAACGACAGCAACACCTCCGTCAACACACACACACACACACCACACGCACACACACACACCGCACGCACACGCAAACCCTCGCTACGCGAACCCCTCTCTATCAAATACCTCCTCTCACAAGCACCTGTCAACCTAGTCACGTACTCCACCACTGGGATGTCAGCATCCTGGAAGCGGCTGTTATGAGCTATTCCCACCTGACGAGAGTTCCCAGAATGCATCTGAAGTTATGGCAACACTAATGGGCAGCCCAGATTAAGAGGATGCTATGTTTTGGATTGATGGACAGTCGGTGATCACTTTTCAGAGAGCTCAGTGTCGCTACCTTGATGGTGGTGGTGTGGTCGAACTTGAAGGCCTTGGTCTGGCCGTTCTCCAGGTAGACCTTCAGAACGTTGGGCAGGAACAAAAGAGAGTTTCCCTGGAGAACAACAACAACACAGGAGAACAAGGACAGAACATTAGAACGCTCAGAAGAACATGTTCCCCAAAGAACCCTAAGGTTTCACACAGAACTCTTTCTAGCTCCGTAAAAGTGCTACTTATAAATGTGAACGGTTCCTTTTGACCTTACAAAGTCACCTTTTTGTCAAATTGTTGTACCGCAAATAGCATCCTACCCAGTACACTAGATGTACGTTTACATTTACATTTAGTCATTTAGAGGCTGAAGAGGAAGAGAGGGATTAAGGGGTGAATGGAGAGAAGGACAGAACACAAAACAGGTAGAAGCATTGCATGATGGGTAGCAATCCTAACCTGAGTGTGACCATTGACAACCACTTCCTCTGCAAAGCGCACTTTGACCGGGTTACTCTTCAGACGAGCTCTCTTTTCTGCCGACATGATGGACGATTTGGGATTCTGGGACACACACACACGCTTACACTGTTACAAAAGCTTGGCAATGATTTCACTCACCCAAAAAATTATACACATACAAACACACCCACATATAGTTGATTTATTCACACAAAGAAACACAAAGTACATTCTGCGCACACACACACACACACTATGTATGACATAAATGTCTTGTTTAGTGTTAGAGGCCCTTTCTAATACTCACTGTCAAGTGCCTTAGGATCGTCATGGTGACAGAATCCTCCAAGTCCCTGAGATGAAAGACAAAGATCAATGCTGCAGTCCATCTGTCATGTTGACCACCATGGACCCTTGACCCGACTCAGCAAGGTCACACATGCAGACTCATCCACAGGGACCCCCCCACCCCCCCCCACCCCCGCCCTTCTCTCCCCCCACATACACACACTAGCCAGATGTGTTTTTGTCTATGTGCATGCTGCCATACTGGATCCATAGAGTCACTGGTCTGGGACACTGGGAGAGGAACTGGTCTGGGAGAGGAACTGGTCTGGGAGAGGAACTGGTCTGGGAGAGGAACTGGTCTGGGACACTGGGAGAGGAACTGGTCTGGGAGAGGAACTGGTCTGGGAGAGGAACTGTTCTGGGACACTGGGAGAGGAACTGGTCTGGGAGAGGAACTGTTCTGGGACACTGGGAGAGGAACTGGTCTGGGAGAGGAACTGGTCTGGGACACTGGGAGAGGAACTGGTCTGGGAGAGGAACTGGTCTGGGACACTGGGAGAGGAACTGGTCTGGGAGAGGAACTGGTCTGGGAGAGGAACTGGTCTGGGACACTGGGAGAGGAACTGGTCTGGGAGAGGAACTGGTCTGGGACACTGGGAGAGGAACTGGTCTGGGACACTGGGAGAGGAACTGGTAAGGAACAGCAGGATCAGAGAAAGAAAGAAATAACGAACGAAAGAAAGAAAGAAGGAAAGAAGGAAAGAAAGATCCAGATCCAGAGACGGATGATGCTCCCACAGCCTGCTCACCTCATGATGTCTTCCACCTGCTCTGATCCCAGCTCCTCCACCACCGTGTCATTAATCTGCAGCACCTGATCTCCTGGGAAGAGCATCCCGTCTGCTGGGCCCCCTACACACACACACACACACACACAGGCACGCACACACACACACACACAGGCACGCACACACACACACACACACACAGGCACGCACACACACACACACACACAGGCACGCACACACACGCACACACACACAGGCACGCACACACACACACACACACAGGCACGCACACACACACACACCAAGAAAGATTTTTTATGTACACAATGTTTCAGACATTTATGATTCCTCTGCGGCACAATGTGCTTACAGTTACTGCTCTGGGAACACAAACACACACACACACACAGAGTACACTAGCAGCTCTGAGGATGTGCTGAAGGGGTTAAGGTTATTCTGGGTCCTCTCCAGCCTCTGTACTCTGCCTAGTTATTTATACTGATTTGTCTTCAGGCCAGAGAGCATGACTGAGGCACAGCAGTTTCTCTCCACCCTCACACACACTCACACACACACACAAACACACTCACACACACACACAAACACATTCACACACATACACACACCTTCTTCCCAGCAAATCCCTGGTCCCTCTCTCCTAACTACTGACAACATATGGCACTGTCAAACACACACACACACACACACAGACACACA
Organism: Osmerus mordax; assembly: GCF_038355195.1. Classification (NCBI taxonomy): domain Eukaryota; kingdom Metazoa; phylum Chordata; class Actinopteri; order Osmeriformes; family Osmeridae; genus Osmerus; species Osmerus mordax. The sequence goes on from NC_090061.1 coordinate 13,845,192, forward strand.
CACAGGCAAACACACACACACACTCACTCTTTCCCATCACCGGGCCAGCCAACCCCTTGCCGAGCTATCTTGCCGGTGCTGCCAAAGCTCTGATCCCTGCAGCGCTCCTCTCTCACATTCTCTCCCTCTCTCTTTCTTCCTCTCCCTTCGTTCCTCTCTCACCCCCCCCCCTTGCCCTGTCAGGGCCTCACTGATTTCCTCTGTTCCCTAAGGTGATGCATTCATCTTCCTTTCACTCTGTCCCTTCCCCTTCCGCAGCCATCCCTCCTCTCTCTCTCTCTCTCTCTCTCTGTCTCTCTCTCTCTGTCTCTCTCTCTCTCTCTTTTACTGTCTGATTCTCAGGCAGCAGGGGGGCTCCTCTGAGACGCTCTCATTTGCTTTAGGAGAGAGACAGAGGAAGGACTCTCTCTTTCTGTCTCTCTCTGTCTTTTAATTCACTCTCTCTCTGTCTCTCTCTGTCTCTCTCTTTGTCTCTCTCTCTGTCTCTCTCTCTGTCTCTAAATTAAAAGTGGTTGAATCTAAAAAGGATGAGCAGGTGGCTCATCTGGCACACTGCCCAGCAGACTAAAATGCCAGTAGGGAAAATTCCTGCTGTGTGTGTACATGTGTGTGCGTGCGTGTGTGCATGTGTGTGTGCGTATGCGCTATGGGCAAGTCCACTGTTGCATGAAGTAGGTGGCCATTTCGGCTGAACATGGAGTGCTGTACCTCTTCCTGACAAACACACACACACACACACAGTACCTGTAGCCACATCCCTGACCAGCAGGGGCAGGTAGGGGGTGAGAGTGAAGCCATGGCCTCCAAGGTCCAAAACTGGGTCTCGGGTGATTTGGACTGTCAGCCTCACCGGAAAGTTCTGACTGGACACACTCCCCGATCGCTCTGACTTGCCATCGCCAAGGATACGCTCTCTTAGGGAGGGGACAAACAAGGGTCAGGGGGGTCTATAGGTTGAGGAGTCTGAGAAAGCAGCTGGTGTGTGAGTGTGTGTCTGTGAATGTGTGTGTGTGAGTGTGTGTATGCATGCCCCCCTCATTGGCTGTGTTCCTACCTTCTGAGAGACTGACAGGTGTGTCTGTGTTCCTACCTGCTGAGAGACTGACAGGTGTGTCTGTGTTCCTACCTGCTGAGAGACTGACAGGTGTGTCTGTGTTCCTACCTTCTGAGAGACTGACAGGTGTGTCTGTGTTCCTACCTGCTGAGAGACTGACAGGTGTGTCTGTGTTCCTACCTGCTGAGAGACTGACAGGTGTGTCTGTGTTCCTACCTGCTGAGAGACTGACAGGTGTGTCTGTGTTCCTACCTTCTGAGAGACTGACAGGTGTGTCTGTGTTCCTACCTTCTGAGAGACTGACAGGTTTGTCTGAGTTTCTACCTGCTGAGAGACTGACAGGTGTGTCTGTGTTCCTACCTGCTGAGAGACTGACAGGTGTGTCTGTGTTCCTACCTGCTGAGAGACTGACAGGTGTGTCTGTGTTCCTACCTGCTGAGAGACTGACAGGTGTGTCTGTGTTCCTACCTTCTGAGAGACTGACAGGTTTGTCTGAGTTTCTACCTGCTGAGAGACTGACAGGTGTGTCTGTGTTCCTACCTGCTGAGAGACTGACAGGTGTGTCTGTGTTCCTACCTTCTGAGAGACTGACAGGTGTCTGTGTTCCTACCTGCTGAGAGACTGACAGGTGTGTCTGTGTTCCTACCTGCTGGGAGACTGACAGGTGTGTCTGTGTTCCTACCTTCTGAGAGACTGACAGGTGTGTCTGTGTTCCTACCTGCTGGGAGACTGACAGGTGTGTCTGTGTTCCTACCTGCTGGGAGACTGACAGGTGTGTCTGTGTTCCTACCTGCTGAGAGACTGACAGGTGTGTCTGTGTTCCTACCTGCTGAGAGACTCGCGGGTGCGTCGGAGGATGGTGCCCACAACCTGCTGCACCCGGCTGCCGTGGCGATGCGGAGACCTGCTCCTACTCCTCTCCTTCTCCTCCATTTAACTGCAGAGAGAGAGGGAGAGAGAGAGAGAGAGAGAGAGAGAGAGAGAGAGAGAGAGAGAAAGACTGATGATGAGAAATAAAACTTGATAGATGAGACAGTTAGAGGCAAAAAGAGGCTTGCCACAGAGTAGCGAGGACATAGTGTGCAGTACAATGCATAATGTAATATATGAACACGTATATATGTAGCGTATATATAAAATGTAAACAAGATTATAAATGCCCCCCAAAAAATATTTAAATACGCACTTAGATGTGGTGGGAGGAACACACACTTCTTTCGGTCTGACACATTTACAGTTTTACACAAACATGAATGATCTCTCTCTCTCTTACTGTTAGTCACACACACACACAAATACGCTTCGTGTTTCAGTGTTTATCATTACTGACAGCACTGCAGCAATGCACTTTTTGCATTGCCTGGCCTTTATGTAGAAACACGGGGGGTGGAGGGGTGGGGGGAGTAACAAGGCACGGGGGGGGGGGGGGGGGGGGGTTGTAACATTTTCATCAAATCCCTGAGAAGTGTGGTCAGCACTCAGATCACAACTCAAGGCCAACCACATCAGCCCTCCTCGATACTGATTCCTCCCCAGGAACCAATCAATAGCCAGCGTTGCCTCTGCCATATTTATCCTCTGGTAATTCGTCGACAAGCTTTATCCTCTGTTAGCACATACAAGGTGCATATGGGGTCACTATAAGGCTACATTACACTGAGAGGGTTAGCGCTTTACGTTTCCTGGATTGGATTGGATTCTCACACTGGGAGATGGAAGTTGCATTTGTATTAAAGTGGGTTTAAATGCTGCTTCTATTTAGTGACTGTTCGCACTGCTGTAGATAAACTTCCACTGGTTTATAGACCATTCAGACTGGCACAGCAGGGAGAGAGAGAAGGAGCGAGGGGGGGAGAGGCAAGGAGGCCCAGGAGAGAACAAGGGAGGGGAGGGTGAAAAAGAGGGAGGACGGGGAGAGAGGGAAGGGAAGGGAGAGAGAAGGGGAAGGAGGGGAGAGAGAGAGGAAAGGAGGGGAGAGGAGAGGGAGAGAGAGAGAGAAGGATGAGAGCGACAGAGAGAGAGAGGGAGGGAAGAGAATGGGGGAGGGGAGAGAGAGAGGTGAGAGATGTTAGCATAAACAGTAGAGAGTCTGATCGATATGGTTAACCATGATGAATCTCCTCCTGAAATAAGGTGATCAATACAGTCTCCCCTGCATCCTGCAGCTTAGCTTGATCAGTTCTCCCCAAAAAACAAGAAAGTTCCAGAAGGCGATAGAGAAACGAGAGCAACGTCTGAGGGAAAACACAGTTAGCTGTTTTACTGTCTGTATCAGCATGACAACAGAAAATACTGTTCTCATAAATCAAAGCAATGTATTTACCAATGCCAGAACCTGGTTCAAAACATGCAAATGTAAACTAGACAGCAGCCGTTTAGAAAGATTGAGGTTGACAGCCGTATCAACACAGTCATTACAGCAAATGGACAGATGTTCCTCTTCCTTCACAGCTCTTTCAGCCAACAGCAGATTTCCCCACCATCATCCACAGAGAGAACAGCAGCAACCACACATAAAATAGGCTAGCATGCTAAAACCCTCCTGATTGAAAAGCCAATGCTCTCGTTGCGGCTAATGCTAGGCTAAGGTGCTAACTCCATCCCCATTGAAATGAATGCTCTTTAAGCGCTAAAGCTAAGGCTCCGGGGGCACCATGAGTGTAGCCAGAGCTCTGGGCCTGTCCAGTAAGAGGATTATGGGGCCTCTCTCAGGGAGGGGTGTTACTTCGGCACCCTGCTGATCCTCACTGAGCCAGATTGATGTGGATGAGCGTAGGTCTGGATTGACAGCTGTGACTGGCCGGCCAGATGGGATATTGACGACCACTGCATCAATCAATGCCCGAGATGGACACTGGGAACTTGATCAGGTTCGGATCGAGTCAGGGTCAGTAGTTTGGCACGTGTGTCTGTTGGCGTGTGTGTGAGAGAAAAAGAGAGATGTGAGTGTGTACGTGTGTTTGCTTGTGTGAGGGAGGGCTGCACGTGTGTGTGAGAGTGAGTGTGTGTGTGTGTGTGTGAGCCCAGCTGTTCTGTAATGTATGGATACCAGTGCTGCAGTGAGTGCTGAGTCAGGTGAAGCCTCACCTTCTCTTGGTCACACACACCAGCTCACATAACATTGTCACACACACACACACACATGCAGACACGACCACAGACGACACACACCATGCTCCCTTTGCCCTTGCAGAGTCAGGATGTCAGATTGGGTGACAGTCTCTTCAGTCCAGCTGCACCTCCATCCATAAATACATGAGCACCTCCACAGCTTCCAGCTACGGGACTCTTTTTACACCCCTGTCCCAACTGTTCATAAAACATGACAGGATCCGGTGAGGATGTGAAAAACTAGGCTCTTTGTCTCTTTGTTTTCACAACCACTCCCTTGTTCCACCCAAATATTCCGTCCTTGACTGTCATGTGCTCTATCCAGGAAATCATATGGTTTTAGTAAAGGGTCATGTTACTGCAGTATCTACACTGACACAAACTAGAGTAGGAATCATGTGTATTGTGAAGGGTCTGTGTTAAAAGGATAATTCACTCAACATTCCTCTGCCTCAAAATGTGATTGGAGGTTGTGTCTGTCACTCACCGTGGGGTGGTGTGTCTCTTCTGGACTCCAGAACAGGAAAACCCTCGTGCCTTCTGTGACATCAGCTCCCCTGCCCCACCAGGATTGACCGAAAATAGGTGGATGGCGGTCCTTGCGTTCATCAGGACCAATCAGAATGAGTTCCAGCTACCTGCACAGGGCAGAACAGATTAATTGTTAGCGTTTCTGTTTCAATCTGTTAGTTGGGTCAAAAGGAGAGCGCACAACCATGACGATCATTAGGGAAGTGTGTCAGACTGATCAATAGGTGAAGACTGACGTTAACACAGACACAGGAACATGAGATTACTATAGCATCTGGGTAGGACCAGAGGCCACATGGCCATGTTTTAGAGGAACTTTTTGTCAACATGTTTTTATTTTCCTCATTGTTACAGTTCTCTAGAAGAAGAAAAAGAAAGGAAAAAATGAAAATGAAAAAAAAAAGAACCTGTCCTAATCCGTTGTTGATGTTCCTGGCACAGAGAACTCGTTGTGCAGATGTAACAGACAAACTGAACCAGTCTCTGCAATCTTCTAGAAACGGGCACCCTCCTCCCCCCCCCCTACTCCCCCCCCCCCCCCCCCCCCCCTCCATCCCCAGGCCGTGTCCCCACCCCCTAGGACAGCCCTTGTGGGTTGCCTGTGGAGGAGAAGGTGAGAATATGTAGCAGAAGAAGACAAAGTCTGAAGCCTCTGGTTGTCGGAATTAAATTTTCATGTCTCCCTGCCGTCTCCCGGCTTCGGCTGGACGCTTGTAAAAGGCGAGAGCACAGACTGGGAATCCCAGAGCGACCCAAGAGAAACCGTGCCAGCCCAACGCTATCTGGGCAAATCATGAAAGACAACTCTTTCATGTACACATCAGAGGAGATATAGCAAACCATAGAGGACCTAAAAAAAAGGAAGCGACTTCTGTTTGTGTGTGGTGAAACGCAAGCTCGGGTTGTGCCCGGTGTGAACGGAAGGTTCCAAAAATGAGAAACGACAAAGAGAAAGAAAAAAATTTAATGTTTACTGTCGCATCGGATGAAACTGTTTGAGGGTTGTCGCGTCCTGGGAATTTTCACATGGTATGAACTTAGACTCTTCCCTTATGGTCCCCTCGGTGCAGCTCACTCAAGGGGCCCTGTGTCCTCAACGCGGAGCTTGCTCGCCAGGCCCACTGTCGCGGCCCCGGCGTGCAGGCAGCTGAGGACGCAGACCTACACAGACTGCAGGGCACATGAATAATTCATGCGGCTAATGCAGCTAGCTCGCTAGGCCTCCAACCCAAGCAGTTCCTTCCTCCACTACACTCACCATGAGAGAGGGATGAAGGAACAAGAGGAGAAAGGGGGGGTGCAGAGGGTGTAGAGGTGAAGGGGAGGGGAAGGAAGGAGAGAATGGGGGCTGGAGGCCAAGAAAAGGGAAAGGGGTAGAGCAAGTAAAAGAAAATGTGCAATGCCAGGGGGAGAGAGAGAAAATGAAAGAGACAGAGAGAAAGAGAGAGACAGAGAGAGAGCGAGAGAGAGAGAGAGACAGAGAGAGAGACAGAGAGAGGGAGAGAAGGACAGGATATTGGAGAGGGAGCAGCCTCGGTGAGAATGTTAAAGAGGGTGAAGAGGGCAGCAGGAAGGGGGGATGAGTGACTGAAGTCGAAGAAAGAAAATGGGAGGAGTGACGAGGAAGAGAGAGAGAGTTGTTGAGAAACCTAGAGATGTGAGTGTGTGTTTGGCATTTCAGGGGGGGGGGGGGTAACTGATCAATGCAGTATCTCAGCCCTTTACAGAACAAACACAGCTTTGCAACTGACATTGATGAATGGTCAACTGTGAAATAAATAAATTAAGAGGCCAGTTGCTTTGTGAAAGAAGTTATATTGTGTACTCGGCTCCCCTTAAACCCAGACCTGTGTCAGCATTATAATCACTCCACTATTTTGTAACTCTGTTACACTGTGCTCTGCAGTGTGTTGGAATAAAAACCTAACTATGTGCTAACAGTGAATAACACTTCATTCCACTTTTCAATTACAAAAATTACTATTTTGATAGATTCAAGTGTGTTCTAGTATTTCTAGCATGATCTACTGTTCAATCGTGTTCTAGTGTTCTAGCGTTTTTTGTGTTCCAGCATGTTCCACTGTTCCAGTGTGTTCAACTGTTCCAGCCTGTTCTAGTGTTCCAGCATGTTCTACTGTTCCAGCATTTTCCACTGTTCCAGCCTATTCTACTGTTCCAGCATGTTCTACTGTTTCAGCATGTTCCACTGTTTCAGCATGTTCCACTGTTCCAGCATGTTCTACTGTTCCAGCCTGCTGTAGTGTTCCAGCATGTTCTACTGTACCAGTGTGTTCTAGATTTTGGGGAGTCATTGTACTGTTCCAGTCTGTCCTACGGTTTGTCTGTGTTCCACTTTACCAGTGTGTGTGTGTGTGTGTGTGTGTGTGTGTGTGGTGTTTGTTTGTGTGTGTGTGTCTGTTTGCCTGTCTGTTTTGTGAGTGAGTTTCTAATCCAGCTAGAGTCAATAGGAATCGTGACTGTCATGTTTATGAACAACTGTCACAGCCTCAAGTCTCCTCCCAAGCAGTTCCCTAAACACATCAGTGAAGTACTGTAGCCTATCTGCGCTCTCTCTTCCTCTTCAACATTCTCTCCCTTCCTCTATCGCCCTGACACGGTAATCTGACTGTTTGACGGAAGTCTTCAACTGCTGATTGTGAATATAGTAGAGGCTTGTTTCTGTTACACACACACACACACACACCCTCTCACTCTCTCATTTTGACATGTCATGCTAAAGCACACATCATCCTCCTCTCCCCCCCCCCTCTCTGTCTTAGTCTATCATTCTCTAACACACATTCTCTCGACACAATCAGATTTACTGAAACGTACACTCCCTCTCTGTCTCCAACTGCACACACGCACCACTGTCCTAATCAACACTCATCTCTTCCTCTACCATCCTTCCTCTCTTTCTCTTTCACACAGACTCTCACTGCTTCTGGTCTCTCGCTCTCTTTCTCCTCCCCTCCCTCTCTCTGAAGAGGTGAGGGTTGCTGCTGAATTAGAGGCCCTGGTCTTTGTCAGAGCCCTGCCAGCTGGACCGGAAATACTGTATCTAGCAGTCCAATTATCCACGCTAAGAGTAGCCAGTCCGGTCCGGGCCCAGTTAGACTGGTCTGGGATGCGCGGGTTTTTAGACACACAGCAATAACACGATAGGGTGTAGTTTCGCTAATACCTCGCAGGCTGGCCGCAGCATTCTGAGGGAACTTTCTACACATAGTTTTAATTTAGCCGTGGTATTCATTTAGCAGAAGCGGCACGGACAAACTACAGCAGCAGAGCAATCCGTTTAGCCTCCTCGCTGGAGGATATCATGAAATAAGAGTGGAAGAGTCCGGGTCCGGAGGGAGCGGCAAAGGTCTTTAAACTGGCCCATCCAACTACAGACACACACACGCACACATCCCACTCTCACACACATAAGAAGTACTTTGAATGCAGATCATCCCATCCTTAAAAACCTTGATTAACTCATGGTTAATCTGATAACCCCTGGTGTGTGCGTGTGTGTCTTTGAGTGGGCGTGCATGTGTGGGGGTCAGGTGGCTGAGCGGTGAGGGAATCGGGCTAGTAATCCGAAGGTTGCCAGTTCGATTCCCGGTCATGCAACTGACGTTGTGTCCTTGGGCAAGACACTTCACCCTACTTGCCTCGGGGGAATGTCCCTGTACTTACTGTAAGTCGCTCTGGATAAGAGCGTCTGCTAAATGACTAAATGTAAATGTAATGTGTTTGTGTGCATTTGTGTGTCTATGTGTGTGTCTCTGTGTGTGTTGAGTCAAAGCAGATGTACTTGCACCATGATAAACACCACAGCTCTTTTCTGGGGCCAACCAGTTGGCGGCTGTTGATGTCTAAGGCCTAAACAGGACCACTGAGTGACACACACCCTCCCCGGAGACCGTCTGACACGCAGGATGCAGCTGCAGCAACACATGAGGCGCACACACAAGCACACACACACACACAACAGAGGGGTCTACACAACCTCAAGACTAGACTGACAGCACAGTCCACCACAGACCAGCGCAAGGGTGGGGAGCTGTGTAGAACCTGGAATGTCCAACTGCCACATTACAACAACCGAGAGTCTATTAAAAGGGCAACTCCGTCAACAAACAAATAAATCAAATCGAGTTGGAATCCAAGGACGAATGAATGTGAAACCCTACGCGGAACAGCCTTCTCTCACTCTCATCCCTTGGGTGCTCTCCGGCTGATTGGGACTGTTGTTGTTATTGTACATTTATTCGTTTGTGTGCTCGATTGTGTGTCCGGTTGGCACGCGTCCACTTTCGCTGTGTCCAGACAGACTTTAATCAAATCAGTTGTCCAGTTATCCAGGCTGTCAGCTCATTCCATTAGGGTTAGGGAGACATAAGAAAGCAGAAAAGCCCTGTATTTTATGTCAGTTGCTTTCCACAAGGAGCACCCCCCCACACCCCACCCCCACCCCCTAACACACTACTAGATACTCAGGCGTCGCTTGTAGATTAATAGTTTGCCGTCGTGTTTCGGCTTTTCTTATCTGTGGCTGTGGTCTTGTGTTGTTGGAGGACTCCCTTGATACCGAGGGCAATAGGATGATGTGATTATGGGATGTTCCGAAGCGGAGGTATAGACCAGTCCACGGCATAGGCAATCTCTCCACTCACTGTTCCTCTTTCATTGTCCACCCTCACCTATCGCAATCCTCCACTGCCCTGTAAACAGTGAGGGTGATGCAAACCAAAACCACTAAGATAGTCACTCCAACAAGCTCACCTCCACCATGTTGCTTGCACTTTCTGTTTCAGCTTTCACATTAGTTATGGAAAGGGAACCTACTGAAGGTCATATTTTTACTGTCAAATAACAACAGTAAATGAACACTTGTGGAAGACACAGAATAAAGCCTATAGATTTAGTAACATATGTGTTTCAAGGCAACAACTTGAATTGAAAGGGTCCGTCAGCTGTTAGCTGTAGAAGCTTCTCTTACTGGGGTCTCCTGTGTCCTGTCACCACTGGGCGCTACCTGCCAGATACATGATGCCTTCCTTTTCCTCCACCAGGAGATGATGTAGATGTTGTTCCACATTGGGGCATGCCCATTAGTAGGCCTTGTGTGTCCTTTAGGCAATCCATCCATCCCCCCACTCCTCACCATCTCCCTCCCCTCTGACCTGATACAGACTGACCCCTTAGACAGTCACTAAATAGATCTCTGCTATTCAGATGAAAAGTAATCGACCAGTCAACAGTCGCTTGTCTGGGGTGTGGTGCTCTGAGTCTAATCACTTAACGACGTCCATTGATGATCGATGTAATGATTCATTGGGCGGGCAATCAGTTGAAGCAGACACCAGCATCAGCAGGCTATTTTGCCCTGGAGACAAGTGGGGGGGGGGGGGTCCTGTGTGTGTGTGTGTGTGTGTGTGTGTGTAGGGGAGAGAGTGGCAGATAAGTAGGGCAACAGAGCAGTCGCTAGGGCAGATCCAACTCAGGGAGGAGAACAACAGACAGACAGACAGACAGACAGACAGACAGACAGACAGACAGACAGACAGAGGCAGACATGCTCACTCAAAGCAATGAGGAAGGGAAGCAGTTAATGAGTGATGAGAAAGAGATACACAGTGAGAGAGAGAGAGAGAGAGAGAGGGGGGGGGGGAGAGAGAGAGAGAGAGAGAGAGAGAGAGGGGGGGGGGGGGGGGAGAGAGAGAGAGGGGGGGGAGAGAGAGAGAGAGAGAGAGAGAGAGAGAGAGGGGGGGGGGGGGAGAGAAAGTGAAAGAGAGTGAGAGAAGCAGTCTGAGAGGCAGATTAGTAGGCAAGCAGCGAGGCAGGCAGGCAGGCAGCAAGTCTTTCCTGATGTGCAAGTCCTGCAAGTCGTATTTCTCTTTTGGCTGAGTGACCTCAGAGCAACAGCTCCATCACATGTTTTGCTGTACATCCCTGAGTCATTGTGCTGCGCCTGCAGCTCTGGCATAACAGAGGCACACACCAAACGTGCACACACAACAAGTGCGTGAGAGGGTGTGCACGCACTACAGATCAACACCTAGTACATTTATACGTTACTGTGATACCTAGTACATTTACATTTAGCAGATGCTCTTATCCAGAGTGACTTACAGTAAGTACAGGGACATTCCCCCCGAGGCAAGTAGGGTGAAGTGCCTTCCCCAAGGACACAACGTTGTTTTGCACAGCCCGGAATCGAACCGGTAACCTTCAGATTACTAGCCCGACACCCTAACCGCTCAGCCACCTGACCCCAACACAATGCACTGGGAGCAGTTTACAGGGCAACACATGATCACCGAAATGCCAATCTTGGACAAATGTGTGTGTGATATTGTGTGTCTGTGAAAGCGCGAGAGAGTGAACATTACTAGTAATTTTCAACTGAACTGCTCTTTGTCCTAGGCCTATAGGTCTTGTGAAGTAAACTAGCCTACTTCTGAGACGGTTACAGCACACGTGTCAGTAAAATACTGAAATCAGTGGTCATAGAAAATTGTGTCATGCATTAAATAAAAGGGCCGGAAAGACAAAACGCATTGTTCCGGTCTAGTTGTGTTGCGCACGAGTCTCGACACACGGCATGGAAGAGCCCAGTAAATGTACGCCGCATTCTCTATTCCATATTGTGAGGCACGCGCTCTGGTCACTTACTTAAGGACCTCGCCGACGCCCATTAAAATTGACAACAATGTTGTGTCTTTTAGTATAGCGTCACGAACGACCAGAACACCTGTCATCTCCTTTTAGGGCTATTTGATGCATTTACTGTCTTTTTGCATTCATTGACCCAGATTGCATTGCCATTCAGAATTTCATCGTGCCATGTGTCTGGAAATTAGATGAGAATAAATGGATGAATGGCAAATACACTGTCAAGCCTACAAAATACTATGTGAAGACTAGCAGTGTGCTTCCCAAGGATACATCACAATAGCATACACCATTTCCAATTGAAAGCCGGAGAATGCATTCGATCATTTTATCGATTATACAGCCACGGCTAGTTTTATCATTTTAATGTGTCAAATAGCATGTTACATTACCATGCGCAGATACGCTATCTGAGTTGCAATCTAGCCTAATCACATTTTTCGTCCGGGACCACTGACGTCCAAAGGTTTTTAATCGTTGGAAGTGGTCGTGCCAGATTACACAGTAAACAAAGAAAAAATGGTCAGTCTTTTCTTTTGTTGTTCCCCTTGATAATCTTAATCCGATTTAAATCTCTGTCCTTTACTCTCCCCAATAGGGGGGTAGGGGCGTACACGCACCCCTCAGTCCAATTTCACCATTCCGATGGAATCAATGTATTTTCAAAGTGGAAAAATATCGCCTCACATTCAATGCAAGGTGCAGGTCGTATCGCCGGCGCTTCATCACCATCCTTCTACGTACAATAGACAATAAAAAGGCGAATAAATCGCGTAACCCAACTCACCTCGTGTTCTAGAGAGACGAACGGCGGAGTGGACCGGTAGGATCCTTTAGTGTAAACTAAAATAAAAATGCACAAAATAGCTTAGTATAAGACAATCTTCGTCCCGAACAGAATGGTGCGTGGGGGTTAGGGTTTACGTTGGATGCTGTCATCGTATTGGGATAGCTCTCGACCGCTTAATCCCCGGCCGTGAGCTCAGAAATAACCCACCCCCTCCCTCCATTCGTCTCCTTCTGCTGTCTCTCTCTTTTTCTCCCTCTCCCCCCTCTCTCTCCTTCACTGAGCGCTCCCTCTCCGTCTGCCCCGAGGACCCCCTCACAAGGTCAGTTTGATTTAGGGCAAGAAATAAAAATATCATCAAGATGTCGTTATCAGAATCATACAAGTTAAGACTTGTAAGTTTAGACCCGAGTTGTCAATAATTGCACAGATAATGATACAAACAATATGTGATTACTAATTATGATATAGACCATGTCAATGATGACGATAATAACAAATATAATCATGATATGGATGATAATATGAATGAACACAATAATAGATGTTTTTCTATGAACGTCATAATAACTATCGACTATATCACTTTATGTAGCCTATTGTAAAAACAAATGTGAAGGCGCATAAATAAACGGAATCAAGATAATTTTACCAATTTTAATATAAAAAGTTATTATGCTCCTTCTAAAATAATAAATGTTACCCCAAAGAACACTAGCTTCGTGCGTGTGCTTTGACTTATCCCTTTGTAGTGTTTGTCCCTAAAGAGTTGCCTTAGTTTCAGCATCCAACGTAACTTCCGGGTTGAATTATCACATGCTTCCGATCGACTCTCATCTGCTAGCTAAGCAACATTGGTTTTGCGGATAAAACTTCACATCTCCATAAACAGCAATGTTAAAATTAGAAGGTTTAGGGCCCAAAATGGACCCAGAGGAGATGAAGAGGAAAATGCGCGAGGACGTCGTGTCGTCTGTGCGCAACTTTCTCATCTATATTGCCCTTCTTCGAGTCAGTAAGTAACGAGGTCAATTAGCTATATTGTCATGTAGTTAGGAGAGCTGTTACCTATCAAGGTGGACAGAATACAGCAGACAGAATACTATAGACAAAACCGTGTAGTAGTAGTCCCATATTGTGCTTGCTATTGTAGAGTGGACTATAAACATCATATTCGGGGGTGGTAGTGGACTATGAACCTGGTAGTAAGGACATGAAGTACAGTCTTGTCATAGAAACATCAATCAAAATAAAGTTCATTAAATGGCTATTGTAATGTGCCTAATAGCATGTAGTCTTTTGTCCTTACATGACAAGGTAATTTGATCTCGTTCGTGTTCCATCAGCACCATATGTTCTGAAGAAACTGGACAGCATATGAATGGACCAACTAGAATCACCTCTTCACCTCTCCCATCCACACATCACGCTGTTCACTGATGAGGAGGAATCATGGACATGATTAACACCGTGAGAGGGACCTGAGGACCAGGCAGCGTCATCAATATGGACCCCTTGGACATAACCTGCTGTGTCCATCACAGAGCCTTCGCACAAAAGAAAGTGTCATTTGTAGCCATGTCTTTTTTTGTGGTTGACTTTTTGTTTATGGGGATTTACTGAAAATAGCGTGTTTGTCAGTGTTCATTATTTTGATTTACATTGTCTCTTTCAACCGTTTCTGTTTCTGTTGTGACATGTTCACGTTGTCGCTGTTGACATATTACATCTTACATGTCATTAAATAAATGGAAGAGTTGACAATGTGGCTGTAGGCTTGTTTCTGTTTATAAGACAACACGTCCTGGAATAGAAACCATCGCTCAGAGTAGTTACTGAATATCAATATTCAAATTGTAATCCTGTAGCTAATAAAATACTTGCTTTTATTTATTCAGTGTCCCATGACCTGGGGGGGGGGTTAACCCTGGTTTAACTTTAGGGGGCGCTGTTGTCTTTTTTAAGAAAATGGGAAGGGGTGTCTCGCGTGCACAAATAAACTATTGTGAATACGGAATTTGCATTTGTTGCAAAGCTATGTATGAGTCGATGCTTTCAGTGTATGAAAAAGCCCTTCGATAAACGAATCCACGAGATCTTAATTTATTAACTAAGTGCTCACGTCAAGACCATATTGGAATCCCAATAGTTATGTCGCGGCCGGTCTTTAGCTAGCAAATGTACAACAATGTACAATGCATTTGTCCAGTTCTATCCAGCTAGCAGGTGATGGGATTGAGCAAACCTCCTTGGTCCTGTGTTATCGGTTACCCTGAACAATATACACGTGCACAGGTAGAGTGATTCTTCATTCTTGCTAGAGTACAGTTCGCTATGCTACGAATGATCTGCTAGCAAATCTGAAAAAAGGGATGGACGGTAAATACCGGTATTTTTATTTTAGATGGGGAGTCAGTATAATTGTTCTGGGTAGCAGGTGTGTGTCCTATATTTTAGCATTTGAATACCTTGGCATTTTAATGCAATAATAGTCACATCCTGGGTTTAGTTCTACGTTCTGACATCTCACCACAAAGTTTAACCACTTTGACCATTTCTGTCCTCGTTCGCAAGGTAAAATGGACTTCCCTGGCCACTTTGAGCACATCTTCAAGCAATTGAACCATCAGCGTATACACGGTCAGCTCTGCGATTGTGTGATTGTGGTAGGCAGCCAACGCTTCCAGGCGCATCGCTCCGTCCTGGCTGCCTGCAGTACTCACTTCCGGGCCCTTCTCGGCACTGTGGAAGGGGACAAGGGTGTAGGAGGGGGTAGGAAAGTCACGGATGGAGGTGGGGTGGCAGTAGTGGGGCTGGACCTGGGGGTAGTGACTCCAGAGGCTTTCGCCTCCCTGTTGGATATGATCTACACCTCCACCCTAACTCTCGGCTCATCCAATGTGATGGATGTCTTGCTGGCTGCATCCCATCTGCACCTCAACTCTGTAGTCAAGGCCTGCAAGCAACACCTTTCCTCTCACAACTTCCCCACTTCGCCCCCTAGTGGCTGGAGGTTAACTACGCAGCAGCAGTTCAGCCATACAGGTGAGCAGCACAACATGAAGGAGTCTCAATCGCCGTCCGGAACTGTGGCCAATTCCAAACAGCAGAGGTCTGCCTTGCTCCAGGAGCTAGGGCTCACCCTGGTCACCTCTGCCTTGGAGGGAAGCCTGGACCTCGGGGAGGCCGGGGTAGAGGCAGGCCTGGAGGAAGGTAGGGACGGGAGGGCAGAAGCGGGTGTCGGAGTGGAGCAGAAGACAGGCTTCCCCACCACACGTCTTCACAAACGGAAGTCTGCTTCGCCCCAGGCGCTTCAGGAAGAGAGACCCACCAGCAGACAGAGACCCTGCTGGCTGTCTGAGGGGGGCTGCAGGGCAGGGTCTCTGGACTCACTAAAGACAGACGAGGGCCTCTACTTGGAGAGAGGAGGTGCCGAGGAGGAGGAAGTGGAGGAGAAGTATGAGGCACCGGGGAGAGGAATAGAACAAGAGGAGGTGCAGCTGCCCACCCAATCGGATTGTGGCGTGGGAGGGGCACAGGGAGACGAGGGAGAAGGTCACCCAGATGTGGATGAAGGGATAATGGTGAAAGTGAAGGTGGGAGAGGAAGGGGAGGAGGAGGAGGAGGAGAAGATGGAGGTTGTTGAGGTGAAGAGTGAACACCTCAGCACGGCTTATTCAGACCCACTTGGCATCTCTAGCAACCCTCCATCCCCACTGGAGGACAACAGCGATCATCTAGATGAAGAACCAAACAGAGAGGAAACATCTCCTGATCCCCCTGCACAAAACACAGACGAAGGGGACAGTTTAACTGACACCGATGGCCTAGACAGCCTTCAAGACCTGGGCCTTTCCTGCATTCTCAACCCCAGCAGTGAGAGTAGCAGTGGTGCAGTTGACGCTGAAAGGATCCTTCATACCAGCGTGAAAGGAGCTCAGTCTGTATGTGGAGAGGCCGACGGGTCGTCTCAAGACCCAGACGCAAACAACGCCTCGTCCTCTTCCTCTCTTGGGTTCCCAGTGGCCTCTGTTCCCATGCAGCAGCTTCTCTCTGGCCAGCCACACAGTTTCACTGAAGCCTTCTTCCTCCAGCCCAGTAAGAGCTCCCCGGCGGGGTTCCTGAAGGGCCTCAGGCCAGAAATGGGACCCTCTTCCCTGGGTAGCCTCAGCGTGCAGCCTGCCCTCCCCCACTCGTCCAGGGACAAGACCTCCAGACAAGGACAAGGAGGCGGTTTAGCGCGGCCATCTCTGCGTCGCATCCTTCCCAAAGTGGACCCATACTCCGAGGTCCAAGCGGATCAGATCGATCCCCCACCAGGGGGCGCTCCCCCAGCTCCCGTTGCCCTCCCGATGGCCTCGGAGGAGGTCCTCTCCAAGTGTAAGAAGGCTCTCATGGAACACAACGTCCTGGTCGTCGAGGGAGCCCGGAAGTACGCGTGCCGCATCTGCTCCAAGACCTTCCTGAACCTGACCGACTGCAGGAAGCACATCCGCGTTCACACGGGGGAGAAGCCCTACGCGTGCCTCAAGTGCGGCAAGCGATTCAGCCAGTCCTCCCACCTCTACAAGCACTCCAAGACCACCTGTCTACGCTGGCAGGGGGCTCATCTGCTCTGACACCTCCCTCGAAACAGATGTCCTGATTCGGATGATGCGCTGCGACGCAAAGGATTTCCCTCCCAGGAAGCCAAATGCCTGTCACACTGACTCGTTCGGTGGAGAAGCGTGAATTCTAATAGCAGTTGCCTAGGGTACGGTGGGTTTGTGTTATGAAATTGCTACCCAGTGTGATATGATCTGAAGAGTCTAAAGTGGTCTTTTGGGTGTCGTCGTGAAGCATTTCGTTTTGTAATGTCCCCCCCATGAGGAGACTGTTTATAAAATCAATAAAGTCAAGATATGTGTTGTAAAAGTGAAGACACTTTTTTGTAGGTTTTTACACTGAATTTAGCACAGTGTTTAATGTAGATGTACTTAGGGAATGACTATAAGTTTCTATTGTCATAAAGCTTTGAAGTGAAACCCGAAAGGAATGTAGCCTGTTCGTACATTCATCCATACCTGCACATTTTGTACTTTCTTGGTTACATGGGTTTCACAAGATATTCCCTTCACCTATACTGAGAACTTTATGGTCTCCAATCTGACTTTCAGCAATTTGAGTGAAATTACCAGACTACGTTTTAACACCCTTACTCAATAGCATCATCATAGGACAAATTAAAGTAAAAGTGAATCTCTGCCGACTGTAATAAAACAATAATTTCCAATCCAAGGACACCCAGGAGAGTAAGTCAGTGAAGTGGTCTTTGTGAACCAACACGTTTATGACAATTCTGGAGTGATCAGCTTGTCAAAAAAATAACTTCTAGTATCTAAAAGGATCGGTAACACTTTATAATAAGTCAACACTTTTTGGCATTTACAAAGTGTTAACTAATAGTTAGTTAATCCTTTATAAACATTTTGAAACATTAACAATAAATTATTAAATAGTTAATAAGCTTATTATTAAACACTATGTTGATCATTAATAAACACTGTTAAAAATTATGTATTTTATTCATAATACAATTCATAAGGTGTTTGATAACTGCATTATCATACTTTATAGACAGCTTGTTAATATAGTTGCAAACCAGTAGTTTAAAAGGTGTTAATGGTACATGAGCTGGTATAGAAAGCATTAGCAAATGGTGAACAAACCATTTACATTACCTTTATAAAGCATGAGTAAATAAGTAACAACATATTTACTTATGTCTTTAATTAATGTATGCCAAGTCAGATACAGGATGTACACTATGCTTTGCAGATATCTTAACAACTATTTTATAAAGACTTACTAATGATGCAACTTCTGATTAGTAAGGCAAGTTATAAAGCATTTACTAACTGTTAGTTAAGGCTTTTGCGTGACCTAATCTAAAGTGTGAACTATTTATGCCTTATTAAGCATTTATAGAAAGACTATAGGCCTATAGATGTTGTGTTTTTGTTTTTTAGAAGAAATAGCTGTTAATTTATATACCTGGGTAATAAAATAGTATTTTATTTCCATTAAGAAGCAATACAGTGGAATTGGTATAAAAGTTGGTTACCCAAAGCTGTATTTTATTTTCCAAAAATGGCTGTAATAAACTGGAAATGTTTAGCTACTCCTCAACAGGTCTGCAAACGCCTTTGAAAGCAGAGATTTGTTAAAACGTTCAAATCGTTTTAACAAATCGAGGCTACAAAGCGTTTGCTGACCTGTCGAAGAGTAAACATTTGGTTTCTTATATACTACAACAATACGTGGGAAGATCCCAAATCAAACACGGCGAATCTGGAGCAGACGCCATCTTGTCAGAGCAATCAGCTGCACTTGTACTGGTGACGTCACTACATCTCCAAGGCAACATATCAACAACTCTGTTGAGAACGTCTTCTGAACCAATAAGAACAGCATATTGGTTCAATTGCAACAACAGTACGAGCGTTCTGATTGGCTAATGGGTAGTCATGCCAGCCGCGTATTAAGTCTTTATATATATATCTATGCGCGTATTGACCTCATCTGCGGTCTTATACGTGTTCTTATTGCCCTCCGCCGATGTCATCTTCAAAATGAGCGAGATTGAAGAGTTTTACTAACCAGATGTCAGTGAAGACATCAACAGTAACGAGGAAATTCTTAACTTTCTAAAAGAGCAGAAAAGTGTGAACACAGAGAGATAAACGACAAGTGCTAGGCAGATTGCTAGGTTTGGTTGTTCATATTTCAGATTGGTTGCTAGGTTCTAACACCTGAAACACCGTGAGAAGACTTGAGTAGAGCTGGACAAAACGACATGTTTTAAATGAAAAGAGCTAAAAATTCCATATAATAAACAATTTACTAACCTCGACCGTTCGGTCATGCCGGGAAATATCAAACTGAGGTTTTAACGTATCGACCGCTGTCACTCTCGGCTAGTACTGTACTAGTAGCGTTAGAGCTAAGTAGTTAGTAAGACACATGCCTGTCATTACTTCAATAAAATAGTAATTTTGTGTAACACATTGTGTTGTGTCTGTTTCCTTTTGAGAAACGTATGTTCAGCCTTTGTGAATGTGAGGTTCGAGAATGGACAAGAATACCTTAATAAATAACTTATAAATGTTTAATAAGGCATAGATAGTTCACACTTTAGATTAGGTCACGCAACAGCCTTAACTAACAGTTAGTGAATGCTTTATAACTTGCATTACTAATCAGAAGTTGCATCATTAGTAAGTCTTTATAAAATAGTTGTTAAGATATCTGCTAAGTATTAGTGTACATAATGTATTCGACTTGGCGTACATTAATTAAAGACATAAGTAAATATGTTGTTAGTTATTTACTCATGCTTTGTAAAGGTAATGTAAATGGTTTGTTCACCATTTGCTAATGCTTTCTATAACAGCTCATGTACCACTAACACCTTTTAAACTACTGGTTTGCAACTATATTAACAAGCTGTCTATAAAGTATGATAATGCAGTTATCAAGTTATCAAACACCTTATGAATTGTATTGTGAATAAAATCTATAATATTTAACAGTGTTTATTAATGATCAACAGTGTTTAATAATAAGATTATTAACTATTTAATAATGTATTGTTAATGTTTCACAATGTTTATAAAGGATTAACTAACTATTAGTTAACACTTAGTAAATGCCAAAAAGCGTTGACTTATTATAAAGTGTTACCAAAGGATCTAGTATTGACACCAAAGGACAACATTACAGATAAGCATTTATAAATTAATAAACATGAAATTGGAATGCGAACATTACAAAAGAAAACGTATTTTGTGACAGTGTTTTGTTAAAGTACATACACATTGAGTTACACTTGATGTGATTTAGGACCCTTGTAGGACTGTATTATGTTACATGGTGTGTAAATTATTGGTGTTTAGGAGTCTGTAACTTCATTAGAATTTGTAAAACACTTCACATTGCCTACCACATGTCAGGTACATTACAGTAATTACACTAAAGGTCTTAAATGACAGATCCATCTGGTCACATGGGTCACTCACTACACCTATTCTGACAGCTGATTAGTGGGTAGGTGTTTCCTCAGCCAAACAGCAGCTGTTAATGACTAAGGTGACCGCAGTAGGCCAAGGGGAAGCGTAAAGGCACTGTGTGGTTGTGGTGGTGCAGGAGGGGGTATTTGAGCCCCTAGAGGGTGAGCTCGCTGGGCATGTCCGAACCCTGTAGGCCTCCTAGCAGGTTGTGGGCAGACAGCTCAGCCATGACGCCTCGGGTGGAGTAGGTTGCACTGCCAATGTGGGGTAAAACCACTGCAAGTAGGAGAGGCAGAAGGAAAGGCAGGGATTAACAGATTTAAATGACCCTGACATCAGTAGTCTGGTTAGTTATTTTAACGAAGGATTAACTTGTCGTTTATCCGTAAAGGAGAATAGCAAGCACAGAAATGTGCTTATGAAAAACGGTCTAGTCCTCCTTTTTGCATTCATCCATACCCACCGCAGTTTTTCAGGGTGAGGAGGGGGTGGTCGGTGGGCAGGGGCTCTGGAGTGGTGACGTCCAGTCCTGCTGCCGCTATCTGACCGCCGGACAGAGCCTGGTACAGATCCTCCTGGTTCACCACTGCACCTCTACAACACACACACAGCTGTATTTTAACAGTGCACATAGATCAAAACATACAGTATGACGTCTTCAATGAAATAACTTTGAGAACATTACTGTGTCCATATAATGGCATTCTTTTTATATATATATATGTATTATTTTTTTTTAATCCCTGCTTAGGTTGCTGCCCCCGCGACTCGACCCCCGGACAAGCTGCAGATGACGAACGGACAGATATTTTTTTCAGATTTTAAATATGCTTTACTGGATAGTCTATTCTTAAGTGAAGTGTGACAGGAAAGGCAGAGAGAGAGAGAGAGAGAGAGAGAGAGAGAGAGAGAGAGAGAGATGCAGCAAAGGCCCAAGACCGGATCTAAACCCAGACCGCTACAATAAGGCTTCAGCCTACAGGGTATGCATACTTATTCGGTGAGCTACTGGGGCATTATTGTGTCTGTGTGTAATGTGGCTACCTGCTAGTGTTGATGAAGACTCCAGTGTTCTTCATCTTGGTAAAGAAGGCCTTGTCACACAGGCCCTGTGTCTGAGGCGTGAGGGCACAGGACACCACCACAAAATCACTCTCCGCCAGCAGCGTGTCCAGGGGCACTGGTCACGATGAAGGAACAGGTGAAAGCAGGGAGGGAGAGGAAGACAAATTCAACATATAAAAGTCAGGCTCCCTCCTCTTTGCATATTCCTCCTTCCTGTCCCCGCTGTTCTAACCGCTCTCCCGGCTGGTTCCACAACTCCTTTTGTCTCTAGCCTTCTTTCCCCCGTCCAGACTACCTTCCCCTCCACTCCTCCCCCCACAACCCCTTCTCCTCACCATATTCTCCATCCACCTCCGAGGCCTGTGGTTTGGCCACCCGCCCAGAGTACAGCAGCCTCTTCACTCCAAACGGCTTGAGCCGTGTGGCGATAGCCATACCTGCGGGCGCACAGTGGAGTAAGTAAGAGGCCTCCCCGATGAAGGGCCAGTGATACAGCCACATCATGTCTTTAGCTGATCATACACTATGACTTAAGTCAGACTTCTCAATACCTATGCGTCCCAGTCCAATGACTCCAACTGTGCTGCCGGATAGACCATAACCGCACAGCCAAAGGGGTTTCCACGTGCTCCAGCCCCCACTAAGACAGAGGGATAAAAAGAGAGGAAGGGAGGATAGAGAGTAGGCAGGAGAGAGGAGACCAGAGAAGGAGGGACGAGAGGGAAGGAGGGAGATTTCATTTACATTGTTCCTCTTAACGAGCGACAGAAATAGATAAGAAGTGACCACATTACCCATCTTGCAATTTCCCCTAGGGGTAGAATAAAGAACATATTTATGTATGTATATATCAATTAACAGTTATAGGAAGTGTCTACTTTGCTTTTGGGTACACCAGCTCAGTAAAAGGGCAGTGTGAAAGTGGAGTTTTAAACCAAAACGTGGGTGAAAAACAGACAGACTGACCTTTTGACTTCCTCCACCCCCTCGGGCAGGCGTCTGGCAGTGGCCAGCAGTAACGCCACTGTCAGCTCAGCGGTAGCATCCGTCAGCACATCAGGAGTGTAGCCAACACGCACACCGCTGAAAGGAACCAGAGGGGAGGACAGGAGGACGGCAATAGGTTACAGACAGAGGCACAGGTTGTCCTATGAGATATCATCCGACATTTAAGACATCAGTACTGACTTTTAGTCATCCGTGTGATAAGGAGAGCTGTCGTCATTAGCACGTGTCTCTTACCGTTTTTTTACCTCATCGAGGGACAGGTGGTCAAATCCCACAGACATGGTGCTGATCACCTTCAGATTGGGTCCTGTAATGTACAGTAAGACGTTTTATTTTCATGTTCCTGACCTAGATTTTAAGTTTAGTTTGAGTTTTTAACCGGCCTTAAAAAGGCAACAGCAAGATAAAAGCTTAACCACATCACTGTGGTTGCATGACTTTTAAATACCTTAAAAACCTGAAGACAACTCCAGTTACATAACTTGATGACTTGCAGATGTACTTGCTGACCCTCAGTGCTGGTTTCCTTACCTGCCGCGTTCAGAACCTCAGCGTCGATGCGGTCTGACAGGAGACACAGGAGTCCATGAGCCCCGGCAACACCCTTGAGAAGTTCTGCCCTCGGAACTGGCTCATCAGAGTCCCACAGTGACACCTTACATCTTTTGCCAAGGAAAACATTTACATTACATTTACATTTAGTCATTTAGCAGACGCTCTTATCCAGAGCGACTTACAGAAAGTACAGGGACATTCCCCCGGGGCAAGTAGGGTGAAGTGCCTTGCCCAAGGACACAACGTCAGTTGGCATGACCGGGAATCGAACTGGCAACCTTCGGATTACTAGCCCGATTCCCTCACCGCTCAGCCAACAGACTCCCCAAAAACAGAGTCAGGTGTGCATTTAGTTTATCACATCCAAGATACAGCAAAGTATCTTGTATCTATATTTCTGTGGTGCATGCGGTGTGGTACATGTTCTGTACTATTTATATAAATGTTTCACCTTCTACACTTTTTAACAACATCTTACATGCCCCCCCCCCCCCCAACAAAGTACATTTACATTACATTTATTCATTTAGCAGATGCTTTTATCCAAAGCGACTTCCAAGAGAGAGCTTTACAAAAGTGCATAGGTCACTGATCATAACAACGAGATAGCCCCAAAACATTGCGAGTAGCCAAACATGAAGCATACATTGTGAAAAGCAAATAAGTGCCAATGGGAAGAACCATAAAATCATGTAGTTAAACTATTTACAAATTAAACAACATGAACCTCAAAAGTGCAAGAGCTTACCTGTAGAAAGAGCAGGCAACAATAATATAATATAATTTGCAGTGAGTACAAGAGGTTAAGTCAGTTACAGTTAACCAACAAGAGCAACAAATCCCTCAGTAAGAGTTATTGTGTTCCTGGAGGAAGCTAACATCAGGTCCAGCCAATCATTCCTAAGTACCATTGTACTATCGGAACAAGTGCGTCTTAAGCCTTTTCTTGAAGGTGGGGAGACAGTCAGTGTCTCTGATGGAGGTGATTCCACCATTGGGGGGCCATACAGGAGAAGAGCTTGGGTTGGGAGCGGGTGCTCTTGAGAGGTGGGACCACTAGACAGTTGTCAGAAGACGACCGTAGGTGGCGGATAAGGCTGGATGAGAGACTTGATGTAGTCGGGTGCCCAGTATGCTTTTTATAGCTGCTTTAAGACTGTGACCTGGAGAAAGGTCACTAGCAGCTACAGTGAACTTTCACTTTTAAAGCTCGTGATTAAATCACACTGTAACTTTACCCCCCAACTCACTGTGTGTGTGTGACAAAGACAATTTCTATGTTGCAAGGCAAATAAGACAGTCAAGGTCCTCCGAAGTAAAAATGCCGTAGCCGATATGCCTATTCAGTATTCATTGAATAAATAAAATATATATCAACCAAGGAAGTATGTTAGCTTGCTAGCTAGCTAGTTAGCGGCATTGTAAATTCAATTTGGGAGGTGAGGAAGAGACCAATCCCGCTTACGTTCCAGCCTGCAACAGTATCTTCATCCCCTCTTGCGGGATGCGTCTTGTTACGAAAACCTTCATCAGTTGCTGAGCTGTGTGCATCCTATGACTGCGATAGAAATTCGTGCAGGCTGCTGAAAACAGCCTCAGTCCCCTTGAGTAGGCTTGATCAATGGAAGTTTTCACCGTGTTCACAATGACAGTTCTACAAACTCACTGGAGGACTACATTTCCCACACTTCCCTGTGAGAAAAAGGAAGTGTGCGCACTTGAATTTAGAACACCGCGCATGCGTGGAGTTGTATTTCGTGAAATAGTGAGTTTACAGCTGGCAATGTTTTCACCTTCATTCAGTTGTATACTTTTTTCAGCAATACATTACTCAAAAATTACGTTTAGATCATTTCTTACTATAACTTGTAGGCTAGTTTCAGAAAGAACATGGAAACAAAATTACAGTATTACAGTAAGTGGAATTCCAGAGAGAACTGTCAAGATTGTAATATAAGACACGTTAAAAGGATCCACTGAAAATCAGTAAAACGCTTATTAGCTATTTCCCCTTTAAGAAAACCTCACCTTCCTTGTAAGGGCATGTTTACATTCTTCGGCCGATCTTTTCCCTTCCTGGTTCCATGAAATACACTTGCAAACTCTCCTTTAATTTGATATCGGACCCGGTGTAGGCTAGCTAACGTTACTAGCACTGTCCACCGTCTAGCTTAGTCGGAGTGTCGCATGTCTTGCAGAATTGCTTGCGAGGAAATAATCAAAAAAGAAAAAGGGGACGGAGAGACAGGTACGTGGCAAGGAAACAAGCAATTGCCATCTGAACAAAATGTTCACACCGTTTCACATGTTTTTTTTTTTTTTACATTGAATTGATTCATGGGCTCTAGACATTATTAAACATTTGGCAATTCAGCCTAAGACTGAGTGGCTAATTGCTAGCCAGCGTAACTTGCTAGTAGTGGCACTGTGTAACTAGCAGCAGGCTACTGAGTGTCAATGACTTACAAACGAAACAACACGACTAGGGCACTTTAGTTTTCTGTAACTGGGTTTCATGACTCTTTTGGGAGTGTGAAACGCCGATACGGCGCCCTCCTTTATGCGGACATACGTGTTGTGTTAACGTGTTTAGGTGGTGAGTGTGATGGCATGGCTGGAATGTTGCATGGTTTGAAACACAGCGGTTTATGAACTGATCCCCGTTTTGATGGCTTTGGTTTTAACGCGTTACAACGGGCGCTCAGTTGAGGGGCTGACTGGCGGTGGAGAATGAGGTAGCTAATCATTTCTTCTCATATTTTTAGCTACCTACCACGCCCACGCGTCAGCACTGGAGAGGGAACCCTACGGCTTTCACGCGACCCTTCTGATCTGAGAGTTCGTACGCAGAAACCGCGAGGCAGCAGCCTGGGCAGGGGTCCCGTGCCATGGCTCTGTTGACACTGCATCGGTCACCGTCCATCATTACCACGCCGGTGGGTCTCGTTCCGTCCTTTTTCACCACAACACAAGAACCTAAAACACTTTCGATACATGTCCAGTGCTAGTGTGTTCACAACCAAATGACGCAGCTGCAGCGCATACACTAAAAGGGAGAAAGAGATTTGATACAGTGACTACGCCTGTTGTAGCCGACCCATTAACTCGGGAGGCTTTGAGCTGTGATGATGAGAGAACATCCTAAGCCCCAGGGTGTCCGTGGGTATGGGGATTCTGTTGTTGACGTCATCAGCAGCACTACTGCCGTGTTCTTTACACCTCTCAGATTTTACCCTGCGTTCTGTGTTTGTCTTTGGCTACTGAGGTGGTGATTACATGGATTGGCAGTGGTGTGACAGCCCCAAGGCGAACTTGGAATAGATATCCCCACTCTCTGTGTGTGTGTGTGTGTGTGTGTGTCTGTGTGTCTAGAACACTGTAGGCTTGTGCATATTTGTACTGTGATGAATTGTACAACAGAAACCATTCTACCTCAACCCCTATCCCTCACTGGCCCTACACTGGCTGTGTTTCAGTTAATAACATTGGTATATAACACACTCACACGTATAAATATCCACCTCTCCCCGTATCTTTATCTGTTCTTCCCTCTCATCCACTCTCTTTCACTTTACTAAAAACCATCTAGAGCAAACTTTAAACTAATTTAGGCTCATTTAAAACTGTTTACGTCCGAGTTCTCTAAAAGGTATTTAATAAGACCAACAACATCAGGCAACATTTTTTCCTCTTTCAGTTCCCGACCAACTCAGCCAAGAGATGTAGCTTGATGTCTGTCTCCTCTCTACTATTTAATGGGCCAGCTACTCTGTTAACTCATGTTTCTCCCTCTCTCCTTCTTCAACCCTTCATTGCTCTGCCCGCCGTGCTTGTCCTCTTCCCACCCCTCTCCTCCTGTATTTCTCTCTTGTCTCTGTCTGGACATGTCAGTTGCATAACAGGTAATGTTACTGTCTCAAATTCCCTCCACTAAACCACCACCACCACTACCTCACACATTCTTTCTTTCTCTCTCTCTCTCTCTCTCTCTCTCTCTCCTCTCTCTCTCTCTCTCTCTCTCTCTCTCTCTCTCTCTCTCTCTCTCTCTCTCTCTCTCTCTCTCTCTCTCTCTCTCTCTCTCTCTCTCTCTCTCTCTCTCTCTCTCTCTCTCTCTCTCTCTCTCTCTCTCTCTCTCTCTCTCTCTCTCTCTCTCTCTCTCTCTCTCTCTCTCTCTCTCTCTCTCTCTCTCTCTCTCTCTCTCTCTCTCTCTCTCTCTCTCTCTCTCTCTCTCTCTCTCTTTTTCTTTTCACTCACTCCCGCTGTCCCTCTTGTAATTCTCTCTCCCTCTGTCATTTTCTCTCTGTGTTTGTCCATTCCTACCTCTCTCTCATTCTATTGTCTATTCTAGAAGTATTTTTGGCTCTCGGTTGATCTCTCTCTCCCTCTCTCTGTCCTCTGCCTCTCTCTTTTCTTCTTTGTCATTGCTCATTACTTTCCTTAGTAGTTTCCTCTGGCTCTTATCTCAGTTGCTGCACATTTCTCAATAACTTCATAATTCTTTCACATACACAAACACACTGTCTCTCACACACAGCAAACACACGTGAACCGCCCCACACACAACCACAAACACACGTGAACCGCCCCACACACAACCACAAACACACGTGAACCGCCCCACACACAACCACAAACACACGTGAACCGCCCCACACACAACCACAAACACACATGAACCGCCCCACACACAACCACAACCACACGTGAACCGCCCCACACACAACCACAAACACACGTGAACCGCCCCACACACAACCACAAACACACGTGAACCGCCCCACACACAAACACACACGTACCCAGCTTGCATTAAATGCTCGTGGAATGTATTTGTGTTCTGCAGATATCAGTAATGCTGTCTAGGAAAGACGAGGTTGGTCAAATAGCTTCACCAGGTTGCTGTATCTTTGTGTTGTATGCTGTATGTTGCTGTAGCAGATGGATGGGAGTGTTGACCCGTACGAATCTTTTAAAATATATTTATATATTGTCTTGAAGGATGAAAGCATTCCAAGAAGAGGAAGACTTCAGAAAAGGTAGACTTCTCACAGAAGTCTAGCTGTGATAAACATGTCCATGTCATGTCTACATGGACAATTAACCAGAATATATATATAATATACTGTTTGTCAGAATAATATGTAAAGTTGAAACATAATTCTATAATATTAAATGGTTCTAACTTCTGTCTTCCTCATTCCAAAAATAGAGAGAGCTTTCTTCTGGTTAAGGGTGCTGTCCTCCTATTGGAAGAAGGAGACAGGCAGGGGCCTAATGAGGAGACCTCACCCAATCAGGCGGTACCCCCCAAGGTGGGAGCCAGTGCTTCAGACTGGCAGCATTGCCACCTACATGCCATGGTGTCCCTGCTGAGACCAGAGGATAGCATCAAACTGGTGAGGCTTCCTCGTCATCTTCATCAGTTGTTGCATTGTTGCACCTCTGCAGTGTTGATAGAGTTGTCGGCAATGTGTTGATAAAAGTACCTTTTTAGACTGAAGTAAGTCCCTCTACTCTGCGTTTTGGCTCTCTCCCCTGATTAGTTTTTGTCCTCTCCATATATCTTCCTCCAATCTTATCACCCCCTCCACTTCCTTCATCTTGAATCTCCATCACTATGACCTTATTCCTTCTCCCCTCCTCTCTCTGTCACCCTCCCTCCCTTCTCTCCCCTCTCTCTCTCCCTCTCTCTCTGTCACCCTCCTCTAAACCACTGCCACTACCTCACCCATTCTTCTCTCTCTCTCTCTCTCTCTCTCTCTCTCTCTCTCTCTCTCTCTCTCTCTCTCTCTCTCTCTCTCTCTCTCTCTCTCTCTCTCTCTCTCTCTCTCTCTCTCGGTCCCTTCTCTCTCTGGCTCCTTGTCGCCATGCCTCCCAGGCGGTGAGGCTGGAGTCGGTGAGTCCGGTCAGGGTGAGGTACCTGATTGTGGTCTCCACCCTGGGAAACAAGCAGGAGAGTGTTCTGCTGGGAATGGACTTCCCCAACAGTGACAGGTGAGGAGGGAGAGGAGGATGTGGAGAGGAGAAAGGAGAGAGGCGAGGGGCAGACGAGGACAAGGGGAGAGGAGGAGGTAAGAGGGTAGAGAGTAGGGAAGAGGATGTAGGAGAGGAGGAGCAGAAAAGGAGGGAGGAAGGGGAGGAGATAGAAGGGAAAGGAGCAGGAAGATGAGGTGAAATGGGGAACTGCACGTCCTTATCAAAATCTTAATGTTTTTGTTCTCTCGTGTCTCTCTCCCTCCCTCTTAGCGACCAGTGCACCATAGGCCTGGTCCTACCAGTATGGAGCGACACACAAGTATACCTGGACGGCGATGGGTAAGTAGAGGTCTAGAAAGATGGAGGGGTCAAACGAAAGATACACGAGAAGGAGGAAGTAGCCGAGCCTGTTCTTCTGTCATGTTTGTGTCCTGGAGTCTAGCCAGAGACAATATACACAAGATACTCATCATCTCGCTGTTTATCTAATCAAGTAATTCCACTGAGTTCTGTCTGTTTTGGAGCCTACTGTACGTCACCTCCTTGGATAAACATCAAACAGCATCTGGATTTGCTATTCATTCACCCAATGACCAACCTAACAACATAATCAAGCCAGAGACTTTAGATTTTATGGGAGGGCATTTGGCAGGGCAGGGCTGTCACCAGGGTTCTGGTGTTGACTGTAGTCGTCTGCAGTGTCGTAAAGACTCAGTGCAAAGGACGACTGGGGAGAAACACTTGAGTCATGGGCAGACTGGAAGGGTATGGGATTTGTCAGTATGATCCTTGAACCAGGTTAGGCCTTGTTTTTTTCCGTCAAGGAATGCATATCGAGAGCCTCGGAACTTTCAGCCTTCGAACTTTCAGAAACGTTAGCGGGGAGGCTTGTTTTGGAGGGTTAGAGTCAGGCTCGGGTTCGTTAGTTTCTGAGGGTTAGTTAGGCTCGGGTTCGTTTGTTTCGGAGGGCTCTCGTGGCGCTTTTGATGCCGTGAGTAAGGCTGAGGAGGACATTGTGTTCCCCCGGGGTTGAGGTGAGGGCTAACTGCGTTAGCTCAAATGATGTTGTGTTCCCTGTGTTGGCATCCCTGTGAGACCTAGCTAACGTGGAGGTAATGGGGCTCACATGCTGCCCCTGTTTGATACAGAACCCTTTGATCTGCAGCCATGTCGCACACCCTCACACGCACACACACCATCAACCTCCCACACCAACACACACTCCTGCTGCCACAAACAGGGTTGGTGTTTGCCTGCCAGAATCTGTCGGCAAAGCTGGCTCGCACCTCCAATTGCACTAACCGTGTCTCTTCTTTCTCTGTCACGCTCGCTCGCTTTCTCTCACTCCGTCTCACACTCTCCTCCCTCTCCCTTGCGTTCATCCTCACATTATTTTCACTTGCGTGTTTCTGTCCCTTTTTCTTTCTCCCTATTATACCTATTTTCTTCCATCCTCTCTTTCTCTCTTCGTCTCTGTCACTCTCTTTCGCTTCTTTCTCTCTCTCTCTCTGTGGTGTAACTGGTGGTTAGCTGGCAGTTTGAATTGCCCAATAAAGATATATTTAAAGTCAAAAGTCTCTCTCTCTCCCTCTCTCTCCAGAGGGTTCAGTGTGACGTCAGCAGAGCACACCAAGATCTTCAAGCCCGTGTCCATACAGACCATGTGGTGAGTTGGGACCCGTCGGACACACACAGCTCACCTCCACCGCTTCCTCCTCCAGCCCCGCCCCCCTACAGGACGAACCCACCAATCAGTCGACCCCGTTCGTGTCCGTTCGTCCATTTAGCTTTGTCAGCTCTGCAGTCTTTACAGGGGTCTTCTATGGATAACCCAGGGGTTGTAGGGGGGCACCAGACGACCTCAGTTGAACACAGATGGTGTGTTTATCAGTGTCTGTGTGTGTGTGTGTGTGTGTGTGTGTGTGTGTGTGTGTGTGTGTGTGTGTGTGTGTGTGTGTGTGTGTGTGTGTGTGTGTGTGTGTGTGTGTGTGTGTGTGTGTGTGTGTGTGTGTGTGTGTGTGTGTGTGGTGGGGGGCAGGTCGGTGCTGCAGGCGCTGCATGGCTGCTGTGAGCGGGCCGTGAAGGGGGCGGTGATCCCCGGCTGTGGGCTGGACTGGGCCAAATTCTACCAGCTGCACGTGGAGTCAGACCGCCTCTGCCTCAACGAGTGGGGGGCCATGACCGACCTGGAGTCTGTCAGGAGGGACAGCGCCGGGCCCAGGTGAGGGGGCGCTGGGGGGGGCTTTTGAGACTGAGAGGTGTTTGGGGGGTGGGGGGCATGAAGGGTCGTTCGCATTCAAGGTCATGAAAGGTCATTCGCACAGCCGGCTTTGTCACGGTCTGAACCCCCTCTCTCGCTCCCTTTCTTTCTCTCCTCCCCACACCCTCTCCCCTGTCTCTCTCGATGTCTCTCATCCCACCTCACACACACACACACACACCTGTGTGTGTGCAGCTCGTCAGACCGAATGTCGGTGGAGAGGCAGATCAAGGATGAGCTGAGAGCCATCATGAGGACAGAGGACCTGGAGAGCATCACCTCCAAACAGGTAAACACGGACCTCAGAGACTGAAGGAGGGATGGGACACAGAGAGCCCCTGTGAAAGAGATGAGGAAAGGGACGAGTGGAGAGGGGGATGGCAGAGAGACAAAGCGAGAGACGGTAAACAGAGCCCGTGTGAAAGAGATGAGGAAAGGGAATGGTGGGGAGAGGGATGGCAGACGGATGGAGAGAAAGAGATTCTAGTGTGAAATCAGAGAGAGAGATGACAGAGAGAGACACAGTGATCAGTCATGAACTCCACTGGCTACCCATCACGGCCCGCATCAGATTCAAGACCCTGGTACTGACCT
Organism: Osmerus mordax; assembly: GCF_038355195.1. NCBI lineage: Eukaryota > Metazoa > Chordata > Actinopteri > Osmeriformes > Osmeridae > Osmerus > Osmerus mordax. Next base: position 13,876,847 of record NC_090061.1, read on the forward strand.
TGCGAGTGGTGAATGGGACTGCACCTGTCTACATCCAGTCTCTCACCCCCACCCACCACCTACGGTCTTCTTCTGACAACCGTCTGGTGGTCCCATCTCTAAAGAGGGCCCGCTCCCAACCCAAGCTCTTCTCCTGTCTGGCCCCCCAATGGTGGAATCATCTCCCCACCCCATCAGATATACTGACTGTCTCCCCACCTTCAAGAAAAGGCTAAAGACGCACTTGTTCCGGGAGTACAACGGTACTTAAGAAAGATTTTTTTGGATCCGATTTATTTCCAGTTTATTTCCTCCAGGAACAGAATGACACTTTTTTAGGGACTTGTTGCACTTGTTGGTTAGTTGTAACTGATTTAACTACTTGTACTCAATGTGAATTATATTATTGTTGCTTGCTTTCCTCCAGGTACACTCTAGCACTTTCGAGGATCAGGTTGTTTAATTGTAATTTGTTTAACTACATGCTCCTCTGGTTCTACCCATTGGCACCCGCCATGTTTTGGGGCATTGTTTCGTTGTTTATGATCATTGACCTTAGCACTTTATGTAAAGCTCTCTCTTGGAAGTCGCTTTGGATAAAAGCGTCTGTGTGTGTGTGCGTGTGCGTGCAGGTGCGCAGCTCTCTGGAGACTCGACTCGGCCTTGACATGAAGAACTACAAGGAGTACATCGACAACGAGATGATGGTTACCATGGCGCAGATGGACAAACCCTCCAAGATCTTTGACTATCTCTACCTGGTGAGTGAAGCCTTCACTTCCTGCAGTGAAGGGACAGCTTCCTGTTAGGACCCTGATAATATTAAGATAGGGGGAGAGAGGCCTTCTGGTTATCCCATTCTGTTATTTATATAAAAACATATCATTACAATATTTACACCATTAAATTAAGTATAAGCACTACAGCTACATAAAGACAAAGAATAGTTTACAAGGAACATTTGATGTCTTGCTTTATCCTTCACACAAGTGAAGACACAAGGCTCAGTTTCTTAACAGTCTAATTTTAAACCAGTCTCAAAATATATTTTACTGCCAGCCAGGGGAGTAGACAGGAAGTGTGCACTGGGCCAAGACAAGGTCATGTGACTGTTACTTCCTCTTTGCCAGAGATCTTTGTTTGGCAGTTTATTGACAGATGGCACCGGCTCCTTCAGGATTCTGTTTCAAAGCTCTTTCTGCTTTCAGGGCTCCGAATGGAACGCTGCTAACTTTGAGGAGTTGCAGAAGAACAAGTTAGTGTTGTTTGTTTAGGTGTTTTTTGAACACATGGTTTGTGCGTGCGTGTGTGTGTGTGAACTGATTGTTTGTCTGTGTGGGCAGCCGCTAACCGCTCTGTCCTTGCAGCGTGGGCTACATCCTAAACGTGACACGGGAGATCGACAACTTCTACCCCGAGGCCTTCACATACATGAACATCCGCGTGTATGACGTGGAGGCCACAGACCTGCTCCCCCACTGGAAGGACACCAACACCTTCATCAACACGGCCAGGTCACCTCACCTTCCTCTTCCTCTCCCTTCTGACCTCCATCGTAAAGGGCCCAATGAGGAACCCCTATGTATAATCAACCAATCGGATATGGTGGCCTCCACCCTTGTCATCCGAACCGCTGTGATTTTGACTGCTAGGCTACAGCTCTCTCGCGGACAGCTCTCTCGTTGTCGTGACGTTTCCCGCCTCCCCCCCCCCCCCCCCCCCCCCCGCAGGCAGAGCGGCCAGGCCGTGCTGGTCCACTGCAAGATGGGCGTGTCTCGCTCGGCGTCCACGGTGATCGCCTACGCCATGAAGCTGCACCAGTGGCCCCTGGACGTGGCGCTGGCGTACGTGCGAGACCGCCGGCCCATCGTGCACCCCAACGACGGCTTCACCAAGCAGCTCCACACCTACGACGGCATCCTCAAAGCCAGGTCAGGACTGGGGGGTGGGCTGGAGGTGTGTGTGTTTTGGGGGGGGGGTGGGTGTGTGGATGAGGTGTGTGTGTGTGGATGTATGTACCCGTTTGCATGTGTGTGTGTCTTCCAAGACCTGATGGTGTGTGTTCTTTGCTCCCCCTTCCTGCAGCCAGCAGCGCCACAGCCTCCTCTGGAGGAGGAAGTCACGAGACCAGAGGAGGATGTCGCTGCACAAGAACGAACAGGGGGAGGGGGAGAGCGAGAGCGAGGAAGAGGAGGAGGAGGAGGAAGAGGAGGATCTGGAGGGAGAAGGAGGAGAGTTGGAGAGTTCAGATGAAGCAGATGATGATGATAACGATGATGAAGAGCATGGGGAGGAGGTAACAGGAAAAGAAAACATCTTGCGGCGTGATTATTTTTCATTTGATCGAGACGATGTCTCTCACACACCTTGTTCTCTCGTCTCGCCCAGGTGTTCGTCAGAGATTCCGCTCCCCAGTCTGGGCCCAGCGAGAAAGCTCCCCCTCCTGAGTCGTCCCCAGCCAATCCCACCATCACTATTCAGGACAGCGACAAGGTAGCCAATGGGCAGCTTCGGTTCACATTAACCTGCTGAAAAGACCAGTAGGCATTACATTGTGTACTTATTTATTTTTTTACTTTTTCCCACCTCTTCCTTTCTCCCTCGCACCAGTTGTCTCGAAGTGGCCGGATGAACCTCTTCTCTCTCATGCAGTCCATCAGCGAATGGGATGAAGAGGAGCGGGGGAATGAACTGGTACGAGAGTCAAACTGACAGGGGATTGTTAATAGCCTACCTTTCACACCTGAATTGTAGAGGACATGTCACCGATTATTCTCCGTCACCTTCTATTGTTTTAGTTGACTGCCTGTCATCGGAGGTCGCCGGGGCAACGGAGGCGGAGCCAGGGAAGGAGAGGTCTGATCCACCAGAGGGCGTGCGTAGACGTTTCACCTGAGCCGCGCAGCCAATCAGGCTCCGGGAAATCCGAGGAGGTGGGGCTTAGAAAACCTGGGACGGTGGAGGGTGGAGAAGAGGAGAAGGAGGAGCAGTAAAGAGAGGAGCAGGGAGACAGAGGGAAGGATAGATTGTTGAAATTAAAAGCAGAGAAGAGACACTAAGAGGTTGTGCGGTCTAATGTATTCTGCCCTTGTGCGAAATCACCCAAAGATATTTCGACTTTATGTTCAACTACTTTAACTTCATAGTACATCTTAGCTATAGTAATATTTAAGCTTCATGCCTTTTTCACATCTTTTTGCACATTACGTTCCTTCAGATCGTTTTGGTTGTGATGTCAACCTATTATGTTTCTACAGTATTATGACTCGAAAAAATGTACAACCAAAGCCTAGTATACACTTAGTTAGATATAGTGTCCATAGAAGCCAGACAAGTGGGTTTGTGTCTGTACTATTTTAGGCTTTGTATATTAGCATCCCACCACATAGTTGTTCCTCTCTTCACTGCTTCTCAATGGTTTATTGACAACTATGCAATTGTTATATTTCAGTGTCTATTTTACTCTGTGAATATGAAGCTATATGCTGCCAGATGGAGTGGTCACTTTACACATTTTATGGATTTTAATTTTCCGTTTTCTTGTAATTTCTTCTTAAATACACATGACACAGGCTACATGGATTTTATCTTCCTATATCATTCTGAGAACCCTAGTCGATATTTGTTCTGTTCGTTCACCTCATTTTGTGTCTTGCTTTTTGATCAAATCTTTAATCATTACATCATAAGTTAAAGCCTTATTAAAATAAGTGCTGAAATGAGTGAGAAACAGAAAATACCAAGTGACTCTAAAAGCTGCGCTTTGTGGACCAAGTTTGGACCTGTTTAATGGCAGAAGACCAAAGTGTATGCCAATGTATCTTTTCCTGTGCCAATTAACTCTTGATTATATATAGACAAATATGATAAGTATATTTAGGTAAGATCCTGTTCACTCTCTTAAACACGATGTTGAGCCTTTTTTTTAACGTTTTTTTATCACAAATTTCATGTAATTTTGCTCAACCTTGCTTTTTCGAGTGCCTTCAATGTGGGACCACGGTGCCCAGGAACACCCTAAACCCTAATTATTGTATTCTATTTATAGTATTCCTTTGGCTGTTTCTCTATGAGGTGGTGGCTTTCCGTATCAATCACGGGTGTATTACTGTGTGTTGAGTGCTGTTCATATCGAGGCGTGCTCAGGGCGTGGCTGGGGGTTTATGCAGTACGATGATAGTATCCTAAATGCATGGACGTGTGCATGTTTACGGTCCTTGCTATTGATGGAGTGCATGGCCTTTAGGCCTGTTTGGGATGTGCTGCATATATGCTTGTATATTAGTTCAGGGTTAACGTGCAAACTTTCAAAATGTGTATGTTTGTGTGCATAAAATGTGGAATGGGTTTAGGGAATGGGGGGGGGGGGGGGGGGGCGGGGGACCTGTTGATCAAGTAGTTCTTAGTAACTGGCAGAGATTTTGGTGTTGGTTCTTTATGCTGGCATCCTCATTGATCCAGATATTTGTACCTTATGCTTTTGAACTTCTCTACGATGGAAAATACCCTTACATTCACTAATATGAAATATAGCACTTGGCTGTATCTATCAGAGCTCAATCAGAAGATGTGTTGGCAGCCCACTAAAATTCAACAGACGTCTCGATGTTTGAGCCAAGCTTTAATCTCGTGGACAGATCTGAAACTGGGTGCCCCCCCCCTCCGCCTGAGCCGCATCACCTGCTGTATACATCAAGGTCTTCACTCGTCTACGCATCACCTGTGAAGCTCTGGAGAGCCGTTTGTCGCACACTCCCTTCGTTTTCCAAACCTGCGTGGTTTAGTGTGTGAAAGATCGATCAATAAAGGATGACATTGAAACAACATGGCCATGTTCATCTGTCCACTTTATTGGCATTTAATATCAACATAAATATAAAATATTTGTACACTTAATGAGGGGGTTGCATTTTTTCGTTGCCAACCAAGTTGGAAACCACCGCTCACAAACCATAATCTTTAGTGAATGCAGACCTCAGCCCTGCGCTGCTCTTAAGATGTGTCTTTCGAGCGGCGCCAAGTAGTGCTGAGTGTCTTTGACGTTCTGACGTTGAAGTGTGAAGCGATGTACAGACTACTTAGAAAAATGTCTGTCTTCACAGACAAGCACAAAGCACAGCCGCTCCTGAAGTTCGTGGGTAGTCGATATTATATCCCGATGTACTTCCTCCGTGGTTCACTAAGGGTGATTCCTCCCTCTTTCATGGCTGTCCGGAATGACTGAACCTGGAGCAGAGAGACAGATTTACACATAAGACACTCACTGTCCCTGGCTTAACATTACTGCAACCAGAAATAACTTTGTCAATACCTTCAGATGTTACATTACGTGTATATTAATTATAGCAGTCCTGGTCATCCAACTACTAGCCTGGTAAGGCAGAATGTGGTAATGTGAGCTCATGAGGTAGGGATGGTTTAGACTAGCTATCTACGAGTGTAACACAGAGTAGACCCAGAGTGGATAACCAATGTCTCTCTGGATTCTGTTCTCCTTCCTGGACTCACAGCATTGGAGCGGTACTGCCAGGGGATGGCTCTGTAGACCATCCTGGTGATGCCAGCCTTTTGGCATCTCTGGGCCAAAACCTCGCCTACGGCCTGACACGCTGCCACACAGCGGGTGGAACCTAGCTCCCGCTTCAAGGCCCACTCCTGGGTGGAACACGTTAGAATAGGAACTTGAGAATTGGAAGAGAACACCTCGGCTGTCACATGGTGCTGGCTGCGAGAGAACACCAACCTGCAAAGAGGAAAGTGAGAAGGATGAGGAGGGTGAAGTGAGGGAGAAATGAAAGGGAATAGATAATTAGACTACTACTGGCAGCCCTTACCAAGGGTACATCGCACGCACACACATATTTGACATTGCGAAAGTTGGCCTTCTAATAACCATGTCCATATTTCTCACACACACGTACAAACACAAACCTGTGGTAAAACTCTCGATGGGGCCAAATCGTTTTCCATCCTCTGTCTTTGACCCCGAAGGCCATCAGCTCCAGGTTCCGCGGGTTTCTGTTAACGAATGTCGGGTTTACCGCTTCATTGTTGTCTGCTAGAGGCTCCGCCGGCTGTGGGGCCAGCTGGCTGAAACAACGGGCTGAGGTGGGGGGACAGCAATGCAAGTTGGGTTGTTATGAGACAGAGCAAGACCTGCAACCAGAGCTTTAGCTAGCTCCAACAACACATGCACCTACACCAACTACATAAATTAATAATAATTAAAAAAACTGTCATCACCTGTAATAATGTGGCATTTCAGAAAAAGTTTAGTACCTGATTTAACACTTTGGCAGGTTGTTGTCCCTAGAAGCCCGTATCGTTGTATTTGACCGAAGACTGTCCGGAAATTTCGACATATTTCGCCCAAAACAGCCATTGCCTCTCGAGTGACAAACAATATCCGCCGTTAATTATCAACACTTGAGGCTTACTAAATAACCAAATGTGTTTCACAGGATGTTCACGTTAGCATGTGTAAGGTTAGCGACATGTTTGACTTTCGGTCCATTTCCGTTATCAACCGGAACAACATGTTTCCTTAAAGTCCACCGACTAAAGTGCACTGACGCACCGAATGGCTGAAACAAAGATTCCTATTGAATTATTCTCACAACGACCAGACCTCACCGATAGCAGAAATATCATGTTCTTCATTATATTAAATATAGTGACTTCTTATGGTAGGCCTCGAAGGACACCCCAGGCTTATTAAACAGAACGGAAGATACTTTCTGTTGTTGTCCCACCCTGGGGCAGATCTTCACCTTCACATTTTCACCTGGGGTGGCAGGAGGTAGCTGTAAGGTGGCATGGAGAGACGTGGAGGGACAGTATGACCCGATGCCACCATACATTATTGTAATATAGTAGATTAACTAATGCCAGTAATAATATTAATATAATTGAATTAAATGTACTATAATGTAAAACATTACATATTTTAGCATGGGGAGATTAGGGTAGGAAGGCTTTTTGCTGGGGCGACAGCTGCCTGCCACCCCTTGGTGTCCCACCATGAAAAACACTCACATCGTATGAAGCAGGAGATTCATTTTAATTTGATTTGGTACAAAGCCACAGTGATAGTGCAAACAGAGAAAACAGTGACCAGGCTTACAACCATTCTGTCCCATAATGCTTTAGTGTCCCATCTGTCCATGTGACTTGACATACAGGATTGGATAAAGGCACCAAACTAAACATGTCAGTCTACCAAGTCCATGAAGGACACCTACAATTAACTTTCAAAATTGCATTCATCAAGATGATTGTCACTGTCAAGAGTTCCCTTCTAGGTTGAATAGTTTACCAAGACAACACGTGTAGTTCCCTTTTCATAACTGCCATCTGCAACCAGACTTGAAAAATGGACAGTAAGAGTAAACAAAAATAATAGTAACCGTTTACTGAGTTAAAAACTGTAGGAAGTCTTCTTCCTACGACATTCACAATGATGGTAAAACGAAAATGGTCCTAGAGGATGTAATAAAAAAAGTGTAGTTTGGAATTTGTTTAGTTCAACAAGTGAGAGAGGAGAAATTCTTAATTTGATCGTAGTTTGTTTGGGTTCGTAACCAACCCTCAATGCCATGTTTTAAGGGCTAGTGCATTCATGCATTCTTTACTACTGTGCACGATAGAAACAGGTTTTAAAACGTAAAAAATGATCACTGACGTGTGTGTGTGCGCATTTTGGGGGGTGGGGGTGGGAGGGGTGGGGGTTTAAAATACAGTAAGAGATGGACAAATCACGATGATTTAACAACATTTTGGCAACTGTTTTTGTCTGGCTATGAGAGCGATCATAATGGATCTTGGGCGTTGATCAGAGAGGAAAAGGAGAAGGGGTTGAGCTTGTAGCCTGTTCCACTGTAGAACTTGTTCTGGAACTCCACCCTGGAGGAAGAGAGGGATGACCAATCAAAACACAATATTCTGTCATTTCTATCCAGCAATTCATCACTAATGAGTCAATTTCATGTCACTTCTTTTTCCTCTCTCCCTCCTCCCTTCCTCGCCCCCTCCCTCCTCTCCCCACCCCCACCACACTTCCTCCTTCCCCTCCTTCCTCACCAGTGCAGGCGCAGGGCATGCAGGAAGGCCGACAGGCCCTCCATGACCAGCAGGATGGACACCGTCAGCACGGCGAAGAAGAAGAAGATGGCGAAGAGCACCACGGAGCCCAGGTAGCCCTCCCAGCGGAGGGCGAGACGCATCACCATCGTCCACAGCACCTCCGACAGCTCTGCACCGCCAATGACAGACATTCAGTGATGTGTGCGATTGTGCACACACACATTTGAAAATCTAGGATTGAGTGTGTGTGTGTGTGTGACTCACGCGCGTGTGCCAGACTGAGGGCCCACAAACGTAGATAGGAGGCTGTGTTGGAGATGCAGCCTAAACAGTATTCTATAGTGTGGATGGCCTGGTGCATGAATACATCGGCAGCATCAAACTCCTACAGGGTGGGGGGCGAAGAGAGAGAATATGAGAAAAGAGCTGAGAACTGAGCAAAGAGGAGCGGACAAACATTACAACAACAACAACCGAAAACAAGACCTCAAATTCGACAGTAAAATAACGTGAAGTTAAGGTTCCCTCTCTTTCTCGCTCTCCCCCCCCCCCCCCCCCTCCCTCCCACACCCATACCTTTTCCTCATCGTGAGCCCCCCCTTCCAAATCCCTTGGTTCCTGTTGAGCGTTGATGGATCCGTTCTCCGCCAGTAGGGGGCGCCTGTCTCCTTCCTACCAAGAAAACACAAGACTCCCATCAGCACCGCCACGCGGACACAGCTAGCATGTGGGAAGCACTGAGCCGACACTGCCTCCGGAGGAGACGGGCGAGGACTAGGAGACGGGCGAGTCTAACCCTGAGCATGAGGCGCCGTCTCCTGCCGTGCGTGAGGTACTGGCAGACGGGCTTCCCCAGCAGGAGGACTGGGACGGAACACAGAGCCAAGACCACCAGGGCCGTCTGCACTGTCGTCTACAGGGAGAGGGAGAGAGAGGGGGTCAGAGAGAGAGAGAGAGAGAGAGAGAGAGAGAGAGAGTGAGACATTTACATTTTAGTCATTTAGAAGACGCTCTTAACCAGAGCGACTTACAGTAAGTACAGGGACATTCTCCCCAAGGCAAGTAGGGTGAAGTGCCTTGCCCAAGGACACAACGTCATTTGGCACAGCCAGGAATCGAACTGGCAACCTTCTGATTAATAGCCCGATTCCCTAACCATTCAGCCATCTGACCCCCAGAGTCAGAGAGAGAGAAACAGAGAGAGTCAGAGAGAGAGAGACAGAGAGGGAGTTTGGTTTATACCCTGTACATTTACACAACATGCGCAGACCCGCCCACCTGCCCTTCGTAGAGAGGAGGGTTGTCCTTGTTCTCCGTGAAGAGGAACATGTCTATGAAGTGGATGAGGATGCTGGGGGCGGTGTTGGACCGAGCCGTCCCGAAGGCTAACCACTTGTAGACCACCATGAAGACCAGGTAGCCGAACAGGCAGAGCATGAAGAACAGCTCGGGGAGCAACACCAGGAAGACACTGTTCAGCTTGCCAAAGTGTCTGGAGGAAGGAGAGGAGACCCACCGTATATGAACACGTCTTGTACACAACAGCCACACGAACCAAACCGGCAGTCCCCGACGCGTTGAGACGACTCACACGTAGTTGAAGAGAGAGAGGCAGACGCCGAACGTCATGTGAATGACGCCGATGATGACGGACATCTTCATCTTGTAGGAGTTGAGGAAGGTCAGGTGGTTGTTGGACAGGCCCCAGATCTGATCCGGATCGCAGGAGGTGTTTTAGCGTGCCAGCCACGTGAGGTCATAAGGAAATGGGTGTTAGCACGAAATCGAGGTGAGAAAGAGAAAATAAAGGTAGATGAATGAGAAAGTAGCACGACCAATGGTGGGAGAATCAGAAAGATTGGAGTGATAGATGGATAAACAGATGAATGGATGGACTGAGGATGTAAGAATGTGCGGAGCCCTACCGGATCAATGCCAAAGGGATAGGGCCCAGTGAAGACTCCAGTTATGTTTGGGTCCAGACTTAGTAACGGGTAGTCACTGACGTCTTTTGAACTGAAATAAAATAATAATAATTAAGATTTAAAAAGGCGTCAGAGAGTCAGACCATGTCACAGGGTCACCTGAGGTAAAGCTCTGTGTGTGTGTGTGTGTGTGTGCAGTGTTGTGCATGAACAAGTTCAAAAGAACGCATTCATTGAACACGTTCATTTTTATGAGAATGATGAACTGAACGCAACTTAATGACAAATAATGAATTTGAACGGTGAACACGTTCATATTATCTGAGGTTTAGCTAAAACGTTCCGGAATGTTTTCCTTCTCCTGAGGAGAGACGCTGTCTAAATTGAATGCCCGTAAAATGTTCGCTATGTAGCCTAACCTAAACCAACTAACTCGACTTCGCACTACGTTACCCATGATTCATTGCACACACGTGGACCAAACAAGCAACGTATTCCAAGACAACAGCTCTCCGTCTCATAAAAATGGCAAGTGAAAGCAGAGACTCAGACTCAGCGACTACATCTGATCTGATGCACCTTATTATTTTTTGCGGGATTTTTACACACAGTAAACACACACTTTAAAACTATGAAATGAACTGAACTATGAACTAGTTCAGAATTTAAATGGTGAACTATGAACGTGAACGATTCATATTTACTTGTATGAACTGAACTTTGAACTAGTTCATGAGAGGTATGAACGCGCACTGTGTGTGTGTGTGTGTGTGTGCCCTTACGTCCAGACTCCGTTCTCAAACATGGGCTGGACGTGCCATGCAGAGTTGAAGGGGCTGAGGCCTCGGCTGAAGCACTCGTTGTAGATGGCCCCCGTGTAGATGGAGAACAGACCCATGAGCAGGATGAGGTAGCGCCCTCCGAACATCATCTGCCAGATCTGGACCACAGGGAGGGAGGGAGGCGGGGTGGAGGAGACAGAGATAGGTAGGCAGATAATTAACAAGGAAATAGGAGAGAGAGAGAACAGAGAGGATGTAGACTAGGTGCAGAGAGAGAGGGAGAGAAAGAGAGATGCAGACAGAGAGAGAGACAGAGAGATAGATAGATCCCCAATGAAACAGGCGGTAGTGGTGCATGTGCTGGTCCTCACCTCGTTACTGTTGTTTCGGAGCTTGGGATCCTTCTCCTCCAGGACCATCCACAGAGCTGCCAGGGTCATCAGCAGGCCATGGCCCACGTCCCCGAACATGACGGCAAACAGGAAGGGGAAGGTGATGATGGTGTACAACGCTGCAGCCAGACGACGACAGCGAGGGGACGGAGGCCGAGGAGAAAGATGGTGGTGACCGAAAAAGAGGACAGAGGTTGAGTTGACCTTCTAGAACTCCACAATCACCCAAAGGAGTTCCTTATCTTCCTCACTATAGTGTCGGGAACTTGGAGCCATGGTGATTGATTTAGGTGTTGTTACTTGATGCGTCGATTGACTTTTTGATGTAGTGATGGGTACCTGGGTTGACCTCGCCATAGCTCGCCACGCCATACGCGTCTACGATGTTCTGGAAGCCCGCGGTGAACGAGTTGATGGGAAACAGGGTGGGCGGAGGGGTGGTGGTGGGCAGACGGTTGTAGAACGAGTCCACTCCGCTCCCACTCTTCCTCTGGAAAACAAAACAGGATGGAGGGGGGTGGTTAGATGAACACACCTCTATACGTCACTCATTCTTTTCATTCCATTCACTTGTTTTCCCTCCCTCTTCTTCTCCTTCCCCCCCTGTCCTCTTCCTCCCTCCCTCCTTCCATCCTCTATTCCTCCCTCCTTCAACCCCTCCTTCTCTAGTCCTTCCTCTCTCCCCCCTCCCTGTCCTCCCCAACCCTCCCCCCCCCGCCCTGCCCTGTCCTCACCCCTCCCCCCCTCCCTGTCATCACCCCTCCCCCCCACGCCCTGTCCTCCCCCCCTGTCCTGTCCTCACCCCTCCCTCCCTGTCCCCCCCCCCATGTCCTCACCCCTCCCTCCCTGAGGGCTGCCTGCAGTTGGGGCAGCTTGCTGACAGGACACCAAGCTTCGGCGATGAGGCACTTGTCGGTGACAGAGGGGCTGCAGAGGTTCAGCACCGCCTGCACCGCCTTGCACTTCTGGACCCGGACCTTCCACTGGGGGAGGACGGCCACCGCCCGCATCAGCAGCTGCTGGAGGTAGCTCTCCGTCTGCTCCAGAACCTGCCGGGGAACAGAGGGAGAGCACGGATGGACTTTGGAGTTTTTGTGGATCCCTGCTATGGTGGACAGGACATTATTTTTTATTTTATTTTTTGTAAATTACAGGTGTTGTAGTTTGTTATAAGATAACAAGGTTATTTGTTGCAGCTTTGAGTTTATTTATTTTTTACTGTTAGTTTAACAGTTAGTTAGACTCACAGATTTGATGTCTTGAATTCTTCCATCCAGTCCTTGGAGAATCTCCTCTCGTTCTGTGACACTGCTAGGGTACGCAAAGGTTTGGGTGTGGAAGCTGGGATGTGCGAGGGCGTTGGAAGAGAGATAGAGACATTAGACAGAGAGTGTGCGTACAGGACAAACATCGGCTCAAGGTTCCATGCAATTCAATTACAGGAAAAAAACAAAACATCAACAGGTTTACCGACCAATCACAAATCTTCTTGACTTTCTGTCCAATCTGATCTCCCCAATAGGAGATGAGGAACACCGTCCACTGCACCATTTCCCCCTGTGATGGACAAACAAACAAGCTTTTAGTTGATCAGTTGAGCGCTCCCATGACTTCAGTGATCACTCCATCCAGCCCAGATGTCTCTCCTCACTGTGTCAGGATGCTCCAGTCGTTCCTCCATCTCTCGGAAGTCCACGATGATGTAACCACGACACGCCCGCCATAACAACCGCTCAAACGCAGGGACCTTCCATGGGTGGACCACTCCTGATACAAAACTAATGGAGCGAAGGAAGGGCGGGATGTTTTTTTTTTCAATATTTTGTTATTTTTTTAAGAGTCAGATTGAGCTAAACTGTTGATACAGATTGAAGGGAAGGTTTCTGGTTTATCAGACCTACCTGAGATGAACATCTTGACGGTTGTCAAACAGGCCTGGAGTTTCCATAGTGGGAGGTGGGCCCTGAAATGAGGAACAGAGAAATCAGTAGGAGTTCTTAATGTTTACTTCCTGTTTGTGGCAATGGAGAAGTGTGACTAAGTCAGTCTGGGAATAAAACCCTTAAGGTGGAAACTTGTATGACTATTAGGGGAGGGGGTTGGGGTGGGGTGGGGTGGGCAGGGGTTAGACATTGGGTTAGAGCTGGAGAGTAATGGGAGTTGTAGTTCTGACCTGTGAGCCAGTAAGGGAATGGGTCTGGGTTAGAACTCCTCTGTACTGGCTAAGCTGGGTCTGCTGGGTCTTCAGACTGGCTCTGTTCCTGGACACCTGAGAGACAATGAGAGAGCGAAACTCACACACATGCACAGCTATCGTCCAGGTTACCAGATGTTATATCAGCTTATGAGGGATACCAGGTTATCGGTTATGAGGGAGCTGTGGGTTACAAACAGCTGTAACGTGAAAGAGGAAGGACCCTAACCACGTCGGAAAAAGGCAGCTGACCTCTTTCATCTCCTTGGCCAGCCTCTCGCTCTCCTCCTCGATGGTGAGCAGCTCTCTGGGCTGGGGGGCGGGGGGGGTTGGGACGGGGGCAGAGAGGGGCTCCTGCAGCCGAGGGGACCGCTTGAGCTCCTGCTCCAGAACATCTGCAGATTAAAAGGGACGTAAGACACAGAGAGGAATATAATACATAGATTAGACTGATTCGGCATAAAACGACACATCTCAAATTGTGTTCTTTTGTTTCATGTCTCAGTTTGTAAGGTCAAAATAACAGATGTTGGGTTTCTACTGTGTGTGTATGGTTAAATATAAATAAGGTTAAATAAAAACATATATATACTCACTGAACGTTTTCTCCAGTTCCTCGCATCGCCTCACCTCCCCCACAAACTTCCTCTGAAAGGAGTTCACGTTGGGATTCAACTGATGTCCAGAGGGCCAGAACGAGAATTTAAACACAGGAGTTAAATTATTGGATCCCATTTACAATTGATTTAAGTCACATACGAATTTGAACAAGAGGAAATCCATGATGTTTTTGTTCTTTATGTTTACAATGCAAACAATTTATATTTAAACTATGTAATTAAATCATCTGTTCTCAAGATTAGTTTGCTGATTGTATTATGCAGCATACTCCCTTTGCTTTTGTAGTAGGCTAGATCACAGTGATTGGTTTATCATTGATGGGGATAGGAGACAGTAAGTAGTAACTAACTCACGTCTCTGAACTCCACCAGGCCCAGTTCTCCCAGCTCGCTGACGCAGTTGTAGGCAGAACCGGACTGGAGAAAGAGCTGCACCAGGCAGACCTCCTCACTGCGGAACATGGAACCCATCTCCAATTGCGGAACACGGGTGGGGTTCTACTCAGTCTGGCGATTGAGGAAAAAAAGTGACTGAGAACTTCGGGAGAAGTGCCGGGAAGAAAACAATTGAGAGGTGGAGACAGGCAGATACATGCAGAAAAAGTCAGATGTAGACATAGATAAGCTATTTGAAATATATTTAAATGAGCATTAAGGACTAAAACAAAAACTGATAGCTGACTACAACTAGGATGGAACTATGCATCAAAGACAGGTGATTGATGACAGTTGGGAAAGGGGGAAGTGAAGGTTCTCTATTCTCCCTCTGATAAAGATCACATAGCCTACAGTAGGCCAACAAGTGAAATTTCCATAATTGCATAACAAAATCTGCCTTAACTTCCTGACAACTTTGGATACTTGAGTCTCAAAATGTGCCTTAACTACCGAGAAGTACCGTAATGCAGTATTTCAAAGACACCCAAATAAGACACTGAACTAAATCTGCCAGCGACAAACATTTTGAGCGAAAAAAAGTTTCAGTTTTGCTTCATCATAAATAGTAGCAGAAAAGTACAGTATTTAGCCAAGTATGTTCGCTAGAGTACAAATTACGTCTCAAAGCCGAGAAAGTATTTACAAATAGCCTAAGTAATAAGACGTAGGCTAAGTGTAGCCTACTAATAATTACAAAACAGAATCCCCCGAACAATTTGCAACAACCACAAAGACAGACTACGAAACTGTACGGCAATGTCACTTGTTTTGAAAAGTGGCGCTACAAGCTAGGCTATGACAAAGCATTTTAAAGTTTACCTGGTTTCTTTTAACTTAGCTCCTCGGTTGTAGTCGTCCACACCGATCAGTTGCAATTCGGGTCGTTTACTTGGAACGACGAAAAATACTGTTTTTAACCGAGGGAAGGAACCGATCTGGGACTAGTACTGCATTCCCAGTCGGTTCATTTGAGAAGTCACGTTACTTAGCCTCTCACGTGATACTGAGTCATTTGGCTGTGTCAACTTTGAAGTTCTAAACATTGTTCAGAGATGCACTGCAAATTTTAAAATGTCGATGTTGCTGCATTCTAGTTTTAGTTATATCAGCTTGTGTTCCAACCTAGTCATTCTGGTATCTGCTGGGGAAAAAAGCCATACACAACATTCCACTGATGAAGCAAACCACAAATGTTCCTACGAAAAGATTATTTATTGGGTGGGTTCAAAACGTAAATAGATATGAAGACACTGCTGCAATGGGAGAAATATAAAAATGTGATTAAGGCTACAGAACAAAATCTAAAACAAGGAAAATAGCATCAGGTCATGGGACCACATTATCCCTACTTCCTCCTATTACAGTCACTGCTCACAACTACCCACACAAGTCTTCTCTTGTTGACCTGCACCATTAATCATTCGACCTCTAGCGGCACACAATGATTGAGCTAAACATTTAACCCTGCAGAGGCTACAGGTATGTTTACTTCATATGTCCTAATTTCATTCATGGGCATTACAGTCAGGAATTTCACAATACAGGAAAATTGGAGCACGTAAACAGACAGTCGGCAAATGCTTAGTTCACAGATTATTGGTTGAAATATCAGCATCTTGGTTTTTTTTATAAAACAGAAAAACAACATTAGGACTCAAATCCATATCCCTTCACCAGTCGCCTTGTCTTTTACCTAAACACAAAGGGGTTCAGAAGAGTGTATTTGGTCTTAAACAGTGACAGTTTGTGAGACCATAAGATTATTCTCAAAAGTAAGTCTTCCCCCACTTGTCTTCTGAAAATGCAAACCAAAGTATTCACTACCTCCCTCCCTCTCTCTTAACTTCCCCTCCCACCCCCTCTCTTCTTCCCCTTCTGTCTACAGACTATAGAACTTTAGACTTCTGTCCATTCCAGCAGAGGTTAGGAACTGAGCGTTGTCCCCAAACGCCACCCCAGTTACCAGTCCAGAATGGTCTAGAAAAGAGAAAGATAATAACATTAGGTATAAAATTAAGAATTTATATTATTTGACAAACATAGATGATCATTTGGTTTTTGGTAATCATTTGTTTTTTATCATGACTGGTTAACAATAACCCCAAGGTATGTGATAAAGGCTGAATGTGTATTTCGCTTACCAGAGAAGTTGAGGACCTCAGACCACTGTTTGCAGATATAGATCCTGATGTCGGATCCACCCACAGCAAGGTAGGTCCCGCTCTGGTCAAAGACCAGCGACTTCACCTAAAACGCAAACACACAGAATGAGGCACAACAAAAAGCATTAGCCTACATCCTTTCCCCCTCAAGACAAAAATATACTTTCTCCCTCAAAGCCCTCCCTTTCTCATATTTCTAATATGAAGTTTATTCTAGGCTTGGCAGTGAAGAGACTCAGCCCAGGAGGCTACAGAGCGGCCAGGTGTACTGAATCTAACCTCGTAGTTGTTGTCAAGAGCGAGGGTTTTGAAGTTCTTCAGTTTCCTCAGATCCCACAGCTTCACCGAGCTGTCCTGGGCACCTGCAGACAAGGACAGAGGTCAGGGGACATACTCTTATGTTTTTCACATTGCCAAACACCAACGACAAGGCATGACATAAACAGCAGGATGTTTGGCTCGGGGGACCCACCTGTGGCCAGGTAGTATCCGTTCTCGGAGAAGGCGATGGAGGTGACGGGGCCGGAGTGGCCGGGGAAGTTGGCCACGTTGGTGCGCTCCTTCAGGTCCCAAATCTTGATCTGGGAGTCGGCCGTGCCCGTCCCGAAGATCAGGCCGTCAGGGTGGAACTGGGCGCATGTCAGAGCTGGGGACGTAAATAGATGTGACACAGGTCTATAGGGGTGAGGCCATTAAACCACACAAAATAACATTTTATGAATTTTGGGGGGCAAGACAAGTACACAGACTCACCACAGCCAGCGCTCTCATCGGTCACTTTAGTGAGCACCCTCCCAGTTTGGATATCAGAGAAAGCCCAGTACTGAAACACATTATACAAAACAATCAATACAAAATATACATTCAATGTATACGTTGAATGGGGTGGCAACGGGGCTTTGTCGCCTGAAAGATGGTGGCAGGCGTACCTGATCCTCGGAGGAGCTGAGCAGGTAGTCTCCGGTGGCGTGGAGAGACAGACCGGTCACGGCCGCGTCGTGAGCTCGCACCACCTGGACGCAGTTGCCCCCGGCGACAGACCACACCCGGATGGTGCTGTCGGGAGAGGCAGAGAACACCACAGACTGCCGGTGGGGGGGGAGGGAGAGAGAAAATGTGTTAAAAAGCATAACCCCCGTGCGTGGTGAGATGATCGGAGAAGTGCTCCACGGCGCTACTCGGCGAGACGTTGTTCCACACCAGAGAGGTGCGAGGTTGGGCTGATGGCCGGTTCCTACCTGGGAGGGATGGTAGATGACAGAGGTGACCTTCTTGGTGTGACCCTTGAGGGTGGCCACGATCTGCTCCTCGGTCTTATCAAACACCACCACGTTCTTGTCAGCCCCGCCTGTCGACACGCAGGTGGAGGAAAGAGCATGTAACAACAACAACATCTAGTCTTTAATATTAGCAGATGGGGAAAGTCACAAAGGTGAGTCGTTGAAAAAAGAAAAGGTGAAGAGGGAAAGGGAGAGAGGCGTACCGGTGAGGACTTTGTTGGTGTTTGAGGGACACAGGTCTAGAGACAGGATCCCAGGAACACTGGCACTGTGAAGACCCTGGGAGATTAAAACACACACACACACACCTCAGCACAGGTAGGACATTAAATAGCCAGCCACTACCTTGGCCGGCTACCCAAAATCTAGGTTAGACCATGTTAGTACAAGTCAAGACAATGCTATCTCATCAAGACCAAGGTAGGTCAAAAGAGCAGAAAGCCTTTTTTTAGCACCAAACAAGTTCTAAGTGGTCGGATACTTACAGCATGAGAAGCCACCTGGCGATATTTGCTCAGGTCCTCAGCCCTAACCAGCTCCTCGGGCACCGTCTTTCCTCTCTGGAAGGAGAAAAGGGGGAGGGACAGAAGGTGAAGAGGCCGAAACGTTAAGTGTGTGTCTGCGTGAGGAGGGTTTTCCGTGTTCTTGCGCCCACATCTCTGCGTCCTTATATGGTGACGCTACCTTCTTTCTCTCTGTGGTCAGGACGGTGGCCTTGTCTTGGAGCTGAGAAGAGACGAAAACAAAGACAGGAAATTAAAAACACACTTGACCATCAGCGCGGAGTCCACTTTCAACTGAAGATGGTTGCAGATGTGTGACATCAGAGAGAGAGAGAGAGAGAGAGAGAGAGAGAGAGGAGCAGGAATACAGTCTTACCTTCTGGATGATCTCCGGGGTCATTCCAACCAGTTCATTGGTCTCCATGGGCTCTCCACCAGCTCCCTGAGAAAGAAGACACGAGACAGTAAAAACAAGAACAAGAGATGGGCAGAATCCAACCAGCATCCAACTGCGGCCTAAGTGTCCGCAACTCACCACAGATGGCTGAGAGGCAGGGAGAGCCTGGGGGGTAATCAACCCAGCCTGAGGCTTCAGTGTGGCGAGGGCTGCGTACGGAAGAGGACGAAACGTTAAACATTCTCCCTGACCCCCCCCCCCCCCCCCCCTTCCCCCAATTGGTCATTCGTCTCACTGTCAATCGACAACAAGCAAACGGTTCATGAAGTCCACCGAGGTGACGGTCTCGCTTACCCTCTCTGGCGGCGGTGACCTCCTTGGTGAGGCGGGCGATGACCCTGCAGGCGGCGTCGTGCTGGTACAGGGCGTGGCTGAGCTCCTGCCGCGTGGTCTGCAGCTGCTGCCGCAGGGTGAAGCTGTGGAGCATCACCGCGTCCTACGGTGAGGGACGGCGGAAAGGGAAGGAGAGAGTGAGGCCCGCGTGGAAGAAGGGAATGATCGGAGGAGATGAGATAGATAAGGAAGTGGGGTGTCAGAAATAGAGATAGAAAGATCGACTTGAATGGCGTTAGGAGACCGGGGGGTGTAGGATGGATGTGTTGCTTTTGTACAGGGATTGTTGTGGGAACTGAGATGGTCTCCGATGATCTGAATTAGGAACTCACCCACTCGTCTTGCAGGGACTTGAGGATGGCAGGTATGCTGGTGGCGGACGGAGCCTTTGGTCGGATTGGGTGGGACACTGAAATACACACAATACTGATCAAAAGTGTGCACAAACATTTCTAACACTCCATTGCTACCACACTTGAATGTACACATCTAGTGTACCGTGGTGTGGGTATCCACCTTGTGCCGTCTGTTTACCTTTTATATCTATAAGCTGCTCCTCTGACAGGGGTTGGCCGTTCATAGGATCCGTTCCATTCTCCACTATGTATTTCTCGATGAGTCGGCGCTCGAAGACTTGGTTCGAGACCGGGGACACACAAGGATGTTCCGGGACCTCATTGGAAACTGAGGGAAAGAAAGCGTTACAATCCAGCAAACGGTTAGCTTTGTTAGTTAGCCAACTTGCTGCTAAAATAAGAAACTACGTTTAGGAATATATTCATCAAAGGTAAGTCATCGCGATATCCAACAAACGTAAAATACATCGAACTGCCCTCGACATAAAAAGTAAAGTTCAATTTAGCTAGCCACAGTAGCGTTATTGAAATGTGGGTACGGCTAGGAATGGAAACTAGCTTTGTAGCCGAGCAGAAATAGCCGCAATCAATTTGAACTTACTTGCACAAACTAAAGACATCTCTAAAGTACACGTCTGTCCTTCGCAGCAGAGAACTCTCGGAATATTTTGCTTTCCAGCCTATAATGATATTAGAAGTACTTTATTTATGTTTTTGTTCGAGTTACAAGTAGCACGCTGTCCTTACATTGCCGCTACAAACACCAATGCATTTTGGGATACTATCGGTCCTCCAGTGTTCAACAGACCCAAACACGATACTGCCCCCTACTGTTTAATAAATGGTAGTAGTCTGATAGCAAGACTTGAAAAGTACTGATCGGTGTCAGGAAGGCCTCATAATGCAGGGACTACTGCATATCAAGGAAGCACAGCACACAGGCACTGTAAATTCAGTTGTTTTTCTTGTTATAATCTCGTGTCAATATTCAGTCACATTAATGCTATGTCACAAAACAAGAACAGTCAGAAAATATTTTTCTAAACTCAGTTTAACACAGTAAACAGGGACACTGTTAAGAGTAAGACAACAGTAAACCATCAAGTTATTTTCAGACTATCTGATATATATCTGTATATATACTTTATTTGTATATTTGCTCTTCTTAATCTGCCATTTTAGCTTTCTATAACTGTATGTTAAGTGTTAATGCGCAAAAACGGGCATTAATGTTTCCGAAATTGTTTACCCCCAAAATATTTCTGATTGTGTTATTTTACTATTGACTAATTCACTTCTTGATCAGAAGTCGCAAACGCATGCAGGTGGCGGTATACAAAGTATATGTATGTAAATATTGTATCACTTTCTTCTTAGCAATGTTTAATAACTTATGTTTAAAGGAACTTAAGTTCCTTACCATGCACCTATGTTTTACATACTAATTGTAAATCTACAGCAATGTTGCCCAGTCCTGTTCTTGGAAACCTACTGTCCAGAAGATTCTCTCCAACCCTTTTCTAGCACACTAAACTCTAAATATACCAGCTGATTAATGAATCAGGAGCAGTAACTACTTGTGTTGGAGAGATGCTGTTCTCCAGGAACAGGATTGGGAAGCCCTGGACCCATATTTAGCGTAGTGCTGATCCAGGGTCAGGATCCAGCCTGTCCACATCATCTCATTCAAAAGGCACAACTGGTCCTGGATCAGTGTTTCTACTCGAAGACGCTAGATTAAAGCAGGCCCTAATCTACAATATGATGCACATCGACGGCAAATGTACAGCTAGCGTACATGTAAAGTTGTTCCTGAGGGTCTTGAGGTAGGAGGCAGCTGGGCCTGGGAAGAGAAGCATGTGAATGAGGCGTTATACAAATATCTAAAAAAAAACAGCAAATCTTGTCAGTAAAAGAATAAGGGGGAAAAACTATTTTAAAAGTCCCGGCGCTGCATCACATTGTGCAACTCTAAAACCAGCCCAGCCCTGGGAAGGTTCGGAAGCTGAAGGCACTATCGTGAGGAAAGCATATCACTACCATTTATTCACCGTGTATGATAGAGATCTTGCATCTCTGTACATTTGTCCTTATGACTCCTCCTCGCCTCTTCCTGCTCCACTCCTGTGTCTAGGAGAAGTTGAGCTTGTCTGAAGTGTAAACACTGCAGGTTCCTGAAGTATCGGTGTCCAGCGGAAGAGTAGAAAAGAAGTCTGTTGCTTTGCTCCATCTCTCCTTATCCCCCTCCTTTTTTATGTGGAACTGAGCGCAGTCTCCGGACGGGCGGAGGCAGTCGGACGCCCCCGGGACAGAGATGGAAGTCCTCCTCTTCCTGCTGTCTGGGTCCTGAGGGGAGAAGAAGGTGGGAATGACAGGATGGAAGGAACACAGAGGACGGTTTTCTCTTGGTGTGATAACGTTAGGAGAATCTATATGCGGGCAAACAGACACAGGCACACACACACACACACAGGAACACACGCTCGCAGTACCTCAGCACTCAGCATGTTGTTGGTATCTTTCTGTCTGTCTGCGACCTGGCCTCCTGTTCTAAGAAGCCCTGGGGAAAGCCTGGGCTCTCTGTCCAAAACTGGGGTGTAGCCCTACACAAACACATACATCCACTGTAAAACAAAGATGAGTACAAGACTGACTGCATTGACATCCAGTGATCCTACCGAACGAACAGGACTGGAGCTCCATTTTGTAGGGGTCATGGGAAGTTCAGGCTGGTTATTTACGCCAGAGTGCTGGGGACTGGGGGGGCTGAAGTCCTGAAGACAAAACAAGGCAAACCTCTCCTTATCATAACCGCTTCCAAACGTAAACTTCAAAAGACCTCCTCTCCACTGTTCAGAAGGGCGGAGGTGGATGAGAGTGGAATGCCCTCATCCATATTCTTTAGTGCAACACTGCAAGCCTCCTCTGCTCACCTGCACGTTGATACGTGGTGGGTTGGTAGCCTGGGGGTGGTGAGCCCTCAGACCGTTAAGGATCTGGGCAACGCCACAGCTTGGAAAACGTTTCATGAAAAGGATGAAACCAGCCAGGGTCACAAACAGTCCGGAAGGCACCGTTATGGACTTCAGGACCGCTCTCCACCTGGCCGTCTTCTCTGGAGACAGTTGTGGAACACAACAGCAATAGTTGAGACCCCTGAAGAGGTTTGGCTTTTTCTAAGTCTTATGAGAAAGAAAAGTCAACGTCGGTCCTAGATTTAGAACCGACACTCACCAATCACATGGAGGGCAGTAGAAGAAACCAGATTCCCCTCCCTATCTCGGATCTCATACAACCCATCGTGCCTTGCACTCAGCCTGGAGATGACCACCTCGTCGACCCCCCTGTTCCTGCTGATAGAGATCAGGCTCCGGTAGCGGGCGTCTTGCTCCACTATCTGCCCGTCACGGATCAGCTGCATGGGGCCGCGGGGAGGGTAAAGGTCAAAGGTGGAGACGGGAGAGTCGCCATGGTGCGGGGTGGGGGTGAAAATGAGGTGGGCATGGGGAAGGGGCAGAAAGAGGGGGATGTTTAGAGAATCCTTGGGGAAGTGGGTAACATTAAAGGTATGTCCTGCAACCCAACAGAGAGGAGGTGTTGAGGGGTGAGAGAAAATGAAAAAATGGAATGGAGGCGGAAATGAAGAAGAAAGAAATAGGGAGAACAAGGACAGGAGGGGAGGTTCAGGATGAAAGGAAAGAATAGATAGGCACACGTGTTACAAATAGGACAAAAAGCTTCAGTTTGGCATTTTTACTGGCCCGTTTGGCATCTTCCATGGCCCTCCATCTCTCTCCATCTCTTTCTCATCCCTCCATTCCGGTGCTCACCATGGACGGCAAGGGTGCTCCGAGAGAGGACCTTCCCGTTGTCGTCGCGAACGGTGTAGTTTCCCATGTCAGCCTGTGTTACCATCTCCGCCACCCAGACCCTCCCATCCTGCTGGACTCGACCCCGGCTTCCTACAGCGCTCTCAGGGTCTGACTGGTTCCACAGGACCACCGGCGGGGACTCTGGAGGGGAGCCGCGAGGTACGAACTCCAGGAGGGAGCCCTCTTTTGGGATGCTGTACTGGAAGGTCTCACCATATCCCCGTCTGACGCTTTTTATACAGTCTAAGAAAGGTGGATAAAGGGAGGGGAAGGAGCAGTTAAGCAAAAGAGACAGAGATAGAGAAGTAGAGAGAGTGTGTGAAACCGAATAGCTTTGAAGAAGCTAAGCACACAGCACAATACATTATATCAAATTCCACTTTATCGCCGAAAAGGGTCAACGTACCCAGATGTAAAAGGTTATACCTGAGACAGTGAGACGTACAGTCTCATAAGTGAACCCAGAGGGAAGTTTGATCGAGTAGAGCCCCTGGTCACTGTGTGTGACTTCTTTCAGTAGTAACGTCCGGTCTCTGGTCCATTCGAACCGTGGGTCCTTCACCTAGAAAAGTGCAGCAGAGCAACTATGTCACAGATAAATGGCCTGACTTTATTTCTTTACTCTATGGAAAATGATTTCTCCCTGTTTTAATTTTGTTTTTGTTTGTCTATTGTATATGTGTTCGTTTGTTCTAATTTCTATACTTGAATAGTAACAAAATATGTATACCGTTTGCCGTATACATAGAATCTGAAACATTGAAATATGTATATGTGAGATAGATTCTGAACACTAATAAAATATAAAGAAAAAAGAAAAAAAGAAAAGTGCAGCAGAGATGCGGACTGCAGACACGTCAACACATACACACAGACACCACACGTACATTATACTCACATCGTTTTTATCCAGTAGCACTCTTCTTGGTCCTGGGGGGTAATTGGGAGTAAAAGTCACTATTCTTGAAGCAGAGTAGACAGGCAAACGGAAATCCCGGCCAGCACACACTCTCTGGAAGTCTTCATTCTCCGCTGGGGAAAAGTAAGAGAGATGAAGACATCATTGGCATGATCAAAAAGCGTTATAGTAGAAGAAGAACACATTTAAGTCACACTAAGGGGCAAGAGGAAAAAGAGAGAGCATTCTTATGAAATGATGTGGAAGGAACTTGGTGGTATAGTAACAAACGTTGCAAAAGTGTTGTAGCAAAAGTGGAACTCACTATTGGAAAGAGGAATATTGAAGAAAGTACTCAACAGGATAAACAGCAGCATGTTCTGTAGGAGTAATGTCAACAACGGAGATAGCTGTAGTATCATATATATGGCTTATTCCACAAAAACTAAGGTAGTAGGCCTATGCATACTGCAATAACACTAACAGTATTCCATGTATTATTATTATGCATCCCCAGTCTCCACTACCACCCAGCCAGCAAACACGGCACATGGTCAATTAATCAACTACACAAGGGGGTGCTGCTAGACTATTTCTGTGCATTACCATAATTCCAATGGTATGTCAAAGTAGGCTACCTAATCCAAATAGGCAAATATACTGTACCGAAGCTAATACAATCGAAGACTAAATTAATCGAATATCACCAAAACGGTACTTGACAATTCGTTAAACATAATTGTAAGAAGACAACATACTTACCAGCGCGTGACTGCAAAAATATATCTATTAGTGGGACATTATCCAATACCATAGGTCGATACTGTTTATTGGATATTTGTCATCAAATTATTTTGGGGTATAGTGTAATCCTAGCCAGTGGCCAACAGTGCGCATGGGCGTGCAGGCTGTGATGTATTTATCTGCCCAGGCACTTCCCTTTTTCCACCAACCCACAGAACCTGAAAACGAAGAGGCACGCCCCATTCCGGACAGTTGGCTACACTGAAGCCAGCGAAAACAGCATCAACATCTTTTGTAAACTTTTAGAACAAATGTGGGTTTTTTACTGCCTTCCACAGAACAAAGTAGTTTAATAATAATGTAATAACAAAAACTAATAATGCAACCAGATCGTCACGCACAACATATTTTCCTTGTCTATAAGTTCCCATTTTGGAAGAAATTCCACATATATTAAAAACATAACTAATTCCAGCATATGTCATGGTGACAACATTTATGTTTGTGGAAGTAAAACATGTTTGAAAGATACAAGGTCACGTCCTATTGAGAGAAATGGTGATGTAGTTCGACCTTTATTTGAAACCTGAAAATGGCGCTGACGTCACTGTACCAGCAGAGAATATATAATATAAAACAGGCTCTGGCACCAGCCTGAGAAACTCTCGTAAAGCAGCTCTCTTCAGTCCCGACTCTCCAAACTCTCGTGCTTCTCTCGATGAGAAGCAGCTAACCTAGTTCAGCCTGAGCTACCAGAGTTCGACCCCACGTTGGATAAATATCGTCCCAGACCAGTCTTGTTGTTTGCTAATGTAATTTTTTCTAGCCTTGCAGATCATGTTTGTCTCGGTATTCTTTCTGCTCAGTGCCTCATGTTGCTGTGCTGGTGAGTATGACAGAGTTAGCCTCTAGCGTAAGGGGTCCCATTATCGTCCACCTAACTCTCGACGCTCGTTAGAAGATTTTACCAAAATGTCGATATAATACAAATTAAAAACGGGATGTCACAGCATTGTACGTTAATATGTAGATACAGACCTATATTATAGAATTCCGGTTTTAAAATTCAATAAGGATATGCCTAGAAATGTAGAGCTAATTTTCCTGATTTTAGCAGTTAGCCAGGGGGTCAGTTTTTTTTTACAGATCCTGTAAAGTGGACCTGGAAACGAGTTTTAAGTTTGCCACATCACAGAATGTGTTTTGAACTACCCATCCAATTTCGAATTAAAAAATAACACCGACAAGTATGTTAAATTAGGGTTTGAAATCGTGAAAAAATCAGCAGTCTTCTCTGCTTGAGACTGGGGGGGGGGGGGCGTATCGCCTGAAGGAGCTAAAGAAGCTCCGCCCCTCGCTGCCTAGTGCCTACCTCCGACCCAGATAATGGACGCTATGTCAAGCCGAACAAAACCGTATAGAATTAGAATTTATTTGTTCAATGAGTGAAACATACAAATGCATATAAATGAAATGTTCCCCTGAGCTGTAACAGTAAAAATGGACACCAGAGACAAGACAGTGAGCTCTCCAACTACTTCTAACACATTAGCTACCATTTCACGAAAATACCATAATTCTACACCGAGTAGCCTAATATCAATTTAACGGTTTGCACTAACTCATAGCAGAGATACCTCTGGAAAAGTTATTTCGTATAATTATAAAAAGCACACAGAACCCAGAGTGATGAACTGCTGGCGGCGGTGGATGGTCCAGGTGCGACCGGAGGATGAACGGCCGGAGGGGCGATGCTCGGTACGGCTCCGCGAGAGAAGCCGTGTGTTGGTGAACCCAGTCTGTCTCTGGTCCATGTTGAAACTGTCCGCCGTGAAATGGTCGCACTGACCATTTCACGGCGGAGGCGGCTGTTGGAGTTTATCCGAAGCTTTCCATGAGCGTGGCTCTTCACAAAATCTATCCTCCTATTTTTCCTTTCATTATCAATAGTGAACTTGAATGGCGTTGCAGCGCAGCTGTAGTTCTTGCATCCAGGGAAGATGCAGTTGCGGGTGGTGGGAGACATCCTGAAGCTAGCTAGCTAGCTGATGTAGGCTACAATAACAGTACAGCAGGAGGAGCCATTCAGTGATCTCACGTAGATAGGGCGAATTGACGTAGATAGGGCATTTTTTTGGCTCCGCCCATTAAAACCTGATCTGAAAACGGAAGAGAAACTGTTCTTCGGTTTAACTCCACATTTCAGTGTGACAAAGTTTTAGCGCTTTTCACATGCTTTCAGGAACTCATTTCACACGTATATAATGTACTTAGAAGCAAAACATGGAATTTAATTTACAGGATCTTTAAATAACCATAACTTGCTAAATTTGCCACTGCATACTTCTATTCTTAAAAAAACAAAAAAAAACATAATTATTAATAAGTATGCAGTGGCATAACGACATCTCTGACGTTGATAACAAACCAAACCGTTTCAAAATCGTTTGAAAATTGAGCAGGTTATTTAAAAAGTACATGTAGCACCAACACAATGTACTTATGGGTGAGCGAGTTGACTGTAGCAAGATGGCCGCCATGTATGGACGTTCGACTCTGTTGGCCGGCAACGCGGACGAGACATCTACCCTTTATATATATCTATGGAGAGAACTTTTTTTTGTATTTAATTTTTTTTATTCAGATCAAATACAAACAATCCAGGCACTTAACCCTTGTGCTGCCTTCGGGTCACATGACCCAAAGGTTCATAACGAACCATCGTTGTGTTTACCCAATTTTACCCAACAAAAACCAAATAAAAATAATTTTATTTTAACCTTCGCAATGTGGAGGGTCTGAGACAGCCCGACGGTTAAAAGAAAATGCTTCACTTTGTTTTTGTATGCAGTAAAGTTGTCGCAATACGACGGTGGGTAACAATGACTGACGGGTCAGAATGACCCGAAGAGAACACAAGGGTTAAGCAGTAATTTCCAAGCCAATGAATATATCTCCTGCCTCAGTTTGAATAAGAATAACACCCATAGACAATACTTGACAACAACCAAAAACAAAACAATACAAATAATATCTACAGTTAGGTCCATAAGTATTTGGACATTGACACAATTTATCATTTTGGCTCTGTATACCACCACAATGGATTTGAAATGAAACAATCAAGATGTGCTTTAACCCTTGTGTTATCTTCGGGTCATTCTGACCCATCAGTCATTGTGACCCACCGTCGTATTGCGACAAATTTACCTCATACAAAAACAAAGTGAAGCATTTTCTTTTAACTGTCGGGCTGTCTCAGACCCCCCACTGGAATGGTTAAAAGAAAATTATTTTTATTTGTTTTTGTATTGGGTAAAATTGGGTAAACACAACGATGGTTCGTTATGAACCTTTGGGTCATGTGACCCGAAGGCAGCACGAGGGTTAAGTGCAGACTTTCAGCTTTAATTTCAGGGTATTTACATCCAAATCAGGTGACCGGTGTAGGAATTACAACACATTTTATATGTGGCCCCCCCCTTTTTAAAGGGACCAAAAATAATTGGACAAACTAACATAATCATAAATCTAATTGTCACTTTTAATACTTGGTTGCAAATCCTTTGCAGTCAATGACAGCCTGAAGTCTGGAACCCATAGACATCACCAGACGCTGGGTTTCGTCCCTGGTGATGCTCTGCCAGGCCTCTACTGCAACTGTCTTCAGTTCCTGCTTGTTCTTGGGGCATTTTCCCTTCAGTTTTGTCTTTAGCAAGTGAAATGCATGCTCAATTAGATTTAGGTCAGGTGATTGACTTGGCCATTGCAGAACATTCCAATTCTCACTTTTGCCTTAAAAAACTCTGGTTGCTTTCGCAGTATGCTTCGGGTCATTGTCCATCTGCACTGTGAAGCGCCGTCCTATGAGTTCTGAAGCATTTTGCTGAATCTGAGCAGATAATATTGCCCAAAACACTTCAGAATTCATCCTACTGCTTTTGTTAGCAGTCACATCATCGATAAATACAAGGGAACCAGTTCCATTGGCAGCCGTACATGCCCACGCCATAACACTACCTCCACCATGCTTCACTGATGAGGTGGTATGCTTTGGATCATGAGCAGTTCCTTCCCTTCTCCATACTCTTCTCTTCCCATCATTCTGGTACAAGTTGATCGTGGTCTCATCTGTCCATAGGATGTTGTTCCAGAACTGTACAGGCTCTTTTAGATGTTTTTTGGCAAACTCTAATCTGGTCTTCCTGTTTTTGAGACTCACCAATGGTTTACATCTTGTGGTGAACCCTCTGTATTTACTCTGGTGAAGTCTTCTCTTAATTGTTGACGTTGACACAGATACGCCTACCTCCTGGAGAGTGTTCTTGATCTGGCCAACTGTTGTGAAGGGGTTTTTCTTCACCAGGGAAAGAATTCTTCTGTCATCCACCACAGTTGTTTTCCGTGGTCTTCCGGGTCTTTTGGTGTTGCTGAGCTCACCAGTGCGTTCTTTCTTTTTAAGAATGTACCAAACAGTTGATTTGGCCACACCTAATGTTTTTGCTATCTCTCTGATAGGTTTGTTTTGATTTTTCAGCCTAACGATGGCTTGCTTCACTGATGGTGACAGCTCTTTGGACTTCATATTGAGAGTTGACAGCAACAGATTCCAAATACCATACTTGAAATGAACTCTAGACCTTTTATCTGCTCCTTGTCAATGAAATAACGAAGTCCCTTTATGAGGGAATAACATACACCTGGCCATGGAACAGCTGAGCAGCCAATTGTCCAATTACTTTTGGTCCCTTAAAAAGGGGGGGGCCACATATAAACTGTATTGTAATTCCTACACCGTTCACCTGATTTGGATGTAAATACCCTGAAATTAAAGCTGAAAGTCTGCACTTAAAGCACATCTTGATTGTTTCATTTCAAATCCATTGTGGTGGTATACAGAGCCAAAATGATGAAAATTGTGTCAATGTCCAAATACTTTTGGACCTAACTGTACATAACAAACACAAGGACAAATAAAATTACAAATAAACATATACATAATATCTATACATATACACAACGTAGGGTCATCTCAGATTAATTTAAAGGTATCTAACAAGGAAAACAGCTTAATAGTTTTCTTGACTTTGATCAGCTTTAGGGATTTACTTAAAGATTTGAACTCATTCTTCCAATGATTCAAGATGGGTTTAGTTTTAAAGTATCTACACTACTCTACAAGAACTTCCCCAATAAGATCACAACATTGAGAACAAAATCTAAGTTCTTGTCCTCCACAAAAACACAAAACTTGATCGTCTGTACTGTCAAGGATGGCATTATAATATATTTGGATTGTAGCCAGCTCCACATATTATTCCAGAAGGACTGCACCAATTCACATTGAAAGAACACATGTTCTAAACTTTCTACTTCCTCAACACAAAATACACAAGCATCTGCTTCAAAACCAAATCCTGAGAATTTGTTTGTTGGATAGATCTCATTTAAAATCTTGAAGCATATCTCTTTTACCTTAGTGGATATGAAATATACCTTGTTCTCGTTTTCTTAATTTCCTCCACAGAGAGATCTTTGAGGATATATTTTCTTCTCACCAAGTCTGGATAATATTTCTTAAGAAGCATAACCTAACGTAACCTTTGAGTTCAAAATGTCTTCCCTAATCATTGATCTTAATGCGAGTGGTATGGCTCTTACAAATTTATCATAAATACTATCAGAACATTGGAAACCAAATTTTCGGCAGAACTCCTCACACCGTAACAAATTCCCATTGTCATCCATAAAGTGAGCAACCGCCCAAATCCCCCTTGACCACCATCCCTCCATGAATACAGATTTTTTACTGACCAATATATATCTATTGTTCCACACTGGTGTATTATGTGGCGTAAAATTATGCTTGTACAATAATTTGTCTATGGAGAGAACTGCCACTCTCGGGGAAACTTCCGGGTTCTGAACTGGTTGCAGTTCCACTCTAGTTCCATATGAGGGCGCTAACGGTCGAGTGCAGAATGAATGGAGGTCTATGGAGCTATACCCCTCAAAATCCACTTTTCTCAGGATATAATTCTTTTTCTAGTAATTTGAATTTTGAATTCGAAAGGGGAGGCAAAACAATTACACACTGCTGGGTGTTAGACTTTTTTGAAGTCGCCATTCTGTTCTAAAAAGCCTTTTAAAATGTCATTGACGTCATACATATCATACGACAAGAGATATTGTTTTACGGCAAGCTCTGGTCACTTCCTTTTTTCTCTCGAGCTATCGACAACACAGCTGACAAGTTAGGTTCTCCTTGTCAATACACATGCTACAAAGAGTTTTGGGTTGCTAATGTTGTTGCTAATGTTGCTAATCCTCTGACATTCTGATTCTGCTTCGGATGCCATCAAGCGGTAACCTGGCTCTGCCCTCCTACGTACTTCTGCTCAATTTTCATTTTGCTTCTGTACTAGGTCTGTCCATGAGGTATGTAAGTCAGATTTTTCAGGTTGATTTTCTGCCGGCGAATCAGCGAACAGAGGGAGTGGCTGAGAACGATGACGTTGATGTCGTGCGCTAGTTTGTGTTGTAGTTCCGTAATGGCGGCGGAGAAAGATGCGAGCAAAGCCATTCGGTCCGTTGTGGCAACGCTGCCGAATATCCAACAGCTAAAGCCGGAGCAAGAACAAGTTTTGTTGGTGGCCATGATATTGTGGCCCTCCTCCCCACGGGGTTCGGGAACAGTTTGATTTTCCAGCTACGGCAGCTAGCTCTGTTACAGTAGTGGTGAAGGAATTGGCTAAGGCGAACGCTAGCGATTGGTTATGGCAGATCAGAGTGGCTCTGGGCAGATCCAATAGTTTTAAACTTCAACAGAGTACCCGCCTACAAGGAAGTCAACGCTTGTCAATGGAGCGAGGCCAGACTCTCTGTACAAATGCAATGTACGAGAGTCTCGTTAGGACCAAGCTAATCAAGCGGGATCTCTGGTCGTAGTCATTCCTTCACTAACCAATCAGCATTCATTAGCAGAATGCTAGCGTGTTATGGGCAACAACGACTCACCCTGTAAGAAATAGAAAGGACATAAGTGCTCGTTCATTCAATTTTTGACCTATAATCCATGTTGAACATATAAAAACTACAATAAAATCTGAGATTTCTCAACGACAATCAGGTGAAAGAGACAAATTTAGCCGTTTAGCTCCATAGACTCCCATTCATTCTGCACTCGACCGAGATCACTCACAGTGGAACTGCAACAAAATTCGGTACAATGGGGCTTAATAGGGAGTGGCCAGGCTCTCCTTAAACAGGCTCTGGTATAAGCGTTGTCATACTCATAATTCTAGTCAGAATATGAGTCTGATACCGCTCCGTTGGGCTGTGAGTATGGGGCGTGTTTCAACTGAACCCGGAAAAAAAATGCCTCTTCGCTCAATTGGATAGACCTACAACCAATCAGAGCAACGTAGTATGTTGTTTGTTGATGAAATGAATTCAACCCAAGCGTTCTTTGGTGAAGTGGTTGATTATGTTACTGTTGATCATCTGTCCTTCATCGTATAAAGCCCGCCTTGACAATTTGATTGGTCCAAACAGCTCTTGTTCGGACATAGTTTTTCCCCAACCGAGCGACCCCAGACCCAACTTCCCGCCCAAAATATTTTGTGGGCGGGGCTAAGTTCGGCTGGCACCCAGGCTAGTTGTGGACGATAATGGGGTCTGGAACGTTGGCGAGTTTGAATAGATGATAATGGGGCCGCTTGAAATGAAATTATTGATTTTTGCATTACAATTTCTTTTCTATATCAGGTGCTGTCTTGGAGGCTGTCTTGGAGACTGTCTGTTATGGCGCGGAATATGTTATTCCATCAAATTACGAATACCATTTAATACTTTCCAACCTGTTCTTCAAGCCAACATACCCCGAGGGATCACCCAAGACACTAGTGTTAGACAAATTGGAGGTGAGCAGTGTTTGAAATTAACTTATTGATGGAAAACTGTGTGAAGGCCTGACCTGAGGCCTGTTCCTTAAAGCGAGTTTACCAAATAAGACAGATTTATGTCAATTAGTCGGACTCATTTGTAGTTCATTCGGTTACATGGCACAAAGCTAGCTTAACGTAGATCGAACTCAGTTACTACGGTAACTTAAGCTTCGAAACTAGCCTGGTCCGGGGCACAACCTTTGTTTTCACAACCTTTTCTTGTGAAAATCCCAGTTACTCTTGCATGACTTATGAACAGTGATCTTGCACTACTTACTGCAGATCCATGGCTTACCTAGAAGCTATTTCAATGGAATTTATTATTTGTCCTCCCAGGCTTTCTCTGGTAGGAAACAATGGGAAGACAATTCTTTAGTCTGAGAAAACAACCAGTTCTATAAGCCACTGATCTCTATCTTTGCAAAGTCTGGTGTAAGCAAGACTACCTGCAAAATTTTAAATAATTGTAATTATTCCCATTAGCTAAAAGACCCACGTTACAAAGTCACCTTCTCGACCTTGAAAATACCATTCATAACAGAAAAGGACAATGGGATTTTCTCTGTTATGTATGACAATGGCGTTACATTGGATCTCCTCAGACTAGAAGTTACTGGTGAGAGGACCTGCATTTATTACAGCCACATTGAAACTTCAGCTGTTTCGTTCATGGGAAGCCATTGAGGTTCTTCCCAACATTATGTTGAGGTTCTATCCCAACCCTTATTGCTTCCTCTGTTTTTCAGATTGTTTTTCCAAAGATGAAGTCGGTTACAGAAATACCTGGCACTTGGGCACAGTTGTCAATCAAGCTACCTTAGACTTCCTGCCTTTAAACTCTTCCTCTGAGCCAGTGGTACTCTGGAATCAAACAGACACCCAGGCTGGCATAAAGGGCATGGGGATGATGGAAAGCCACTCATGGGTGGTAACGCGTGTCACCCAAAAGCATCAGGGCCACTATACCTTCAGAAACAGCGATGGGCAATTTCTGTCCAGAAAAAAACTGGAAGTGAAAGGTGAGGGTCTCAGATTGTAGGCTTTGCCCTATTGCTCTCACTTCCTAAAACGTATGTGACCGTATGTGCACTGTTACGGTCTGGTAAATGTTGGTCATCATTCGGTATACCGTGTGTTGTTTTTCTTATCCTATCGTCTCTTACTCAACATGTTTCTCTTCTCTCTCAGAACAGGTTGAGTGGTACACTCTGGAACGTGGTGAGACACTCAACATCTATATCTTCCTGGACTCCACCCGGTTCAGCCTCAACCATTTTCAGGAAGGGGACCCAGAGGCCACACTTCTGATTAGAAAGGGAATAGAGATGTATGACGATTCCACCCGAAATACGCTTGAGATGTGGGAGAGCGGTTTTCGTTTCCAAATGTCAAATTTAGAGAACCAGGATTCTGGCAAGTTTGAACTCAGAGACCAGGACAACAACTTGGCTTTAGTAGTTTGGCTGAAGGTAAAACGTAAGTGGCAATACAGATTAATCTGTGTGTAAAAGATACCAGCAGTTTTTCTACTTTCATTTACATCCACACACAAAACCATCTCCTGCTGAGATTACTTCATTCTGACGGTGGGATGTTTTGATATTTTAAGCTACAATATTGTACACTAAGTGATTTTTTAATTCCCTGTCTTTCAGCTCTTATTCCTGTGGTGACTTACATTTATGTGGGAGTTTCAGTCGTTATCCTGGTGGGTATCTGTTGTTGTGTGAGGAAGTGCTGCTGTAAGAGGAACGCCTCCAAACGAAACGCCTCTGCTTCCGCGTCGGGGCAGGTCGTGGTCCACCAAGACGTAAGTTAAGTGTTCTAGTCAATGAGGAAAGTGGTAAGGGAACAAGGCAAATCACCAGTCATTTGGTTCCTAGCTAGTTTGCTAAACATGTTGGTTTTCTCTCTTGTTCATGTTGGTGTGCATTTCACAGGAAACCTGTCACATGACCAGTCAACCCTCAGGCCCAAGTCACCCCAGACCCCCATATTTTCAGAGTTATGCTAGTGAACCGGTCGTCACAATATCCCCTGCAGCACCCTCCGGCCCAACGTATCCCTACCAGCCCACTCCTCCTCCCCCCAATCCATCGGTAGGTGGTCACTGATAATATCCTTTTCCCTTGTACATCTATCCTTATTCACTCCACGAACATTCATGTTTGTTTATTTACCTAAACCTGATGGATGTTTTTCTCTCTCCTCTGTCTTTGGCATGTGTCAAAACCAATCCAATGACACGCCGACCCTTAAGGATGACCCCCACACTCAGGTATCTAAAGTCACACCATGCACTTGTATGTGTGTTATGCAAGCCATCCACACAGTTTGACCCCTTGTTTCATGTTCCCTTTCTCATCTTTCTCTGTTCAGGTGTCCACCTCCACAGGACTGGATCCTCCTTCGTTCTCTCTGGGTTTCGACTGCCTCTCTTCGGATTCTGAGACTCAGTTCAAGCTTTCTCAGACATTAAACCACCACACTGACCTCTTGTCCAGCTCAGACCCTTCCTCCTCTGCAGATGTCTACAACTCTGACAAACTGAACTTCCTGTAAAAGAAAATACTGGATTTGGTGTGACCATACCACATTTAGTTATTTTCTTGTCTGGTCACGTCTGTTCTGTGGCCGAATTCTATGGATAAGTATGAATTATTTTATAATTCATTTATTGTTTAAGCATATGTGGGCACCTTCTAAGGATTCTACAAGTCTACATTGTTGAGTTTAGGATGAGTGTAAGCCAAATCACCATCTCCAGTTTTAATACATTTATATTTTCCGCTTTTATATTTCTCTACTCTGAGAATTTGTGCCTTTTTTATAAAACATTTTGTGCTCGGGTGGATTATCCAATATTTTGTACTGTGACTATTCACACCAGTTAGCAGTCACTTCTGTGAACCTAACTGCATATACATCTATATACGTATATCTACCTCCTTGCCTTATAGCCTTGGTGCTGCCTGTCCTGGTTTGCTTGCCAGGCCTTTCTGACCTCATATACTATTGGACAACTCAATGTCCCATATAGAAACTATTTTAACTTTGTGTTGTTTTTGTTTTGTTATATTATTCTAAAGATGTTGTCCGCACTTAGCTTCTCTGTCTACCTCAGCAAAACAAAAATAACTAAGCACTAATACCTATCACTGTTGTTTTTCAGTAAAAAAAAGTATATATAGTGCATGATTATGAAAGTAGCCTAATGATATCAAATATATTGTATCATAATAGGTTTAATCTTTTACCGTTGTTAAGTGCGATTAAATAGTGCAACTTCTAGTGATAAAATGTACAGTATTTAGTCTTCACTAACCCTCTCCCTAGTATCCACACGGTTTCACGTTCGCTTACATTTCTGAATGTAGGCCATTTGTGTTGGAGTGCTGAGATTAGCATCAGATTATAGTAAATTCAAGTTTTTAGCTGTCCCTTTTTTTTGTCTGTTTCCTACTTGGTCGTTTGTAAATCGGTGAGGATTAGGAGCATTGTTTTGTTTAATACTGGCCTACAGGGATCTCAAGTTTGTGCTGGTGTTTCCGATGTTTGTGCTGGTGTTTCTGGTTGATAGGTGGCATTTAACTCTGTATAACTCGACAGCTCTCTTACCTCCGTAGGCCTGCGCCTCATCCATTAATTGTACAGGTGCATCTCAATAAATTATAATATCATCAAAAAGTTGATTTATTTCAGTAATTCGATTCAAAAAGTGAAACTCCTATATTATATAGATTCATTACACACAGACTGATATATTTCAAGTGTTTATTTATTTTAATGTTGATGATTATAACTGACAGCTAATGAAAACCCAAAATTCAGTGTCTCAGAAAATTTGAATATTGTGAAAAAGTTCAATATTGAAGACTCATGGTGTCACACTCTAATCAGCTAATTAACTCAAAACACCTGCAAAGGTTTCCTGAGCCTTTAAATGGTCTCTCAGTTTGGTTCAGTAGACTACACAATAATGGGGAAGACTGCTGACTTGACAGTTGTCCAGAAGACACCCTGCACAAGGAGGGTAAGATACAAAAGGTCATTGCTAAAGAAGCTGGCTGTTCACAGGGTGCTGTATCCAAGCACATTAATGGAAAGTTGAATGGAAGGAAAAAATGTGCTAGAAAAAGGTGCACAAGCAACAGGGATAACCGCAGCCTTGAGAGGATTGTGAAACGAAGGACATTCAAGAATTTGGGAGAGATTCACAAGGAGTGGACTGCAGTTGGAGTCCGTGCTTCAAGAGCCACCACACACAGAGGTATTCAGGACATGGGCTTCAGCTGTCGCATTCCTTGTGTCAAGCCACTCTTGAACTACAGACAACGTCAGAGGCGTCTTACGTGGGCTAAGGACAAAAAGGACTGGACTGTTGCTCAGTGGTCCAAAGTTCTCTTCTCGGAGGAGAGTAAACTGTGCATTTCATTTGGAAGTCAAGGTCCCAGAGTCTGGAGGAAGAGAGGAGAGGCACAGAATCCAAGTTGCTTGAGGTCCAGTGTCAAGTTTCCACAGTCAGTGATGGTTTGGGGTGCCATGTCATCTGCTGGTGTTGGTCCACTGTTTTCTCAGGTCCAAGGTCAGCACAACCGTCTACCAGGAAGGTTTACAGCACTTCATGCTTCCCTCTGCTGACCAGTTTTATGGAGATGTGGATTTCATTTTCCAGCAGGACTTGGCACCTGCACACACTGCCAAAGGTACCAGTACCTGGTTTAAGGACCATGGTATCCCTGTGCTTGATTGGCCAGCAAACTCGCCTGACCTAAACCCCATGTTGTGAAGAGACACCAGACCCAACAACACAGAAGAGCTGAAGGCTGCTATCAGATCAACCTGGGCTTCCATAACACCTCAGCAGTGCCACAGACTGATCGCCTCCATGCCACGCCGCATTGCTGCAGTAATTCATGCAAAAGGAGCCCCGACCAAGTATTGAGTGTGCATGTTCATACTTTTCAGTAGTCCAACATTTCTGTGTTAAAAATCCTTTTTTGTATTTTTTTTATTTGAGTGCTGTATTGATGTTACACATTTCTCAGGAATGGTCTAGTTCAGTGATTTCCAACTTTAGGCCCAATCCCAATGACCTCCTTAACCCTGAACCCTCACAGACTTACTTTGTCACATGGTAAGTGATTCAGTGCAACAGGCTGCAAGGGCTCAAAATGCCATTACCAAACCCTCTGATCACAAGTTATAAATATTTTATTTTAGGTCTTTTATTTTTTACATGGTATAGTATTGTTTAGAATAATTACCCATACAATATCAATAATGATTTCTTACTAGATAGGAAACTAGCTAACTGTAATGTCCAATCACAAGCTCAGCAGCAGACTGACTCACTCCAAATTTAGACTGTGGATGAATCAAGCGCACGTTTTGCTAGCCAATCAGCTGAGATGATTTTGTTCCTTGGACCCTGCCCCCACCGTTCATTTCGATGGAAACAATTGGGAACGACAATTGTGCAAAAAAACAAACATACAACTTCTCGTAGAGGATGAGTAAAGTAAATAACAAAACCGAGTAAAGGAGTGCTTACTGTTTCTCCATTTGCTACAATGGATATGGTATTTACCCAAAAGCCAAATAATATTTATATCAGATACAGAACTATGCGAGTTTTCCATAAAATAAAAAAAAGAATTTGAAAAGATATTCCACGGTTGGAATCGCTAACATTAGACCAGAATGTTTGAGAAACGGCATTACAAAAACATGTGTTCTAAGGTCTCCAGCTACATTACAAAAAATACAGGGGTCCATTTTAAATTTAAATCTACTTGTTCAGAAACACAGCAGTAGGATAAATCTTATGAATTACTTTTAAAATGTGTTTCCTTAACCTTGGGAGAAACCGGCCAGATTTTGAAAATGCTTTTTCCACAGTAGATCAGATAAGGTTATAGACTGGGACTTGAGCATGTACACCTCTGTAGTAATCATGAAACACTCTAGATTTCAAAAAGCTCTTTGTCTTGCCCTTTTTACTGTGAGTACCCTGTCTGTTTCTTGTTTCAAAAATAAACCCTTGTTTGACATGGTATGACTGGCTACCTCTCCTGCGTTTGGGTCCTACCCCCCACTCCACGTAACAGAAGGACAAGACCAAGAATGGACCCAGAGAAGAGTTCCCCCAACCCTTTCATAGGCACCTGTTTTGCCTTCGGTGGACTCCGATGTGCTCAGCGGAAGGCCCACCCCGCGCTCCCAGTTGCCCCGTGCCGCGCTCCCAGACGCCCCTGCACTCGACCCTGCCCGTACCGACGCCCAGGATCCTTCCTGTGGAGTCCTGGCTGCCTCCTCCTGGGTCATCAGCGGCCTTTCCTCCGTCTCCTGGGCCCTGTCCTGCCCCCGGGTCGTCCCCCGGACCTGCCCTGCCTCCGGGTCGCCCCCCCGGACCTGCCCCGACCCTGGTCTCTCTGCCGCGGGCGTCCCCCGGACTTGCTCCGACCCCCTACCCTGCCTTGTGTTCCGGGTGGGACGTCCCTTGAGAGGGGGGTACTGTCACTGTCCATGCGGTCCGTGCCCCCTTCTTTTTTTTGTTTTTTTGCCCTGCCTAGTGTTTACCTGTGTCTGTCATTGTCTTCACCTGTGTCTTGATTGGTTCTGTGTATTTAGGTTCCTGTTTTGTGTCCAGTCTTTGTCTTGCCCTTATTACTGTGAGTATCCTGTCTGTTTCCTGTTTCAAACATAAACTGACATTCTAACTGTCTTTGACATTCTAAGACTGGCTACCTCTCCTGCGTTTGGTTCCTACCCCCCACTCCACGTAACACAGTTAAACCGTCTGGACCCGGTGACTTCACGTTCAACATCCGCATAATACTTTCAGGAAGTCATCATCCAGCACTTGATCACCCCTCATTTTACAAAACAAAAAAGACTTAGCTGCAGAAAAATTGGATTCATACCAATTGCTATAAAAAGACTATTTTCCTCATTTTTCTTGACAATGTTAACACCATTGATAAACAGTTTCTGAATTTTTTGTTTTGTTTTTGCTTTACCAGACTGAGGAAGTATAATACTTTTCTCACCTAACCAGCAAGCCCTTGATCGTATATAGGCCCCTTTTGCTTTATCCAAATATAAATCCTCTAATTCGGATAGGAGACTATTTAATTTGATAAGCTATACTGATATATATTGAACCCCGGGGCGAAGGTTACTACCCTGCTGTCACCAAAACCCAGGTAAACGGCACGACAATGGATGTGAACACACAAACGCACTACCTTTTATGCCAGCAGAGGGCGCCAAACACAAAAATGTCGGGAAATGCCTAGAACCGATACTGATTCCATTGATGGATCAGCTTTATTGCATAGTAGGTTTATTTCCCTAATTAATGGCTGTTTTTGTTTTCCAAATTTAGTGACAAGTTTACTTCAAACTGTTCAACATCCCTTTCATCACACTCCTCGCGGAGAACCGACAGGTGGTAGTCCAGTCATGCCAACTAAATTCCCTTCCAAAATAGACAAAACTTTAAAAAAATTAACTATGTGAGCTATGGAAAGTACGTACATTTAAATTAACATACTGAAGCGAATTATGCGTTGATTCAAGTAAGGTTCACAATTCAAGGACAAGGACATTCTAATTTACTCCTGCAAAAAAAGGTGCCTCTCATTCCGCGATCTTGGATCCTCTCCCATTCCGGACACTACGGACAGTTGCCTACAGTGGAGCCAGCGAAAACAGCATTAACAACGTTTGTAAACTTTTAAAACAAAAAACTGCCGTCCACAAAACAAACTAGTTTACATTGAAAAATGAATCCAACCAAATCAGCCACGACATATTTTCCTTGTCTATTAGTTCCGATTTTGGAACAAATTCCACTAATATTAATAGGTAACATTACATAACTAATTTCAGCATAGGTCATGGTGACAACTTTTTGTTGGTGGTAGAGCTAGTAAAAGATGTTTGAAAGAGGGGTCACATCCTATTGACAGACATGGTGATATAGTTCAACCTTTATTTTGAAATCGGAAAATGGTCTTGACTGACTACTGTCAGAGAGAGAACCATAGATACAGTATATATCTATGGAGAGAACTGCCACTCTCGAAACTTCCGGGTTCTGAACTGGTTGCAGTTCCACTAGTTCCATATGAGGGCGCAAACCGTAGATATATATATGTCTATGGCTGTACCACTCAAAATCCACTTCTCAGGATATAATTCTTTGTCTAGTTG
Organism: Osmerus mordax; assembly: GCF_038355195.1. Lineage (NCBI taxonomy): Eukaryota > Metazoa > Chordata > Actinopteri > Osmeriformes > Osmeridae > Osmerus > Osmerus mordax. The sequence continues at coordinate 13,918,030 of NC_090061.1, forward strand.
AGTACCATATTAAGCAAATTACCAGAACTGCATTTTTCCATCTACGTAATATTGCCAAAATACGAAAATTTCTCTCAAAGGATGATGCCGAAAAACTAATACATGCATTTGTTACGTCCCGATTGGACTATTGCAATGTGTTGTTCTCTGGCCTCCCAATTACCCACCTAAAAAATTTACAGCGGGTGCAAAATGCTGCTGCTAGACTATTGACCAGATCAAGAAAGTTTGATCACATAACATCTACTCTTGTCTCTCTACACTGGCTCCCTATCCAAGCCAGAGCTGACTTCAAAGTTCTACTACTAACATACAAATCTCTGCATGGATTGGCACCACTCTACCTCTCCGGTCTCCTTGCACCCTATTGCCCCGCAAGGACACTTAGATCTCAAGACGCCGGCTATCTGGTGGTTCCCAAAGTTAAGAAAAACAGCTGGAGGTAGGGCGTTCTCATATAGAGCACCTCTTCTCTGGAACAAATTACCCGTCTCAATTAAGGAGTCTGATACTGTTTCGACATTTAAAATTAGGTTAAAAACGTTATTGTTTAGTCAATTCTACGACTGTTAAAGGTAAGTTTGTTACTAGTTGGAGGCAACGGGGGACATGTTGCTTCCATCCTTATTCTATAAGTATAACTCATTTTAGAGTTCTCTTCCCCTGGAACAGATTTCATGTTCCAAATGGGGGGGGGGCTGTCGCTGTCTTGGTGTGTGGGGTTGCATCAAATTCCCCTTTTTTGCTCTGTTAAATTGCTGCACCAGTCCACACTTGACCGATGGGGATCTCATTCTATTATGACTGTAACTGTTAGCTGCTCCTGGCATTCTCTAATCCCTGCTCTCCTCTCTCTGTCCCCCCCACACACATCCCTTGTGGTGTGGGGGGTTTGAGTTGTCAGCACCTGCCTGGTCGTCGGTCAGCCAACGCTGGACCTGGTCGCGAGTCTCCCGGTCCTGTCCTACATCTATAAAGTTGAACAATGGATTTTGGTGTTTTAAAAACCCACCGACACTGTATGACTATGTTTAGCATGTGTTCTGCTCCTCTCTCTCACCAACCGTCTCTGGAGGAGGGGATCCCTCTCTGAATTGCTCCTCCCAAGGTTTCTTCCATTTTTTCTCCTGTTGAGAGTTTTTTGGGAGTTTTTCCTCATCTTCCTTGAGGGTTTAGGTTGGTTGAGGGGCAGTTCTATGGGCATATGTGAAGCCCTCTGTGACATGCTTGCGTGTAAAAAGGGCTATACAAATACATTTGATTTGATTTGATATAGTAAATTGAATGTTGAATTCGAACGGGGAGGCAAAAAAAAATACACACTGCTGTGTTTGTATTTTTTAATAGTCGCCTTTTGTTCTACAAAGCCATTTAAAATGTCAATGACATCATATACATTGTACGGCCAGACATACTGCTTTACGGCAAACTCTGGTCACTTCCTTTTTTCTCTCGAGCCATCGACAACAAAGCTGACAGGTTAGGCTCTTTCTGTCAATACACATGCTAGAAAGAGTTTTGGCTTGCTAATGTTGTTGCTAATGTTGCCAATGCTCTGACATTCTGAATCCACTTCGGATACCATCAAGCGGAATCTCTGGTCGTAGTCAGTCCTTCACTAACCAATCAGCATTCATTAGCAGAATGCTAGCGTGTTATGGGCAACAACGACTCACCCTGTAAGAAATCGAAAGGACATAAGTACTCGTTCATTCAATGTTAGACATATAATCCATGTGAACATATCAAAACTACCATAAAATCTGAGATATCTCAACGACAATCAGGTGAAAGAGGCCAATTTAGCCGTTTAGCTCCATAGACTCCCATTCATTCTGCACTCGACCGCCATCACTCCCAGTGAAACTCTTGTGGAACTGCAACAAAATTCGGTATAATGGGGCTTAATAGGGAGTTGCCAGGCTCTCCTTATACAGGCTCTGCTACTGTACTATCCTCAGTAACGCTAGTGCATGAGAAGTAGCTAAACTAGTTCGGCATGAGCTACCAGATTTATAGCTAATAGACCCCACGTTGGATAAATATCGTCACAGACTAGTCTTGTTGTTTGTTAATGTAATTGTTTCGGATCATGTTTGTCTGGGTATGCTTTCTGCTTAGTGTCTTATTATGTTGCTTTGCTGGTGAGTTATGACAGTTGGCTACTAAACTGACAACGCTAGCTACAGGGTTTGTCAGATCCCCAATTTTTCTACAGGTAATGAAATTGTTGAGCCCCTTTTGCATTACAATTTCTTATCTATATCAGGTGCTGACTTGGAGACTGCCCGCGTCTGTTATGGCACGGACTATGTTATTCCATCAAATTACGAATTCAATTTCATAATTACCAAGCTGTTCTTCAAGCCATCATACCCTCAGGGATCACCCAAGACACTGGTGTTAGACAAATTGAAGGTGAGCAGTGTTGGATTAACTTCTTGATGGCAAACTGTGTGAAGACCTGGTTGTGTCTGGAGACAGCAAAACATTTGTGCCTTAACCTTTTCCTGTGAAAATCCCAGTTAGTGACTTGCATGACTTATGAACAGTGATCTTACACTACTCACTGCAGATCCTCAATGCAACATTTTTTTAAAATTGTAATTATTTCCACTAGCTAAAAGACCCACGTTACAAATCCACCTTCTCGACCTTGAGAATACCAGATGTAACAGAAGAGGACAATGGGATTTTCTCTGTTATGTATGACGATGGCGTTACATTTGATATCCTCAGACTGGAAGTTACTGGTGAGAGGACCTGCAATTATTACAGCTACATTGAAAATTTCAGCTGTTTCGTTCATGGGAAGCCAATGAGGTTTTTCCCAACATTATGACCACATCTGCTGTCAGTTGCTGTAAATGTCTTCATTAATAGTTTGTATGTTTTTAAGAAGTCTCGCATTTACCCTTATTGCTTCCTGTTTTTCAGATTGTTCTTCCAAAGTAGTATTGACTTACGGTTCTAGGTTCTTGCAGACTGTTGTCAATCAAGCTTCTACCTTAGACTTCCTGCCTTTAGACTCTTCCTCTGAGGCAATGGTACTCTGGAATCAAACAAATAACCAGGCTGGCATAGAGGGCATGGGGGAGATGAAAGGCCACTCATGGTTGGTAAAGCGTGTCACCCAAAAGCATCAGGGCCACTATACCTTCAGAAACAGCGATGGGCGGTTTCTGTCCAGAAGAAAGCTGGAAGTGAAAGGTGAGGGTCTCAGATTGTAGGCTTTGCCCTATTGCTCTCACTTCCTAAAACGTATGTGACCGTATGCACTGTTACTGTCTGGTAAATGTTGCTCATCATACGGTATACTGTGTGTTGTTTTTCTTATCCTATCGTCTCTTACTCAACATTTTCTCATGCTGAGTTTCTCTTCTCTCTCAGAACATGTTGAGTGGCACACTGTGGACAGTGATGAGAACATCATCATCAATTTCGCCCTGGACTCTAACGAGTGCAACCTCAAGTTTTTTCCGGAAGGGGAAACAGAGGCCATACTTTTGATTAAAAAGGGAATAGAAATGTATGGCAAACCCATCAATTACAAGGTTCGGATACTGGGTCAAAGATCAAATTTTGCTTTTAAAATTGCTGATTTAGAGAACCAGGATTCTGGCAAGTTTGAGCTCAGAGACCAGGACAACAACTTGGCTTTAGTAGTTTGGCTGAAGGTAAAACGTAAGTGGCAATACAGATTAATCTGTGTGTAAAAGATACCAGCAGTTTTTGTCCTGTCATTTGCATCCACACACAAAACCATGTTTTTGAGATTAGGTCATGGATGTTTTGATATTTTAAAAAGCTACAATATTGTACCCTAAGTGATTTTTTCTTTCCCTGTCTTTCAGCTCTTATTCCTGTGGTGACTTACATTTATGTGGGAGTTTCAGTCGTTATCCTGGTGGGTATCTGTTGTTGTGTGAGGAAGTGCTGCTGTAAGAGGAACGCCTCCAAACGAAACGCCTCTGCTTCCGCGTCGGGGCAGGTCGTGGTCCACCAAGACGTAAGTTAAGTGTTCTAGTCAATGAGGGAAGTTGTAAGGGAAGAAGGCAAAGCACCAGTCATTTGGTTCCTTAGCTAGTTTGCTAAACATGTTGGTTTTCTCTCTTGTTCATGTTGGTGTACATTTCACAGGAAACCTGTCACATGACCAGTCAACCCTCAGGCCCAAGTCACCCCAGACCCCCATATTTTCAGAGTTATGCTAGTGAACCGGTCGTCACAATATCCCCCGCAGCACCCTCCGGCCCAACGTATCCCTGCCAGCCCACGCCTCCTCCCCCCAATCCATCGGTAGGTGGTCACTGATAATATCCTTTTCCCTTCTGCACATCGATCCTTATTCACTCCACGAACATTCATGTTTGTTTATTTACCTAAACCTGATGGATGTTTTTCTCTCTCCTCTGTCTTTGGCATGTGTCAAAACCAATCCAATGACACGCCGACCCTTAAGGATGACCCCCACACTCAGGTATCTAAAGTCACACCATGCACTTGTATGTGTGTTATGCAAGCCATCCACACAGTTTGACCCCTTGTTTCATGTTCCCTCTCTTATCTTTCTCTGTTCAGGTGTCCACCTCCACAGGACTGGATCCTCCTTCGTTCTCTCTGGGTTTCGACTGCCTCTCTTCGGATTCTGAGACTCAGTTCAAGCTTCCTCAGACATTAAACCACCACACTGACCTCTTGTCCAGCTCAGACCCTTCCTCCTCTGCAGATGTCTACAACTCTGACAAACTGAATTTCCTGTAAAAGAAAATACTGGATTTGGTGTGACCATACCACATTTAGTTATTTTCTTGTCTGGTCACACGTCTGTTATGTGGCCCAATTCTATGGATAAGTATTCATAATTTTATCATTCATTTATTGTTTAAGCATATGTGGGCACCTTCAAGGATTGTACTTTGTTGAGTTGAGGATAAGTGCAAGCTAAATCACCATCTCCAGTTTTGATACTTTTATATTTTCCACTTTTATATTTTTATTCTCTGAGAATTTGTGCCTTTTTATCTATTTTTTGTGCTCGGGTGGATTATCCAATATTTTGTACTGTGACTATTCACACCAGTTAGTGGTCACTTCTGTGAACCTAACTGCATATATACATATCTACCTGCTTGCCTTATAGCCCTGGTGCTGCCGGTCATGGTTGTCTTGCCAGGCCTTTCTGACCTCATATATTATTGGACAACTCAGTGTCCCATATAGAAACTATTCTAACTTTGTGTGTTGTTTTTGACTTCAATATATTATTATAAAGATGACTTAGTTTTCTTGTTTTTCTGAGGTAGACAAAGAAGCTAAGCGCTAATACCTATCACTGTTGTTTTTCAGTAAAAAAAGTAGAAAATATATAGTGCATGATTATGAAAGTAGCCTACTGATATCAAATATATTGTCTCATAATAGGTTTTATCTGTTACCGTTGTTTTGTGCGATTAAATAGTGCTACTTCTACAGTATTTGGTCTTCACTAGTATCCCTAGTATCCACACTAGTTCACGTTCGCTTACATTTCTGAATGTAGGCCGTTTTTGTTCGAGCGCTGAGATTAGCATCAGATTATAGTGAATTCAAGTTTTTAGCTGGCCCTTTTTTCTTGTTTGTTTCCTACTTGGTCGTTTGTAAATCAGTGAGGATTAGGAGCATTTTTTGTTGTTTAATACTGGCCTTCAGGGATCTCAAGTTTGTGCTGGTGTTTCCGATGTTGTGCTTGTGTTTCTGGCTGATAGGTGGCATTACACTCTGTATAACTCGAGACAGCTCTCAACTCGGAAGAAAACTTACCTCCGTAGGCCTGCGGACAAGTTAACCCTTAAGTCACAGCGAATGCGTGAGACTTGAGAGCCCTGTATTGATGTTAAACATTTCTCAGGAATGGTCTAGTTCAGTGATTCCCAACTTCAGGCCCAATCCCTTAACCCTAAACCCTGAACCCTCACAGACTTACTTGATGTCACATGGTAAATGATTCAGTGCAAGGGCTCAAAATACTATTACCAATCCCTTTGATCACAACACAGTTATAAATATTTTATTTTATTTTTTTCTATTGTATAGTATTGTTTAGAAAAGTTGTTCATACAATAATAATGACTTCTTACTAGAGAGGAAACTACCTAACTGCACTGTCCAATCACGAGCTTAGCAGCAGGCTGACTGACTGACTCACAAACTCACTCCAACCATAGAGTCTGTATATAAGGGTTCAAATAAAGCAAGCGCACGGTTTGCTAGCCTATCAGCTGAGATGATTTTGGTCCTTGGACCCTGCCCCCCACCGTTCATTTCTATGGAAACAATTGGAAACTACAATTGTGCAAAAAACAAACATACAACTTCTTGTAGAGGATGAGTGAAGTAGAAAAGTAAATAACAAAGGGTGTACTAGAGGGAAATAAAAGGAAATAAATTCAAAACAGGCATACAAAGTTTTACATCCAAAGACATCACAATCCTAGTAAAGTATCACTATTCAAAATAACAATTTTGAAAGGTCGCTGCTTGTCTAGCAATCCTGCTAGACAAGCATAAGACTATAATTATAAAACAATTTGAAATCCTTTAAAAACCAAGTAAAGGTGTGCTTACTGTTTTTCCATTTACTACAATGGATATGGTATTTACCCAAAAGCCTAATAATATTTATATCAGATACAGAACTATGCAAGTTTTCCATTAAAAAAAAAGAATTTGAAAAGTATCCAAGGTTGGAATATCGTAGATCTTTAAAAACATTTCAAATTTAAATCTCTTGTTCAGAAACATAGCTGTAGGATACATCTTATGAATTACTTTAAAATTTGTTTCCATAACCTTGAGAAAACCGGCCACCTGATACATTTTGAAAATGCTTTTTCCACAGTAGATAAGGTTATAGACTCTGGGACTTGTGCATGTACACCTCTGTAGTTGTCATGAAACACTAGATTTCAAAACAGTACAAATAAACGTATTATTACATTTCCTTTCATACAAGTCACAACAATCAATAACAAGTTTTGGTAATACAGCCTTAACATTTGTATACATTAAGGTTCCTGTCATTAGCTGGATCAATGATATAGGGATCACTTTACAAATCTTAGTAAACCTTCGATGACAGGAATTTAAAGCAAATTTTTTAACTAAGTCTGAATAACACAATAAGTTACCATACCTATATAATAAATCAGTGACAAACACAATACCTTTCTCAAACCATTTGTACTCGAATACTGATTTTCTATTAATTGTGACCAATTGTGACCTAATGTTCCACATGTTGAGCCATGAGGAGAAGAATTATGAGTAAAAATCTTTTTCCAAAACTGGAGAGCCTGTTTATGGAACCTAGATAGCTTGATGGGGAGTTTGTTTATCTCAAAAACGCATTTTAAAAGAAGGTCTAGACCTCCAAGATGGTTGAACAAAGACCTTGGAATATGGAACCACATGGAATCGGACTGTAACAAACTGGATTTTAACCAGTTTATCTTAAAAGTACCGACTAGTGATTCAAAAAAAGGGCTTTAGCACCACCATTATCATACTCTTTTACAAGCTGTGACCTTTTAATATACTAGTGGGTTTTATTCCTCCATAAAAACTGGAAAATAACTGAGTTAACAAACAGGGAGTGACAAATAAATTATGAAATACCTTCACTTTTAGATAAAATAACCCTACAAAGATTGTAATGTCCCTGGTTAGCCACCGACTAAGGGATTTTTTCACATCTGTTATGCGGTTTGATATATTGACGTCCCTTCTGATAAGGTTTTTCAATATTGTCATTCCTAAATACTTAACCTCAAGATTTGACACTAATTGAAGCAATTGAAGAGTCAGCACTGGCGTGAATGGGGGTCAGTTCACATTTGTTAATATTGAGGGACAATCCTGAAGCATCAGAGAAAAAGGAAATAGTTTTTCCACCGTTGACTTATCGCTTTAAAAATTGATGTGTCATCTGCAAATTGACTTATTTTAAATTCTTTGTTAAAAATGGTTATGCCCGCTATATCTGATGAAGGCTTTACCAGAATTGTTAATAACTGTATGAAAAGCTTAGGGGATATAGGGCAGCCCTGACGAATGCCACGTAGTATATTAAACCTAGGGGTCATTCCAGGATTCATAGAAACACTGCTGCTTATATCAGTGTAGAGCATCTTTATGACATTACAAAAAGTTCCCCCAAAACCTCAAAAGTGCAAAGTTTCCAACACAAAGGGGTGTTCAATACTGTCAAATGCCTTAGAATAACACATAGCCTTCAGTAGTAATATGATCTCTGTAGTTTAACCTATCAAGTATCAACCTGTTGTGATCATGTATATTTCTACCTTTTAAAAAAAGCTGACTGTCGTTCATCTACTAGTTTTGCTAAACCCCTATCTAATCAGTTTGCATACACAAGGGTCCAGCAGAAGTTAATCTTTATTGGATTTGGCGATTAAGGTGATAAATCACCGCTTCATTGTAGGAGATGGATGTCCCAATGAAATTCATTCCAGTAAGGCACTGTAAAGCAGCAGTCTGATGTCAACCCCAAAAAAGGTATAGAATTTGACAGTGTCACCGCCACAGCCGTGCCCCCTTGTATTCAGTGGTGTCAAGTAACGAAGTACAAATACTTGTTTGTTTTCATTCCGGCTTGTCATCGTTCAAAAAAACACAGAAAAAGGAAGGAAATAGCAGATGTATGTAGTAGTGATGGGCATTCCGGCTCTTTTTCGTGAGCCGGCTCGTTTGACTCAGCTCACTGAAAAGAGACGGCTCTTTTGGCTCCCAAACGGCTCTTTACAAAATAAATGTTTTAAATATGACTTTGACTATGATAGCTGTGAAAATAATTTGAATTAAATTAGCCTATTAAATGAAATCATACCTTAACCATAATGTCTTTAAAAATGGATTTGTTATGGCTCTCCTCCGAGTTTCGACAACTCGTCTGACTGTGTGTGTGTGAGTTGGCTCGGCCCTCCCTCACGCAGTATAATTGGTTGACACCACGTGTATGATTGACAGGAACAGAATGTGAGGCTGATCAGATAATCGAATGTTTGTGCACCTTTAGGCCTATATAATTATTTTGTTGTTGTTCTTTGAATTAGTCAACTATTTTAAATACAATGAAAATCATTCCTTATTACATAATCATTTAATTTCTATAGGCTACAGTGGCGGTTCTAGACAAATTTTACTGGGGGGGCCAAGGGGGGGCCAGTGTTTAATCAGAGGGGCACATAAAAAAACGGAAATGTCACACTAGTGACACGGTTAAAAAGCAGGTGTTATCCTTGGACTACAGTCACACAGCCGAGAGACAGATGCAGAAAATAGGTTTTTAATAATATAAGCAAGGATAAAATGTCCAACACTAAAAGCACAATGTCTCTGTCCTTTAAAACCAGAAAATGTCTCATAGCCTACGGCTACTTTGGCGTATGTCCACTCCGGTCTAGGAACGCTGTCGGCTCCGCGCAGTACCGCTCCTTTCTTCCCTTAGACCACCGCTTGCAGTGCGTAGGCCTGCCTGGACAACGATAATAATTGGCTACTCTTGATTCGCACAGTGACAAGTAATTGTGTAGGAGAGATTCAGGTACTTCCCTTTACGTTTCAGCGGACGAGCCGTGGTTGTGCCTCCGGAGTCTGAATGGGAGCAGCGGAATTTTGATTGTCGCTTCTCTGTGCTCTTGCGTGTGTCCCCGTAGAATCCTCCTTCTGTTCAGTCCCCGCTCCTTTTTGTAGGAGTTCCTCTCATTGGCCAACCAATCAGTTGAGTCGTTTAGGGGTGATGGGCTGCGCCTCTGTCAGCTGGGGAGTTCCCTCCCCCCGTCCTTGTTGTCGAACAGCACACACACACAATACCATGCACACAATCACAGCAAACAATATAAAAATACCAAAGCAACCAATATGAAAACACCACAGCAAACGATGGTCAAAACCCAACTAAAAAAAGCAGACAACAAGGCTGGCCAACTGGCATCTGTGACAGAAACAAATGATATTTAAACATCAAATACTTTAATTTTGCTTTACATTAAAATCATACAAACGGTTCTGGCTCTCCCTCTTCCAGCTCTCCCAATACCTTGATATGTTTCTCAAACTTTTTTATTTACTGGGGCAAAAAAGGCTGCAATGTCCCTTCCTCGTTTCATGATGACTACTAGAAGAAGATAAAAGTGTAAACGTTTTTTTTTTTTTTCTTCAGGCAGCTCAGGGGGGGCCAGGGACATTTTTACAGGGGCACTGGCCCCTGTAGGCCCCCGTGTAGAACCGCCCCTGATAGGCTATATATTTTTTAATAGTCGGCTCGTCAGATATGCGAGCCAGCTTTCACCAACAAGAAGTTCACTATTAGTCGGCTCATTTGAGAACAACCTAGTATGTAGCCTACGAAGATGTCCGTGGCAGAGACTCAAGAGAACTTGAGCGAAATGTCCCAAGCACCAGCGAGGAGGTTGGTAGTCAGGAAGACCAGCCAACCAGGGGCGATTCTAGGAGCAGACCATTAGGGGGGCTCAGCCCCCAATGAGAATGTGACTCTCCTCTTCTTAAAGGTGCATGGCGACACTGGATATTAAACCTGTTTAAAGCCCTTTGAACCTGTAATTGTTTGTCATCAGTCACTAACAGACAGGTTTGCAAACTCTTATGTTAGAGCACTAAAACTTATTTAAGATTATAATAATTCATAATAATTCAATTTGTTTAATTTTTTATTATTATTTTTATCTTTGCTTAAGCACCCTAAAAAGAGTCTAAAATCACCTCTGCAGCCAACCCTTTTACATCCCTGGCCGTACCAGGATTTTTCTTCTCGAAATGGTTGGATGCAAAAACAACTCCTTTCGAATGCGCTGCAAGCTCTGCGCACCCAAGTACCACGAGCTAATGGCTTTCAAAAACTCGCCGTCTAATTTAAATAAAAGCTATTGATAACATGCCTCTGAAGTTTGACTTTTTGCACCATTACAATACTTATAGGCAACTAGTCATCATATCTTCCGCTCCATGAAACACATGTTAATGCTAAGTAGCCTACATGTGTCATGGTTCTTTAATGTATTTGCATTGTTACATTTACATTTAGTCATTTAGCAGACGCTCTTATCCAGAGCGACTTACAGTAAGTACAGGGACATTCCCCCGAGGCAAGTAGGGTGAAGTGCCTTGCCCAAAGACACAACGTCATTTTGCACGGCCGGGAATCGAACTGGCAACCTTCTGATTACAAGCCCGCTTCCCTAACCGCTCAGCCACCTGACTCGCATTCTACTAAAATGCATTCATTTTCAATGGGCATAAACAGGTGCAGCCCAAATTCTTCAACATTAACATTTCAATATAACATTATCGTCATTATAGCCTTTAGAAAAAAAAAATTTGGGGAGGTGGGGTCGTGCATTATAGGCCCCTGTGGCGCGGCCTAAGCTTTTGTCCTTAATGGCATTTTTTTCCCCTTACATTACTACTTTTACTTTTATACTTTAAGTAGTTTTGAAACCACTACTTTTATACTTTTACTTGAGTAAAAAGCTAGAGTTGATACTTCAACTTCTACAGAAGTATTTTTAAACCCTAGTATCTACACTTCTACTTGGTGTCCTGTTTCAAAAATAAAACCTTGTTTGACATGCTATGACAGGCTACATCTTCTGCGTTTGGGTCTTAAGCCCCACTCCACGTAACACAGTTAAACCGTCTGGGGAGTCAGGTGGCTGAGCGGTTAGGGAATCGGGCTAGTAATCTGAAGGTCGCCAGTTCGATTCCTGGCTGTGCAAAATGACGTTGTGTCCTTGGGCAAGGCACTTCACCCTACTTACCTTGGAGGGAATGTCCCTGTACTTACTGTAAGTCGCTCTGGATAAGAGCGTCTGCTAAATGACTAAATGTAAATGTCTGGACCCGGTGACTTCACCTTCAACATCCGCATAATTGCATCATCCAATTCTTCAATTGAGTTTTTCTTTCATGACTCATGAAGTCATCATCCAGCACTTGGATGATAATCCCTCATTTTACAAAACAACAAAGAACAATTACCTTCATAAAAAATGGATTCATACCAATTGCTATAAAAATACAATTTTCCTCATTTATGTCTTGACTATCAATGTTAACACCATTGATAAACAGCTTCTGAATTATTTTTTGTTTTATTTTATGCTTTTCCAGAGTGAGGAAGTAAGAATATTCTTTCTATATTTTTTCTAATAATATCTAATTTGGATATGAGACTATTTAATTTGATATGCTCTTCCATTGATGGATCAGCCTTATGGCATAGCCTATGTTTATTTTTTTAATTAATGCCTGTTTTTGTTTTCTAAATTTAGTGACAAGTTTACTTTAAACTGTTCAACCTCACTTTCATCACACGCCTCGCAGAGGACCGACAGGTGGTAGTCCAGTCATGCCAAACTAAATTCCCCTCCAATATAGACAAAACTTACAAAATAAACTATGTGAGCTATGGAAAGTACGTAAATTTAAATTAAGATATTGAAGCGAATTATGCGTTGTTGCAAGTAGGGTTCACAATTCAAGGACGACTATTCTAATTTAGCCTACTTCTGCAAAAAAGGTGCCTCTCACTCCGCGATCTTGGATCCTCCCATTCCGGACAGTAGTTGCCTACAGTGAAGCCAGCGAAAACAGAATTAACAGCGTTTGTAAAAAAAAACATTTAAAAAATCCGTCCACAGAACAAACTACTTTCAATTTAAAAAAATGTATCCGACCATCCCCTCCTTGAGTCACCACCTTACCGCGGTGGAGGGGTTTGCGTGTCCTAGTGATCCTGGAAGCTATGTTGTTGGGGGCTTTATGCCCCTGGTAGGGTCACCCAAGGCAAACAGGTTCCAGGCGAAGGATCAGACAAAGCGTGGCTCAAAAAAAACTACCATGAAGAAAACTAACAATGGTTCTCAGTTGCCCCTGCCCGGAAGAGGGTCACCGGGGCCCCCCCCCTGGAGCCAAGCCTGGGGGTGGGGCTCGATGGCGAACGCCTGGTGGCCGGGCCTTTTCCCATGGGGCCCGGTCGGGCACAGCCCGAAGAGACAACGTGGGACCCCCTTCCAGTGGGCTCACCATCCGCAGGAGGGGTCATGGGAGTCGGGTGCAGTGCGAGACGGGCGGCGGCCGAAGGCGGGGGCCTTGGCGGTCCGATCCTCGGCTGCAGAAGCTAGCTCTAGGGACGTGGATCGTCACCTCACTGGCGGGAAAGGAGCCGGAGCTGGTGCGCGAGGTAGAGAAGTTCCGGCTAGATATAGTCGGCCTCGCCTCGACGCACAGCATCGGCTCCGGAACCAGTCTCCTTGAGAGGGGCTGGACTCTCTTCCACTCTGGAGTTGCCCTCGGTGAGAGGCGTCGAGCTGGGGTGGGAATACTTGTTTCCCCTCGGTTCGGCGCCTGTACGTTGGGGTTCACCCCGGTGGACGAGAGGGTAGCCTCCCTCCGCCTTCGGGTGGGGGGACAGGTCCTCACTGTTGTTTGTGCTTATGCACCAAATGGCAGTGCAGAGTACCCACCCTTTTTGGAGTCTCTGGGAGGGGTGCTGGAAAGCGCCCCTCCCGGAGATTCCCTCGTCCTCCTGGGGGCAGAGTCTGGGGACATTGGGGGGGGCCCTTCTATCTCTGGGGCTGAGGTTGCCGAGGTGGTTGAAAAGCTCCGCGGTGGCAAGGCCCCTGGGGTGGATGAGGTCCGCCCGGAGTTCCTTAAGGCTCTGGATGTTGTAGGTCTGTCTTGGTTGACACGACTCTGCAACATCGCGTGGACATCGGGGACAGTGCCTCTGGACTGGCAGACTGGGGTGGTGGTTCCCCTCTTTAAAAAGGGGGACCGGAGGGTGTGCTCCAACTTTAGGGGGATCACACTCCTCAGCCTCCCTGGGAAAGTCTATTCAGGGGTGCTGGAGAGGAGGGTCCGTCGGATTGTCGAACCTCGGATTCAGGAGGAGCAATGTGGTTTTCGTCCTGGCCGTGGAACTGTGGACCAGCTCTATACCCTCGGCAGGGTTCTGGAGGGTGCATGGGAGTTCGCCCAACCAGTCTACACATGTTTTGTGGATTTGGAAAAGGCATTCGACCGTGTCCCTCGGGGGCTCATGTGGGGGGTGCTCCGGGAGTACGGGGTACCGGACTCCCTGATCGGGGCTGTTCCGTCCCTGTACGACCGGTGCCAGAGTTTGGTCCGCATTGTCATTTATTATCACACTAGCATTTAATTATCACGGCAAACAATTACACTGCACTAAACTGTAAGTCTAAATGTTAAGTGAAAATAACAAAACCAGTCAGTATGATGACTTGAGCGAATATCATTCACGCAGGGGGGCAACTACCCAGTGTCAGAGGGGTATGCAGCAACAATTTTGGCGCCCCCCCCCCCCCCCCCCCCCCCCCCCCAAAAAAAAGTGTCTAAATCATGTATGGGCTTTAAATAATAAAGGTTTATAAAGTATAGCAGCCACTGTAGGCCTACCATAATTATAAATAATTATATATGTATATATAGGTATATTCAGGGCTCGACAAATTGTGGCAACCAAATTGTGAAAAGTGGTAACCTAATCATCACCCCTGGTTGCCCCCTCTGGCAACCACATTATTATAGCCCACTTTTTTCTTGTACTTTATTTTAATTTCAATAAAGAAATCATCATTGATGGCATTCGAGCATATGCTTTGCGGATGTTTAAATTTGCGTTCTGATTTGTTTACTACGTCCCCACTGTCAGACATAGGCTAATTGTTATATTTCCCACATATGCAGGGTTTTGATACAGAAATGTATTTTTCATTCGCAATGGCAAGATTAGCCTAGCCTATAACAAAACATGTTGAATTATTTCGATTTGGCATTAGAACTAATCAGACTTCATCTGTAAGCAACCCCACTTTAGCTCACGTTAGCAAACACTGGCTAGTCTGAGAACAGTCTGTTAACATGAATATTAGCAAGTCTCCAAGTTTGGTAGCAAATCTATGCATGATTCCATTGTAAACCAGAGTTATTGCATTAGTTATGTTTTCCAGATTCTTTTCAGTTATTGTAGGCTACATGTTACCTTATATTTTCCAGTTTTCAGCTCAGCAACCTCGGTTTTGCATATTCTAAACTAGCCTTAAACCCAAATTTGGCTGCTACATTCCCAGTGTTAGCAAAGGCTAGTCTGTTAACAGGAATATTTGCCATTGCAAATGAAAAAGCAATTTCTGTATCAGAACCCTGCATATGTAGTCAGGTGGCTGAGTGGTTAGAAAATCAGGCTAATAATCAGAAGGTCGTTGGTTCGATTCCCGGTCGTGCAAAATGACGTTGTGTCCTTGGGCAAGGCACTTCACCCTACTTGCCTCGGGGAGAATGTCCCTGTACTTACTGTAAGTCGCTCTGGATAAGAGCGTCTGCTAAATGACTAAATGCAAATGTAAAGCGTCCAAGCACAGACGTCACACTTTAAATCCTACCGGTTGCCTTTCACCATCCACTTATTTAACTGCTGTCGCATCGCTTGACATGCCATCTCCTTTTCCCTCTTTCTTTTTCTAATTTTAGCCCCTGACAGCTTTTTTGCTTTATCCATCATTTTCCATAGACAACAACTCAATACTCGTACCTGCTCGCTCAGCGCTCACGGCGCCCCCGCTCCCTCTAGATGTCAAAATTCTATGATAGAATCTTATGAGATAGGGCGCCTACCCTAGCGGTTCTAGAATGTTTTATAACATTGAGGAAATGCAGATACGCACAACAGCAGCTATATATAGAAAATACCCCAAAAATATTTTTTTATATATTATTTTTTACCATCGCTTTGGCGCCCCCATGGTGCGGCGCCCCTATGCGCCGCATATAGCGCATACCCACTTTTTGCGCACCTGCATTCACGTCTTACTAAAACAGCGGCCACGCGAAAGGGAATGAGGAAACCGTTTCCTCTACTAAAAAATACAATGTGGGTCACTTGAAAAAAAGATCCAAAGACTCGTAGAAAGACCGAGTCGGGAAATGAACGAATCGTTCGTTTCCTCTAGCTACCACTACAGAGCCTATGCAGGTCACGTGAAAAATTATCCAAAGACTCGTACCTGAAGACCGAGTCGGGAAATGAACGAATTATTTCTGTTTACTTGGACGAGCCTATGCAACAGTCCTGATGCGCGGCCACGAGTAAATGAACAAATCACTCTTTGAGAGGACTCGTTACTCCCGAGTCCTTGTAAGGATTCGTTCAAAATGAACGAATCGTTCACGAACGACACATCACTACAACCTTTATTTTGAAATCTGAAAATGGCGCTGACTGACTTTACTGTATTAACCTGGGCTGCGTTTCCCGAAAGCGTCGTAAGCCTAAATTGATCGTAGATTCCATCGAAGGACGAATCTTAGTTTTACAGGCCGTTCCCAAAGACATAGTAGCTAAAGTGTTTTTTGAAAATTCGTAACTCTTTAAAGCGCTAGATTAGCTTACTCCTTATGAGCATGTTTGGGAAACGCACGTAAGAAATATCGATGGTTTCGTTTTTTGCTCGATCGTTGATACGATCCATCGTTAACGGGAAACGCAGTCTAGAGCAACTCTAATGGATGAGAAGCAGCCAACCTAGTTCGGCATGAGCTACCCGAGTTCTAGCTAATAGACCCCACAAGGATAAATATCGTCCAGACTAGTCTTGTTGTTTTCTATTGTAATTGTTTCGGATCATGTTTGTCTGGGTATGCTTTCTGCTTAGTGTCACATGTTGCTGTGCTGGTGAGTATGACAGTTGGATACTAAACTGACAACGCTACAGTGATTGTCAGATCCCCATATTGGAATTTTTCTACAGGAAATTAAATTATTGAGCCCCTTTTGCATTACAATTTATTATCTATATCAGGTGCTTACTTGGAGACTGCCCGCGTCTGTTATGGCACGGAATATGTTATTCCATCAATATTCGAATCCTATTTCACAATTACCAAGCTGTTCTTCAAGCCATCATACCCTCAGGGATCACCCAAGACACTGGTGTTAGACAAATTGGAGGTGAGCAGTGTTGGATTAACTTCTTGATGGCAAACGGTGTGAAGGCCTGACCTGGTTGTGTCTGGAGACAGCAAAACATTTGTGCCTTAACCTTTTCCTGTGAAAATCCCAGTTAGTGACTTGCATGACTTATGAACAGTGATCTTACACTACTCACTGCAGATCCATGGCTTACCTAGAAGCTATTTCAATGGAATTTATTATTTGTCCTCCCAGGCTTTCTCTGGTAGGAAACAATGGGAAGACAATTCTTTTGTCTGAGAAAACAACCAGTTCTATAAGCCACTGATCTCTATCTCATTTTGCAAAGTCTGGTGCAAGCAAGATTACCTGTTTACTGAAAAACCAACATTATGATTCCATGTATTTCCCTATATTTTCCATATTGTTGTCATGCTTCTGGGACATTGTATGAAGATGTGCTCTCAATGCAAAATTTTAAATAATTGTAATTATTCCCATTAGCTAAAAGACCCACGTTACAAAGTCACCGTCTTGACCTTGAGAATACCAGATGTAACAGAAGAGGACAATGGGATTTTCTCTGTTATGTATGACCATGGCATTACATTTGATCTCCTCAGACTGGAAGTTACTGGTGAGAGGACCTGCATTTATTACAGCCACATTGAAACTTCGTTTTGTTCATGGGAAGCCAATGAGGTTTTTCCCAACATTATGACCACATCTGCTGTCAGTTGCTGTAAATGTCTTCATTAATAGTTTGGATGCTTTTAAGAAGTCTCACATTCACCCTTATTGCTTCCTCTGTTTTTCAGATTGTTCTTCCAAAGTAGAATTGACTTACGGTTCTAGGTTCTTGCAGACTGTTGTCAATCAAGCTTCTACCTTAGACTTCCTGCCTTTAGACTCTTCATATAAGTCTGTGGTACTCTGGAATCAAACAAACAACCAGGCTGGCATAGAGGGCATTGGGGTGATGATAGGCCACTCATGGGTGGTAACGCGTGTCACCCAAAAGCATCAGGGCCACTATACCTTCAGAAACAGCGATGGGCGGATTCTGTCCAGAAGAAAGCTGGAAGTGAAAGGTGAGGGTCTCAGATTGTAGGCTTTGCCCTATTGCTCTCACTTCCCAAAACGTATGTGACCGTATGCACTGTTACTGTCTAGTAAATGTTGGTCATCATACGGTATACCGTGTGTTGTTTTTCTTATCCTATCGTCTCTTACTCAACATTTTCTCATGCTGAGTTTCTCTTCTCTCTCAGAACATGTTGAGTGGCACACTGTGGACAGTGATGAGAACATCATCATCAATTTCGCCCTGGACTCTAACGAGTGCAACCTCAAGTTTTTTCCGGAAGGGGAAACAGAGGCCATACTTTTGATTAAAAAGGGAATAGAAATGTATGGCAAACCCATCAATGACAAGGTTCGGATACTGGGTCAAAGATCAAATTTTGCTTTTAAAATTGCTGATTTAGAGAACCAGGATTCTGGCAAGTTTGAGCTCAGAGACCAGGACAACAACTTGGCTTTAGTAGTTTGGCTGAAGGTAAAACGTAAGTGGCAATACAGATTATTCTGTGTGTAAAAGACACCAGCAGTTTTTGTCCTGTCATTTGCATCCACACACAAAACCATGTTTTTGAGATTAGGTCATTCTGACGGTGGGATGTTTTGATATTTTAAAAAGCTACAATATTGTACCCTAAGTGATTTTTTCTTTCCCTGTCTTTCAGCTGGTATTTATATGGCAACATATATTTTTGTGGGAGTTTTAGTCGTTATCCTGGTGGGTATCTATTGTTGTGTGAGGAAGTGCTGCAGTAAGAGTAACGCCTCCAAACGAAACGCCTCTGCTTCCGGGTCGGGGCAGGTTGTGGTCCACCAAGACGTAAGTTAAGTGTTCTAGTCAATGAGGGAAGTTGTAAGGGAAGAAGGCAAAGCACCAGTCATTTGGTTGCTTAGCTAGTTTGCTAAACATGTTGGTTTTCTCTCCTGTTGACATTGGCGTACATTTCACAGGAAACCTGTCACATGACCAGTCAACCCTCAGGCCCAAGTCACGCCAGACCCCGATATTTTCAGAGTTATGCTAGTGAACCAGTCGTCACAATATCCCCCGCAGCACCCTCCGGCCCAACGTATCCCTACCAGCCCACTCCTCCTCCCCCCAATCCATCGGTAGGTGGTCACTGATAATATCCTTTTCCCTTGTACATCTATCCTTATTCACTCCACGAACATTCATGTTTGTTTATTTACCTAAACCTGATGGATGTTTTTCCTCTCTCCTCTGTCTTTGGCACCGGTCAAAACCAGTCCAATGACACGACGACCCTTAAGGATGACCCCCACACTCAGGTATCTAAAGTCACACCATGCACTTGTATGTGTGTTATGCAAGCCATCCACACAGTTTGACCCCTTGTTTCATGTTCCCTTTCTCATCTTTCTCTGTTCAGGTGTCCACCTCCACAGGACTGGATCCTCCTTCGTTCTCTCTGGGTTTCGACTGCCTCTCTTCGGATTCTGAGACTCAGTTCAAGCTTCCTCAGAGACTAAACCACCGCACTGACTTCTTTCCCAGCTCAGACCCTTCCTCCTCTGCAGATGTGTACATCTCTGACAAACTGAACTTCCGGTAAAAGAAAATACTGTATTTGGTGGGACCATACCACATTTAGTTATTTTCTTGTCTGGTCACATGTCAGTTATGTAGCCGAATTCTATGGATAAGTATGAATTATTTTATCATTAATTTATTGTTTAAGCATATTTTTGCACCTTTTAAGGATTCTACAGGTCTACTTTGTTGAGTTTAGGATATGTGCAAGCCAAATCACCATCTCCAGTTGTTATACATTTATATCTTCCACTTTTATATATTTATTCTCTGAGAATTTGTGCCTTTTTTAATCTATTATTTTTGCTCGGTGGATTATCCAATATCTTGAACTATGACTATCCACCACCAGTTAGCAGTCACTTCTGTGAACCTAACTGCATATATATCTATATCTACCTGCTTGCCTTATAGCCCTGGTGCTGCCTGTCCTGGTTGTCTTGCCATGCCTTTCTGACCTCATATACTATTGGACAACTCAATGTCCCATATGGAAACTATTCTAACTTTGTGCGTGTGTGTTGTTTTTGATCTAAATATATTACTATATAGATGTATATAGATGTAATATGTATTGTCTCGTAATAATTGTAATCTGTTACGGTCGTTAAGTGCAATTAAATAGTGCAACCTCTAGTCATAAAATGTACAGTATGTGTTCAACCCTATCCCTGGTATCCACACTAGTTTTTGTTCGCTTACATTTCTGAATGTAGGCCGTTCGCTTACATTTCTGAATGTAGGCCGTTTGTGGTCAGCATCAGATTACAGTAAATTCAAGTTATTAGCTAACTCTTTTTTGCCTGTTTCCTATTTGGTTGTTGAGGATTAGGAGCATTTTTTTGTTTAATACTGGCGTACAGGTTTTGATCAAAAGTGCTGGTGTTTCTGATTGGCTGATAGGTGGCATTAAACTCTGTAAAACTCGAGATACCAAACCCTCTGATCACAACAGTCTACTAGTGATACCAAACCCTCTGATTACAACAAAACCTTTTCACACAATTATATTTAAGATTTGTATATGTTTATCGTATGCATGAAAATTCCTTGTTTGTGTGAACTTACATGGTGAATAAAGCCCATAATGATTCAGATTCAGATTTTTCTTGTGATACTAAACCCTCTAATCACAACAGTCTATTGGTGATATGGTTCTCCTCTTGATCCCTCCCCAGCCACTGTTCCTCGCTGAAACGGAAGTCTTGTCGAGCCAAAAACCACCAGCTTGCCCTGGCGTTGGACTCCTTGGCCTTCGCCATTCATTTTAGAGGGGCGAGTTCTGTCAGTTAATATAGGGATTTATTCAAGTATTTTTATGTTTCTGGCCAACTAAAAAGTAAGATGAGAGATGTATGTTCACATGTGCTGGTACCTGTGTGTGAATTATATCAGAAAGATAACTCTAAAAGGTCAGTGTATGAACATGTGTGGGAAGATCCAGATGACCCATCCATCTTGGCTCAGGCTGCTGCATCATGGGATATGATGTCCAGCAGGCCAAATTGGCCCCTGTGTTGCAACACTGATAATTGTGTCAAAGGTCTGTGAGCCTGTCTTGGTATGAAGAGGTCTGTTTTGAAGTATTGATGAAGGTGACCGAGGACACCATGCATGCCCTGTGTGCTCTCAGCATGTAGCATAATGTTTATCAATCGTGGACATCCACTGCAGTGAACACGTGGTCAAGACAGGTTGACCAAGATTCACAAGCGGGCCGCTTTCAGCCCATCTTAGGAAAGGCAAACCAATGAAAGTGTTAGTGAACCTATAGAAACCCATCAGGGGTGTTCTTTTTGTAGCTTAAAACATGAATACGCTTGAATGAATGATAGTCGAATGTTAACTAAAACTTTACCATGGCTGAAGGGGCAGCTCCCAGCTCAATGGTGAAGCCTGAGATCAATGAGGGCAGGTTGACGTGGACTTTAAGGTCCTTCCCATCTGGAATCAGAGACAGGTGTGACTCCTGGTTAGATCTACTGTCTAAAGGTGCTAAAAGCAACTAAACAGATTGTTGCTCATGTTGTATAATTCTCACCCCCTGCACTGTTCTGAGTTGCTCGTCCAGAGCATTTAAAAGCCGGGAAGAGGAGCAGGAGCTCTCTGTCTCCCTGTCCTTCTCCTTCCTCAGGATGGAGGTTCTGCTCTCCTCAGGCTTGTCCTCCATCTTTGGCGCTTGTCTGCTGGACAGAGACAGGAGTGTGCTCACTCCTTCTGCCTGGGCAGAAACACCCACAGGGGGAATGGGTGTGAAGACTCCCAGAGGAGTGATGAGAGCAGCGGTTATCGAAGCTTTAGCTTCTGCCTGCTGAAAAACAATACAAGGAGAGTTAATGGTTTTTCTTCACTAAAAGTATACCTAACTTTTAATTTAGCCTAATTTAGCTCCTACTTTCCCTTTGCCTGTCAGTCAAGACACCACATTCAAACCATTGAACTCAAACTGAGCAATTCCTTCCTGTTTTCCATGTCGCTGGAAATGTACTTACCTCGTTGCGTGGGCCTATTGATTCGGGATGTGGACATCAGCTCCAAAATATCTTCAAGGTTGTTCATTAGCGTCTGCACAGGGTTGTTTAGGCCACATGTGAATATCCTCTCAGAACACTACATAAGAGGAAGGAAGGTCGCAAGGCACTCATTGAGATACTTGCAAAATTCCTCTATTTCTTGTGTGCCCTTCACATGTTCCTGGACGTTTATATATATACGTTAAGAGATATACTGCAAGTGTTGGTGATGAGGTAGAAGTGGGAGAGAGAGAAAGAGATTGGTCGGATGAATTATTATGGGGGGGGGGGGGGGGTAATGTTGATGTGTGTAATGGATCCTGAAACGGGTGTTCTACTTTCAGTACCTCAGTCAATGTGACCTTGAGATTTTAAAAATAAAGCCAAACTCACACACCATTGCAAGTGCTATATGTAACAATCAGTTATTGTCGTACTATTTGCTACTTTTTATCAATATTAGTACACACTATTCATTTACAGATACATACAATTAAAGTAGAACAATTGGCCTATTTTGACACAAACAACACATTGCAATATATATTAGTTATCTTACAATATATGGAACTATTGGAATGGTTGTAGTTACGCAGGTTACCTCTCGTTACAATGTGTGCTTACTGTGGCGCCTTCTTTGGTCGCTCAAATACATTTAGCTGTGAAAGCGAACTGTCGCCCTTGGAGTTGTTAAACATGTGATAAGCGCAAATTAAGTGATCGGATGTGTTGAAGGGCCACAAAAATATCTGAGCTAAGCAAGTGGGCCGCAAAGTGGAATTGGTTGGAATGGCTGGTCTAGTTGTGTTTGAACAAATGTGTATTCCTAACTCCTTATCGAATAGTATGCAAGGTGACACATTCATTCATTAT
Source organism: Osmerus mordax (assembly GCF_038355195.1). Classification (NCBI taxonomy): domain Eukaryota; kingdom Metazoa; phylum Chordata; class Actinopteri; order Osmeriformes; family Osmeridae; genus Osmerus; species Osmerus mordax. The sequence continues at coordinate 13,941,056 of NC_090061.1, forward strand.
TGAATAGATGAAATAGAATCATTGTTTTTACCATCTTCCTCTGCTCCTTTCTCAACCTTTACACAAATGTACTGGTTACATAAGCATTCAACAAAGTTGTTGAATTGGCAAATGATGGTTACTCTAATGAGTGTATTTGACTGTGAATACAGTATTACTGTGGTTCTTTTAACTAAATCCATGATGTGTGTCATAAACATTTGTTTTATGGTGTAAGAGTAGCTCTTTTTTTCCACTATATAAGGTGCCTTCTGGTACTGTTAAACTGTTGTGACCTAGATTCTGACCATGGAATCTTTTTTCAAAGGATTATTCTATCGTTACAAACAGAGTTTATAATCATCTACAGGAGTAGGCCTATTACAAATGGTAAAAAAAATAAGAACTTTCAATAGAAAAAAAATCCCAGAGGTTCCTTTATTTTGCATAAGAAATCGACATCAGAAAGAGACCATGAACAATGCTGCCACACCAACCACCACCTCTCCAAGCTTGTCCATCTGACCACTCCGAACCACCTCCTCCATCATTCCTCCCTCTTCTCCACGGTGTTCAGCCGGCCCTCTAGGCTGCTGAGACGATCCTCCACCGTCACCGCCTTTTCCGACCCAGACCCGGCCAAACCCAGCAGGGTGTATCCCAGGACCAGGCCTGTGAGGCGGACCACTGTGACGTCTGGCCCTGCGCTCCCGTCACTCACGATGAGCCCAAACACCCACAGCGCCGCCACAGTCTTCAGCAACCAGAACACCCGCCTGACCACACCCACCAACACACGCAGCACTACGGACAGCACCCAGTAGCCAATCAGAGCCAGAAGCCCCCACTGTGCCACAGAGGCCACGCCCTCTGGGGTGAACGGAGGGACTGGCAGGTTGACTAGCGGTGGGGAGAGAGAAGGAGAGTGAGAGACAGAGACACAGAGAGAGAGAGAGAGAGAGAGAGAGAGAGAGAGAGAGAGAGAGAGAGAGAGAGAGAGAGAGGGATGTTAGAATGGATTTCAAAATATAATCGTCTTCTTTATGTAGCGAGACATTTGTGATTCTCCACCAAGTAACAGCTTTAGTGAACTGGGACGTTCCACAAGGATTGTGCGCAAATAGTCTTTTGGGGGAGAACCACTAATGACCCCTCCCAGAGAGAGAGCAGCAGCATATCTCAGACTGTCTGGGCCTCCCCCCAAAGGTGACATTTGAAGGCACACAGGAGCAGTGACTCAGCGAAAAGTGTGAGTGAGGAGGAGGAGGGGTACAACAGCTATTAAAGTCTACAGTCTGTAGACTTTAATAGCTGTTGTACCCCTCCTTTATACCAACATTATACCAACAGTGGAGGATGAGGTTATGGATGCACATAAAATCATACACACACAGTTATGTCCTTTTACCCACCATCGATTCCCGTAACCCTGAGGATCTCTGTCACGTAAACAGCGATGACGTTCAGGCCACTGGCAGCACCCTCAGCCAGGAACCGGATCAGCATGTCTACAAACTGACAGAGCGAGCGAGAGAGGTAGATACAGAGAGAGAGATACAGAGAGAGAGAGAGCGAGAGGTGATGATGAAAATCCCAGTTTCGACACATCCATATTTGTGCATTGATAAGAAGCAGCGTTCAGTCTCTCGCCTATCAAGACCATTATTTCAGACATAGCGGGTGCCCAGATTCACACTCGCAACAGGAAGCTGGCCTACCAAGTTCCCCAGGCTGGCGACTGACTCCATGGAGAGTAAATCGAGCGTCTATGCTGCGGCGAGATGCTACCACTGTCAAGCGATACCATTGAATTAGAATGAGAGCAGCTGCAGCCACAAGCTAAGCCGTCTCCAAAACTGGGTCCCCCTATATATGCCTGGTGTTGTCACTGAGTCAATAATTCAGTCATGCCCCTCACATTTGATCAAGTGACTATGGATTTGAGCTTATCTTGCACTGATTGCTTTAGTCCTTAATCTTGCCGTATCATCAAATCTGCTACTTCAGCAAAACCACTTTATCAAAAATGGAGTATCAGAGGCCTGTTGCGCTCACTGTTGTCTTATGATACTTGGAATGCACATGGTCCCTCTGAACACAAGGCAAGGACTGTTGGTGCCAAAACACTCGCACGCATCTATGTGTAATGTTCGTTTTTACGTTACAGAATAGTGTGACAGCTGACCCCCCCTCCCACACACACACACACACACACACACACATTATCTCTGGAGAAGCCCCTCTAAACCTCATATCCTGGCACAACCCCATGTTGCTTAGCTGAGGTCAAGGATATGGACAGCTAGTAGGGCATAAGTATCCTGCACCTGTTGCTACCACACACACACAGTGCATACTGTGTCCAGAGCAAGTGGGGAATTGACAACTGTCAGTCCTTGTTGGCAGGTGTGCAAAGGGTTCACATATACTATCTATAAAAGCACCCTGGTGAGTTACAACACAATGTACCAACTGAGCTTTTGGCTCCAGATACACAAATTCTCATCTGTAACCTCATGTTTACTTTATTAAAGCCTGATGATGTCATCTTGTTAAGCACACGATCACACCGAGTACAGTGACATGTATTGGGCAAACAAAGCAGTAAGAAGCTTTGTTTGAAACCCATGCCAGAGTTTTGGTTAGATTCTGGAACCTCGGGTATGTTTTCTTACCATGACCATCGTATAGACGTTCTCCTGACCAACCACTGACTCTAGATACAACACCGCACTCTGAGGATAGGGAGCCGTAGAGTAGTGTGGTAGGGGCGGAGATGCAGGAATATAAGCAGACAAGAAATTATGGAAAAGTAGAAGGGGGGATCAGGGAAGAGATTATCAAGTAGCGGGCAGGAGAAGAGGGTGTGAGATTGGAAGGGGGTCGGGATAACAGAGGGGGTAGGGAGTTAGTAGTTGAAAAGTAAAAATCGGGTAAGGCTTCAGGGTTTAAGTTTAGTTGATTATTCAATTGAGAATTATTTGGGGGAAAAACATTACCCATTTAAAATATTCCAGGTTTAAGACCATTAGTTAGATTATGTAAAACGAAATGAAAATGGTAGGTAAGCAATATTTGGAAATGAATCATGCTTCTAATGCAGGTATTTTACCTCTACAGTTGACTTAATCACAGTAGTTCCAACAACGGATTCCACGTATCGGTGAACCTCATCGCAAGCCCCAGAGATCATATCTCGAAGACCTACTGACGACGACGGCTGATCCTGCCCATAACATCGCTGAGACAAACCGAGCACCAAAACCAGCGTAGATACAAAAACATTTACAAAGGAATACGCTGCACGGTTGCAACCATTCGCGTTAAAAACCATGGTTAAAAAAAGAGAGGATGATTTTGTCGTACAATGTAACCAAATAATAAGCCTACCACCCCCACAGATCTATGTCTAGACGACGTTAATGCACTTACACAAACAAATAATGCATTAAATGAAATAAAAATGGCTTCTGTTGTCAAAGCAAGCGATTTACAGTAGCCAAATCACAATGGCCAATGAAACCTTCCCCTCTTAATATATGAGGATCGAGCGTCGACTAGTTGGGTAGTCAATTATTCAGCCTAATCATTCAACATCGACTCAGCAATTTTTTTCATAAACTTTGGCAAGGTGGCAAAAATCAATCCAGCGCGCGACAAGGACGTTAGAATCCTAACCCTGACTATATTTGGTAGTAAACTGACTAAAAATAGAACTAGTCGAGTTAAAAAATATCTTTCCTCGCCTTTCGAAATTCCAGCCAGCCAGATAACACCCCACTGGCAACAACGCAAAGTATCAACGTTGTTTTTTTTTTTTGTAATGTGCGTAAAAGGAGTCCGCGATGACGTAGGGTTGCTGACCAAGGGTGCTCGGGTCAACTCGTTTAGGGATAGAATTTTAGATCCGTTTTTATAGTCCTTTGTCCAACCTAGTTTGCATTAAGCGCGACGCGACGACGGCTGATCTAGCAAAAACTATTTTTTTCACCCGCGACTTTGTGTGGCGCTCCTTCCCCCCAAGCGTTCCTGCACTTCTGTTTCTTGAAGGCAAACAGGTCTGTGATCCGGTTTAGGGTGGTTGTAGAAGAGGTGGGCATGGAGGGTGGTATGCATGAAGCATTAAGAGATTTGCCTTCTGGGACTTGTGGTTTATTCATTTCAGGGTCATCAGGGTCATAAAGAATGTAGTCTGGGCTGCCCAAGACTAGCATACCATATGTTTCAGACATTGACATAGACCTCAAATTCCCACCAGCACGATCTCATCCACTCCGCTACAATATGCATTGTAATACAGTAACGACACCAGTTTGTGAACGCACCACCCACAATTCTCAAAAATGTCTCAATAAAACCTAGGAGAGAGTCATTATGTAACTTTGTTGGCAGTTTAATGACTTGCAGAGCAGCGTTCACACAGCATCAGTTGCAGGTATCCATAGCACAGCACATCATGGCCCGATGAGGCAGCATTCAAATAAAATAAAAAACAGGAAAAACAACAGACAGGAGAACAACAATTGTATATATTCTTCATCATCATCATAATCACCACAGACACACAGGTCACAGACAGAGCATGATGGGAACTCACTACTGATTTCTTTCATCCCTCTCCATGTATGTCTCTCCCCGACTTCTATCTAATGGGTGCAAGGTGTCTCTAACCCAGCCCAGTAGCAGAAGGAGCACTGGGGGGAGAAGGAGGCAAAAAAAGAGGAGCTAAATTCAGCCCATAAAAAAACAGTCCGTATATTTGTCACAGGAAAATTCCTTCTGGTTGGAGGGAAGGAGCGCAGGGCGCTGATAGGTAGCTTTATGCCCCTTGACTTCCTCCCAAAACAGAAGACACTGAACTAGCGGTCCCGGGTGGAAATACTCGGTCAACTATGAAAAGGCTACAAGTCTCTGTCCAGTCCTCCAGGCTGTGGACAGGGCCAGGGGGTGACCGGCTCAGAGACATGTATCGAGGCGCCCAGTTAGGGGTGAGCTACCACAGTCTTCAGTCTCTCTTTAATTCCACTCAGGCAACAGAGTGGACAACCAGCTAGTGATCATACACCATCTTCACCTCGTGATCTCTCCGTTGAGACGTCAGGGTTGTGTCCGTCACAAGATGCGGGTGGGGTTTGAGGCAAAGAGATCGGATGGAGAAAGAAGCTTCTGGACACTACAGATCTCTCCTCCCCCCCCCCCCCCCCCCACCGTCCTCCCCCGCCACACACTATCCTATGTAGATGCGATGGAAGTCGTTGGCGCCGAAGGCCGCGTTGCACTTGGGGCACTTCCTCTGCCGGGTGTCGTAGCGCGTCTTGACGCACTCGAAGCAGAAGACGTGGAAGCACTTGGTCAGGACGGCGTCCTTCACCCGCGAGTTGCAACACGGGCAGGTCAGGCGAGCCTGGTACAGAGAGGGGGTGTGTGTATGTGTGTGCGAGGGTGTATGTGTGAGGGTGTGTGAGAGGGTGTGTGTGTGTATGAGAGGGTGTGTGAGTGTGGAAGAATGCAAACGTTAGGAAATGGATAATAAGAAAGTGATGTCGATGCAATTTTCCCAATATCGAGAGTTTACATGTATGGACATACACACATGCGGGAACACACACACACGTTGTTCACACACACCTTGTACTCGTTGATCTCCTCGTTCAGGATCTCGTCTCCGTTGCGGACGTTCTCGGCCGGTTTCTTGGCCTTCTCGATCTTCCTCCTCAGCTTCGAGATGTCCTCCTGAAACACACACACACCGGCAACAGTAGTACTGGGGATGCACCCAAATTCCAGAACACGGCACACTTAAAGCAAACGTCTGTATTCACGTGTGTGTGTGTGTACGCGTGGGGCAGCCGTGGCACCTGTGCGCGGCGGGAGTTGAAGGACTCCTTCTCCCTGGAGATGCTGTTCTCGATCACCTCCTCCCTGACGGTGCTGAGTCTCTGCTGCACCTGCTCCAGCTGGGCGCGGCCCTCCTCCGACAGCAGCAGGGACTCCTGGGCCTGGAGGGCACACGGCCACACGGGAGAGAGGAGAGAGACGGGGTTAGACGGGAGATGTGCACAAAGTGCCGTGGGAGAAGGTTCCTCCTTGATCGACTGTGTGTGTGTGTGTGTGTAGGAGTGCTACCTTGCGTTTGTTCATGTCCAGGGCCTGGGTCCTCAGAGCCAGCTCCCTCTCCGCCGTGCCGATGGTGCCCTGCAGGAGGCGCTCCTTCTCCTCCAGCTTCTTCACCACCTGCAGCTGGGCGTCCACCTGGGGGGGACAGAGGGAGAGAGACGATAGGGGATTAGATCATGCATCGAGGATGATCTAATCTCTCCCCCCCTCCCCCCCTCTACCTGTCCTCTTTTCCTCTCCCTCTCTCCCCCCCCTCTACCTCTCCTCCTTTCCTCTCCCTCTCTCCCCCCTCTCCCTCTCCCTCTCCTCCTTTCCTCTCCCTCTCCTCCCCCTCTACCTCTCCTCCCTTCCTCTCCCTCTCCTCCCCCTCTACCTCTCCTCCCTTCCTCTCCCTCTCTCCCCCCTCTCCCTCTCTCCCACCTCTCCTCCTTTCCTCTGCCTCTACCTCTCCTCCCTTCCTCTCCCTCTCTCCCCCCCTCTCCCTCTCCTCCTTTCCTCTCCCCCTTCTCCCCCCTCTCCCCCTCTACCTCTCCTCCCTTCCTCTCCCCCTTTTCCCCCCCCTCTACCTCTCCTCCCTTCCTCTCCCTCTCTCCCCCTTCTCCCCCCTCTACCTCTCCTCCCTTCCTCTCCCTCTCTCCCCCTTCTCCCCCCCTCTACCTCTCCTCCCTTCCTCTCCCTCTCTCCCCCTTCTCCCCCCCTCTACCTCTCCTCCTTTCCTCTCCCTCTCTCCCCCCTCTCCTCCTCTCCTCTCCCACCTGGGTCTTGAGGGTGAGCAGCTGGTCGGCCAGCTCCTCCTTCTCCTCCTTGAGCAGCTTGTGGATCTGGTTGGACTTGATCCTCTCGCTCATCAGCTTGAAGTTGGCGTCGTCCTTCTCCCTCAGCTGCTGCATCAGGCGGATGTTCTGCTCCTGCATGTCCTCGAACGCCTGGCCCGTCACATCCATCTCGCTCAGGAGAGCGTCCTCCTCCTGGCCGTGCGCACACACACACACACACATACATGTGCACACACACACGCACACACACACACACATGTACATACACACACACACACACATGCACAGAGTTAGAGCTAAGGACAGCAGTGGTAAACTGGCATAGGGGAGTAAGGAGGGATGTGTGTGTGTGTGTGTGTGTGGTGGTCGGGCAAAAATAAATAAACACAGACAAGTATGTTAAAGATCTCACAGGGCTCCAGACTAACTTGTTGCCTTGGTTGCACTGGTGCGCCTAACTTTTTTATTTAGGTGCACCAGCACAAAATTTAGGTGCACCCAAATTTTTCCTTGCGTCGCCACAATTTCAAGGTCACCTTTTTATCACGCTCCATATACATTCATATATATTATGTAAATGATCTTAAACAAGAATAAGGTGTAGGTAAATATTTTTTTTATTTGAAGCACAATCATACTGTATATATATAAAAACAAATCTTTTAAGTGCTTCACTGAGCTACCAAACTAAAACATTTTAAGCAAAATAAAACATTTCAAAATAGAAAGTGCTACTGTTTAAAAGTGCTTCCCTGAACTGAGACCTAACATTTCATGGCTCAAAGTCTTATAGCGGGTCCAACCTTGCTGTCGCATGCCCTTCAGATGGCCAACACCTGTAATTTGGCTTTCTTGCTCTATGGCCTTGGCTAAGTCATCTTGCCACACTCTCCCTAGCATAAAAATCCTAGCTCCATGGGTTAGCTCCATGACCCAGCTTCGTAACTCAGGGGTCCGCAATTCATTTTTACAAGGGGCCACATGAGAAACCTGAAATGTGTTGGAGGGCCTCATCAATTTGCTCACTATTCATTTTCTCCCATTGTAAAAAGCAGTAAAGTATATATTTTGATTAGCTGCTACTGGTTATCAGAAGAATAAGGATATTCTGTAAATATTTATATAAATATTTTAGATTTTGGTGTAGGTCAAACAGGAAAGATTATAGAAGTAATAAACAGTATAAACAACAACAACAGTGTTTCATTTTATTTGTAACCAGTTAATCTTCACAAACACTGAAAAGTTGTTTTGCAGTATGTTAAAGATGTGGAATTGATCAACTTTATACAAAAAGCAATACGTTTTTTCAGTTCATTTTGTTCTGTGAGAGAAATCCAGTGGGCTTGAACAAGTGCATCGAAATCTGTCTGAATGTCTGAGGTGGATATGCGAAGGACAGCTGACAGGTAATGATCAGGGTCTGCAGTTCAACTAGCAAACCATCAGCCCGCGCCCACTGAATCAGTCAAGTTCTTATTATGTCCGCGTTAGTTTTTTTTCTTCACAGCTTTCACTTTGACCTCAGTAAACAGATACTTAGAAGTCCATGTCTTGTTAAAAGTTAGTGGCAACGTTTTTCATTTTCGAGGGCTAACCAACAGCTAACTCTCCTGTCGGAGAGGTTGCGCAAGTGCACATATGTAAATCGCCTGATCACTGTAGTCTTTCAGGACTACATATTTACTACCGCTCAACACATTTATTTATTTTAAATTTTTGATTTACCTCACGCGGGCCGGATTGAGACAGCCTGTGGCCGGTCATACAATGCCCAGGTCTGCTAAACTGACTCTCTGGTGCTCAGGTCGTAATTTCAATCACACAGCACGGAGCTACAGGAATATCTGGACCACAGACAATCAGAGGCAAAGACCCGCCCCATCTCTGTCTCTGATTGGTTTAGACCACGATATGATCCAACCATGAGTGTCAGTTCCGTCTTAGGATAACAAACGCTTCGTTTGTGGAGAGACAGCGGATGCGAGGAGGTTAGGTGCACCGGTGCGACCTAGGAAAATTTTTTGTCGCACCCGTACACAATTTGGTCGCACTATGCAGTGTTTCATTTTATTTGTAACCAGTTAATCTTCACAAACACTGAAAAGTTAGAGCGCAACCAATTTGGTCGCACTCTAGAGCCCTGTCTCATGACAAATGCTGTTTTTGGATGTTAAAGTTAAAGTTGAGGATGGGAAAGGTAAAAGCATCCATAAAAAGGATGTACACACACACACACACACAGTCTCTCACCTGCTTGGCCAGGGAGAGCTTCTTGTTGAGGATGTCGATCTGCTCCTCTACAGAGCGGATCTTCCTCAGGGCCTCCTCATCAGCCATCTTCTTCCCCTCCCTCCTCTCCCTCTCCTCCAGGTCCCTCAGTCGCTGCTTCAGCTCCTCCGCCTGGACACACACACACGAACACACACCACCAAACAGCCGCCCGTTCAGTCAACTCTGTCAATGAACCTTGATAACAAATCATGTGTATGAGTGTGTGTGGGTGTGCACCTCTGATTTGGCCTTCTTCTCTGCAGCCATGAGCTGCACCTTGTCCCTCTGTTCTTTGGGGGCCGAGCGGTACATGTCCAGCAGCAGCTTCATCTCTCTCTGGGACTCCTGGGCCTTCCTACACACCCAGCACATATCAGCACCTTCATCAGCACCACCACCATCATCATCATCCCCACCTTCATCACCACCATCTTCATCATCCTCACCAACACCACCATAATCACCACCACCACCATCATCATCACCACGCCACCTACTTAAGCTCCGTCCTGACAATCTTCAGCTGCTCCACCTCCTTCCTCTTTGGTCCTCCAATCACAGGCGGCCGTTCGCCGGCCACCTCCTCCGATTGATTGCTACTCCCGGCCTTCTCCTTCTCCTCCTTCACAGCCCCGCCTCCTCCGCGCAGCGGCCTTTCCTTCTCCTTCTCTCGCTCCTTCTCTTTCTCCTCCTTCTTGACTTTCTCGTTGTCCTCTTCCTTCACTCCGTCTGCCTCCGTGCCCGGCTCTGTCTTCACAGAGGCCCCTGCAGAGAAGACAAGAGAAGCAGAGAAGAGAGAGTTAGAACAACAGCAACAGGGTCAGAATTTGTCAGGAAAACCCAATACAAATCTAAAGATCTTGAAAAAAACTGTAAGAAAGCCTACGGAACAATAAGAGGTCAACACAACTTTGGTCTGAAGGTGTAATATAGGATCCTACCTGTGCTGGTGGGAGTGGCCGATCCATTATCAGACTCCGCCTTCACTGTGACATCACCGGTGGCGGTCACCGGCAGAGGGGAGGTGGTCTCCTCCTTCACGTCCAGCTCCGTGCTAGACTGTGATTGGAGCACGGCGCTGCCCTTCGAAGCGCGAGCCTAGGAGAGGGATTGGTTGAGGTTTGGGCTACGACATCACACCATGGCCTGACATCAGAAAATCAAACAACACTAACACTGTTTGAAAGGTGTGTGTGTGAATATTTGGTAGTGTATGGTGGTATATGATGGTATAGGGGGGTGCTGGGATACCTGGCTGAGGTCGGCCTGGGCCTCTCTTAGTCTCAGCTTGAATTTCACCACCTCCCCCTTCATCTGCTGGTTGTGGGTCTGAAGGGTGCTGATCAGGTGACGCATCTCTCTGTTGATGGGACCTGAGAGAGGGATGGAGGGAGAAGAGCGGGATGGAGAGAGGGAGGGAATGAGAAGAGAGGAAGAGAGAGAGAAGGGAGGGAGGACAACACGAGACGGAGAGGGTGCGGACATGGGACGGAAAGAAATGAGTCAGATGTCAGTCAAACATCACATCCTGCAACTCCAGTCAAATTTGCATCAAGATCAGCTCACAATAACAAACAAACAAACAACAACAAAAAAAGACACGCCTCTACTTCCAGAGCCTAGGCGAGCCCTTGCATTGACCTGCGTGTGAGTGGAGCAGTGCGAGGCTGCGCTGTTTACCGGCTTGCTCGTTGGCCGCCAGGGTCTGCTCAAACTCGATCCTCAGCATCTCGTACTCCTTCCGGACCTGGGCCAAGGTGTCCTCCAGCTGGAACACCTCGGTACGGACCTTCCTCTGGAGAGACACCTCGTCATTCTGGACCGGAGAGGAGGGGAGGCGTTACACACACACACACACACGTCTACACAAACGTATAGGTGCAGGGAAGACACAGCCTCACACAAGCAGAAAGGTCAAACCCTCAATCACACGCACAGGCAAGAAAGACACAGTCACAAGTAGGGATGGGGATCGTTCATTTGGATCGATATCGATACCATTTTCGAGACTGCTTAACGATCAGAGTCTTTATCGATACCACTATCGATACTTTTCTGGGGTGAGCTTGAGCTAACCACCATCTAAATGAAGGAATTTGGCAAATGTTAAACATATAGCAACACCCACGCCACACTTTATGTAAACAAGATCACTGAACAGCATTTATAACAATAACTTAAGTAAAACAGATGTCAAATAGAACAAGGGGAACGTGTTGCTCTCAGGAGGAGGCTGGATAAAAGGAGCACATATTTGCACAATGGATCCTGGCTCTAGCTAAATCTACAATTGTCCACTACAGATGTACTATCCACAACCTGGATGAGTAACTAGTATAAATGACTGTGATTGGTTGGTTGACAAAAAGTGACATTGACAAGCCGTCATTGTTTAAGACTTTATGAAAAGTTGAACACGTTTCGACAAAAGGCACCTGATCTAGCTAAATGACCAGCTAACCAAACCCAAACCTTCCTTATCTCATCCCTATTTTGTTCTGTCTCTGTTATTGTTTAACAAGATGCTTCAGCAGCCCACAGAGCCATGCTCCCGGTGACTATGTTTTGAATGATCAGCAGCGGGGCGGGGGGGGCTAGTCTTTACTCACACACTGACTGTGCTCGTAAAATGAAATTCCGGTGTGCGCACGCATCACATTTTAAGGGCATAGGCGAGTGAAATAGCTGCACTTTAGAGCCCTGGCTCTTATTATTGAGGCTTATTATTGTCAACGATGGATACTTGCTACGAAGTTGGGGTGCGCTGACTGCGCTCACCATGCAAACTTGGGTTGAGGAGGAGGATTGTCCGGCAGCTGGAGTTGGCACCGTTGCTTCTCGAAGACAGTCGAATGCATTTTACCTTCATGCACAACGTTGAGGTGCTTATTCATTGCAGTAGTGTTCCCCCCCCCCCCCCCCCCCGCCGCCCCCCCCCTTACAAGAAATGATCTTCGAACATATATTACACGTCGCTTCGTCCTTATCTTTGGCTTTATTAAAATGTAGCCAAGCCTTTGACCGCTTGGTACGTTCAGCCATCGTAGGTAGCAACAAAATGACAAATAAAGCAAAGTAGGGCGTGAGCCAATTAAATTCTTCTTCTTTTAGTTTAAAGGCGGTTGGCAGGCCATTCAATTGAATTTAGTAATTTTATTAGACAATCGATGTACGTTTGTGCACCAGTGATTTGATTTAAATGAAATAACTTCTCTCGAGAGACATAAGTTACATTATATTAGCCTACCTAGTCTCGATAGCGGTATCGATAAGCTCGGACCTTATTGATCTTAGGGTTTTGAGAAATTTGGAACCGGGTGCTTACAGAACCGGGTATCGACCCCCATCCCTAGTCACAAGCAGGGACATAACATTTACCCACTCACTCACTCACACACACCTGCATGAACACACACACATATACAGAACACATGCAACACATTCCTTGAAGACGGGGGACTGTGGTTGGTTTCATACACAAACTACACTCAGAACTAACACGCACACACGTGCACGCACACATACACACACACACCTCCATGTGCTCCAGCTGGCGCAGGCGTGCGGTCCTGGTGGTGTTGAGGCGGGTGCGGGTCTCGTCCAGCTGGCCCTTCAGGACCAGGGACTCGTTGTAGAGGACGGAGAACTGGGACTGGAGACAGCGGTACTCGGAGCTGTCCCTCACCACCCCCTCAGCACGACTCAGCAGCTCCAGCTGAAGGAGGGAGAGAGACAGAGTAGGGAGATAGAGAGAGAGAGGGAGAGAGTAGGGAGATGGAGAGAGAGAGAGGGAGATGGAGAGAGAGGGAGAGAGTAGGGAGATGGAGAGAGATAAGGAGGAGGGAGGTGGAGAGGGGGATGGGTGAGATGGAGGTAGAGAGCAGGGAGATGGAGCGAGGGAAAGGAGAGATGGAGAGAGGGAAAGGAGAGATGGAGAGAGGGAAAGGAGAGATGGAGAGAGGGAAAGAGTAGAGAAAGAGGGAGATGGGGAGAAAAAACTGAAGTCAGTAGATAGAGGGAAACGGGACGCGTTGAGAAGACAGAGGTGAAGCAGACAGGCGGCGGGGAGGGAGAGAAAAGACCGCAAGAGATCCCGGAAAAGAAGGACAGAAAAAGAGAGAGAGAGGCAGAAAACGGAGACACGAGGCGCAGAACACACAGAGCAGAAAGGTACCACAGACAGCAACAGTCTATATATCTCTGTCTATTTACCTCCAATTCACTATAGCTGACTGAGTACCAGCCTGGCACCAGGGTCATCCTGGGGCAGGGCTGAGGCAGAGATACAGACGCCTCATGAGAGCCACATATTACAGAAGACGCTCTCTATGGAGGCTCTAAAGGAAGCTCACTGAGACCCTGTTCCGGAACTGTCTTTGAGATGTATCTTTTAAGAGCTCTAAGAATATTCAGTCATATTATTGACTATATCCATGAACATGGCCCAGGTCCTAGTCTCTCTCCACACACACGCAGAATTTCTGTATCTGACACACACACACACACACCTTCATGTTGTTGTTCTCCTGGTTGACGTTCTGCAGGTCCTGCTGCAGTCTCTGCAGTTCACTCAGACGGTTCTCCGCCAGCTCCCGGTTCTCCTCCAACTCACTGTTCATGTCTTCAAACTGACCCAGACGAAAGGAGAGAGGGAATGGGGGAGATATGTTGAGGGGAGTAAAGAGGGGAGGAGGGAGATGGGTGAGTTACAGATTTGGAGAGGGTTGTTGCTTTACAGGAAAGTTTCAGTCCCAGACTGAACACTGTGATGTATTATTATTGCCATACCTTTCTCTTGTTGATGGTGATGGTTCCACACACACTACTGGCCTCCCCACACACCTTGTAGCCTTTACTGTTTACCTGGGACACAGCAGACAGAGACACACCATTGCAAAGACCAGGATGCTACAGAGGCGGTCACGCACACACAAACCTATCGCGTCCACATGACACACACAAACATATACTCACCCTCTCCAGTATCTCTCCCAAGTGTGTGTTGAGGCGGTTTTCTCGCCGCCTGATCTTCTCCATGTCCCACTGCAGCTCCTCTATCAGAGCCTGCAGCTCACTGACGCGCGTGTCCGCCTTGGCTACCGCACGACCAAGGGGCCGGGACTGAGGGCGAGGAGAGGGAGAGAGGAGCGGAGAGGGAGGGAGAGAGAAAGAAGAGGGAGGGAGAGAGAGAGAGAAGAGGGAAGAGAGGGAGGGAGAAATAGGGACAGTGAGAGAGGGGAGGGAGACAGGAGACAGGAGAGGAAGAGAAAGGAGAGGAAGGGAGACCGGAGAGGAAGGGAGATAAGAGAGGGAGGGAGAGAGCACAGGGAGCGAGAGATGGAGGATCGTCAGGGAGAGCAAAAAGAGTGAACCAGAAGAAAACACCTGGGACAGTCTGCCAACACCCCGATCACGCGAGTATCCTGACATCACACTCACCTCACTGGTCATGTGACTGTGCCTCTGCTCGAGGTCCCCGATCAGCTGACGCAGCCGCTCGTTCTCATTGGACAGCAGGGTGTTGAGCTGGGCGGCGACTTGCCAGACAGACCCCTCTGTAGAGACACCAGCACAGAGACGATGAGACGACTCAGCGAAAAACAAATCGACGGAAAAAAGCTAGCTCTCCGCCAACACCTTGCTACCGGCCTATCTCAGAACCCCCTTCGACCGTTTCTTCTCCGTCTCCCCCACATCTCACCAGCGCCAGAGTCCGTCTCCCTCTGCAGCTGCTCCACGGTGCTCTGCAGGCAGTCGTAGATCTCCACCACACGATTGGCCTGCTTCTGGCTGGACTCCACCCTCTCTTTCAGCTCCGCCTCCATCTCCTCACTGCTGCTGCTGGCCAGCGTGGCCAGGAAGGAGGTGGCCGCCTCCCCGGAGGGGCCTGGAGGGACAGGGACAGTAAGCTACTGTGGGGGCTTCATTAACGTGCTGCACTCCATTTGGATCCACTTCAGTGTAAGAGCATGATTCTCATCTTTACGCAAACTGAACTCCATCACAAAAACGCCTATCACCCCCCCCCCCCTAACATACATGCTTCAATACATTCATTTCCAAGATTGTAAGCTCCCATAATCGAACCCCCCCACCCATCTCTTTCCAAACCTCTATCTTTGGTCCTCTCCTGGTTTGAGTCTCCATCCGGTTCAGGGGTATCAGGCTTCAGGCTCCGCCCCTCCCCGGCTGGCGTTTCCATCGGCTCGCTTCCTGATTGGTCGTACTGCCTGGCAATCAGCCTGACATTGTCATCAAACTGAAAGAGCCACACAGAGAGTGTTCGAAACGCAATGGACAATGTTATTACACGTTAGGGGATTAAATATAGTATAAATGTAAATCCCTGTTGGCAATAGTTACCTGATTCCAGTATCTGTTGAGGATTAGTAGACTGGCATCATCCGTGGCTTGACGAGTCTCCAGCCTCTCGATTCTCTCTCTCAGCTCATCCTCTATTACCTACCCAGCATTGGTCACAAAGGAAATGAAAGGTTGTGATGCATTGGATGTCAATGCCAAAATGTGAGTGAGTGGGGTTAGGTTTGAGCGTGTTTGTCTGTGTGAGAGACTATGGTCCATACCTGTCTTTGATCGAGGGATTCTCCCAGCTTCCTGTTCTTAGCCTGGAGAGCTTTAACATCCTGCTCCTCCTATGAACAAAAAAACAGTCATGTAGTGTTAAGATTTTGTGAAGCTCAGGAAAGAAAGACACTGGAACAATCTTCAATTCTATGGGTGTCATCCTCACCAAGTTGGACACCCCTCCCAGCTTGATGACGGTCTCCACGGCGGTACTCCCCCCCGCAGTGGCACTGACACCCTGAACCACATCTTCTCCACCTTCCCGGTCCCTTCGTTTCTCAGGGGGTGCGCCCAACGAAGAAGGCCCGCCGCTGGGTTCAGACGGACGCTTCAGTCCCGACATCCTCAGTGAACTGAAACGGAGATAAACACTGAGCATATTTCGAGACATTTATCGAGAAAAACGACTCAGCAGCAAGGCTTCCACTCTGAAGAGGGTAGCAGTCTAGCCGAAATAGTTTGGAAAGCTGTGCGTGACACTACACCTAAGTATTATCATTAAATTATTCAAAATAAAGTATTAGAATAGCTATCTATGTAGTTAGCTGGTTAGCCAAGTTGCTACCCGGCAGCTGGCGCTCAGTAGCTACTTTTAGCCAGCAAGCTAGTCAATTCAAATATTCAACGGGTGGTCAAAGAGCTCTCCTAGAAATATAACTTGATCGGGGACCCTCTAATCTACTCATTTGAAATGTAGCTAGTTTCACGATATTGAATACATTTTCTTTACATGCTCTTACCGATTTGATTAAAATGTTTTATGAACTGAGTCTATCTGTAGATGTTGATGCTGCGGCTTTTTCAGTGTCTTCCTGGGGCGGAAGTAGTGCTGTCAACAATGAAACTTGGACCACTCGCTATTTGATAGTGCGCCACACCCTGGTAGGAATAGCGTAATGCAGAATACCACTCGCTGATTGTGGATAAGGTCCCAATAGCAGAGAATGTCTAATATAGAATCCTTATATATCCTTTAACAGGCTCTGCCAATAGTATGAACCTGCAGAGCCGGAGACCCCGGAGGCCCCGGAGAGCCGGATAGCCGCAGGTTCAGGACCGCAGTTTGAGGACCGCAGTTCTAGGACCCTGACAGCAGTGTCACTAGATCGCAACAATATATTTAAATGGTTTGCGAGGCAAGAAACAAGGAAAACTCCGGCATATGTGATGATGTTTAATGACACAATTAATATTTGAAAATATGTTCTAATATTATAGAAAGGTATAATATTTGAAAACATGTTCGAATAATAAATATTGGATAATTAAATAAATTAAAATCACATACAATTTGAAACAAATGTACATATTTCATAGATGTCAGATCCAGTGTAATTTGATAAAATTAAGTAAGCAAATTAAGGAAGCTAAAATAGCCTAAAGAAAAGGTGGAAAATATCAAATCAAAATCAAATCAAGATTTATTTGTATAGCCCTTTTTACACGCAAGCATGTCACAGAGGGCTTCACATACGCCCATAACTGCCCCTCAACCAACCTAAACAAGGACAAGGAAAAACTCCCAGAAAAACTCACTACAGGAGAAAAAATGGAAGAAACCTTGGGAGGAGCAATTCAGTGAGGGATCCCCTCCTCCAGAGACGGTTGGTAAAAGAGAGGAGCAGAACACAGGCTTAAGATAGTTATACAGCAGGAAAGTGTCAATGGGTTTTGAAACACCAAAATCCATTGTTCGACTTGGTAGATGTAGGAAGGGACCGGGAAACTCGCTGTTGCCCGTCATGGAGACTGGTTTCCGGTTGGCGACCAGGTCCAGCGTTGGCAGACCGACGACCAGGCAGGTGCTGACAGCTCAAACCCCCCACACCACAGGGGATGTGCGGAGGGGGGACAGAGAGGGGAGAGCAGGGATTAGAGAATGCCAGGAGCAGCTAACAGTAACAGTCATATTTAGAATGAGATCCCCACCGGTCAAGTGTGGACTAGTGCAGCAATTTAGCAGAGCAAAAAAGGGTATTTGATAAATTATTCTAAAGAGAATACGAATAGCCTAATCTATTTCCTAGTGCGTATAGTTAATAATAATACACAAGCCTACAGTTTACATGAAGATCATGTCATCTTTTAATGTCCTCAGTAGCCTACATACAAAAAAGAGCATGTTGTGAGGTTGACTTTAAAATATATAGTTTTAGGCCGCAAGGTGAACCACGAAGTCTTTTAGAAAATGATTCCCGCTCCACAGTCTGGCATCTACACAATCTTTAGCTCATAAAAAAAACGAGTCGTGCTAAGCTACCACAAAAAAGTTTGTCGCTGAAATTACAGTCGATTATCGTTGAGTTTATGTTTTATGCAGAACTAGTTTCTTCAGAGCGTAATAGGATTTTGGTGGCACGGTTCGACACGTGATCGTTCTACACCAATAAGGTAGCTGATTTTTGTCAACATGGATGTATATGTTTGGCAAATTGAGTATGGGACCTTGCACGTAACAGAAATTCGGCCCCTGACAGTGTTTTGTATGGAAGCAAATCGTTACCAAAATTCATGTGGCTGCATTATTTGACTCATAAATGAAATTAGTAATCAATCATCCTATCATCCTTCTTCAAGAGTGCTCAATCTTTCACTTAATTAAAATGAAAAAGAAATAGACATTTGAGATGTAATTTTCAAAATATGCCCCAGCAAATAGATACCAAAATTCAATTTGAAATGTAAAATTAGAAAATTCAAATGCATTTCCAGACATGCATTTTCATTTTAAGAACGTGGCTGCAAAATCGTGACCATAATTCAAATTCAAATACATTTCCAGAAATGCATTTTCATTTTAAGAACGTGGCTGCAAAATTGTGACCACAATTCAAATTCAAATGCATTTGCAGAAATGCAAAATGGACGAAAAAGCATTTTGAGCGGCGCAGAAGAGTGCCGTCAGTAGCCGCTCTTCTTCAGCTCCCTGCTGACCGAGCTTCCCATCTTGTTCGGTAGGGGGCGGTGTGCACATCTGCATTGCATTACATTGCAAATGTGCCGGGAAATTGATTGAATTGCCGGGTCTTTAGAGCAGCGTTCCCACGTTTTGAGAACACCGATCAAAACCGATAATGGGAATATCGGCCAATATGGATCGGCGCCGATCAGATCGGAGCATCCCTAGTAATCACACCATAGATTGAATAGATAGCTTTTATTGAAGCAGTGCTGGTAGCAAAGCCAAGCCTAATGCTTTGTGGTACAGGCTGGTAGCAGAGCCGAGCCTGAGCCTGGTAGCAGAGCCGAGCCTTGAGTGGTTGGTGTAGGCTGGTAGCAGAGCCGAGCCTGGAGTGGTTGGTGTAGGCTGGTAGCAGAGCCGAGCCTGGGGTGGTTGGTGTAGGCTGGTAGCAGAGCTCAGCCTGGTGCTGATGGGAGGCCGGTAGCAGAGTCGGGCCTGGGTTACTGGGAGGATGAGAGTGTGATTAGGGGATGCAGAGATGGTGGAGGTGATGTAGATGGTGCATGTATAGTTACCGGGGAGGTGATGTGGATGGTGCATGAATAGTTACCGGGTATGGACTCGGGGTGTGGCGGAGAGTCCTTCTGGGTCACGGCCGAGCAGCGGCTCGATCGGATCCCCAAAAGGAACACTCACCTACAGGCTGCTGCGAAGCTGATGAGAGCTTGAGTGTGGTGGAGATCGGGGAGGTTGGTCCTGACGTATAGGCGGTATGCCTGGGAGGACCAGCGACCCAGAAGCTGGATAGTGTGGTCAGCAACGCCCTGGCTGGAAGCAGAGGAAGCGGCGCCGATTCTGAAGGAATGTGCGGAATAGTGTGTGGGGTCTATGCCTGATTTGGTGAGGATGAGGCGGAGATGATGGTGGAACCAGAACCGGGAGGCGACGAGTCCTGACTCCGTGATGAATAGTGGGCTGGATGGGAGGGCGTGGCTTCCGGATTTGGAGTGAATGAGTTTCTGTAGTGACTCGAAGGGCCTGAGGGGAGAATTGAGGTGGAAGAGGAAGATGGGAACTGCTGGCCCGCTCTGATTGGTCTTGCTGCGTTTCAGAGAGAAAATGAGTGTGTCTGGGGAGTGTAGAGTGATGTCAGAGACGCATGGGTGAGCAGAAGGGTCGAAAGTGGAGGACATGGACGTGAATTCGGAGCACCTCAGGAAGCCGAAGAAAGCCAGGAGGAACATAGCCTCTAGGGTGGAGTCAGTGGAAGGGGAGGAGTAGCCAGACCGCAGTGTGGTGATGCAGGCGGCTAGTAGGTCGGCAGTGAGGGGGTGTCGTGCAGAGGGAGAGCGGGGTTCCAGGCGCTTCAGACCCTTCATGAGAAGGGAAGTCTGGCTGTTGGAGATGGCTGTGCAGGGGGAACCGGAGAGCAACTTGCAGAAGAAATTGATGCCGCTGAGGTATGTGTGGATGGTGGAAGTGCGGAGAGAGAGGTGCGCGTGAGCGTATGAGATGAAGCTGGTGATGGAAATGAGGTTGAATGAGGGGAATGTGAGGTGGTGAATGGTGTGGAAGGACCTGAAGCTTTTCCAGGCTGTCCAGTAGGTGGAGAGTGTACGGGGGGATAGACCTTGGAGGATGACGTCCTGGGTATGGAGGTGGAGGTCGTGGAGGGGTGCCGTTACGGGAAGATCTTAGAGGAATACGGAGGGACCGGAGTGGGAAGGGGGTCCGCCTCTGGGGCCAAGTGCCTGAATTTCTGCAGGGAGAGACGAGAGAGAGAGTCGGCAATGGTGTTGTGGTGACCGGGGATGTGAGCGGCTCTGATTATGAACTGATGTGTGACTGAAAGCCAGGTGAGGCGGCGGATGAAGGGCATGGCGGTGATGGAGTCTGATCGGCCTTTGTTGATCCAGGAGACGACGGCAGTGTTGTCGGAGTAGATGGATTGGCGTGACCATTCATGGCCCCAGAGGAGGGCGGCGATGATGGGGTAGACCTCGTGAAGTGCAGATGAGGGGACCAGTGAGGGAGAAGGGAACTCGGAAGGCCATGGGGAGGAGAACCAGCAGCCGTTATAGTAGCAGCCGAAACCAGAGGGGGCGGCGTCGGTGAAGAGCTGCATGTCGTTGGGGTTGGATACAAGATCGTTATAAAAGAAAGTGATGCCGTTCCAGTGGGAAAGGAGATGATGCCAGAGCTCCAACTCCATGAGACAGGAGGCGTCCAGTGTGATGGTGTGGTGGAGCGACTGTACGGATGAAGCCAGGAGGAGGAGGTGGGATATGAAGAAGCGGCCTTGGGGGATGATGCGGAGGGCGTAGTTCAGGTGGCCGAGGAGGGATAGGAGTTGGCGCAGGTGGGAGTGATCAGGTAGTTGGAAAGAAGGAGCGTGATGCGGTCCAGTTTGTCGGTGGGGAGTGAAGCTTTGAAAGCCACGGAGTCCAGTGTGATACCAAGAAACTCCAGTGTTGTAGCTGGCCCTTCTGTCTTTTCCAGGGAGAGGGGGACACCCAGTTGTGAGAACACTGTGGTGAGTGCGTGGAGGCCTTGCGCTGGTGGGGATGAAGGGGGGCCGATGGTGAGGAAGTCGTCCAGAAGATGGACTAAGAAGGGAACCTTGGACTCATTGAGGAGGATCCAGCAGAACGCTTCGGAGAGGCAGTCGAATAAGCGTGGGCTGCTTTTGCAGCCGAATGCCAGTCGGACGGCAAAGTAGTAGGAATCCTCCCAGCAGACCCCAAAGAAAGCCCAGTAGTCTGGGTGGATGGGAAGGACCTTGAAGGTGGTCGTAATGTCGGCCTTCGCCAGCCAGGCGCCACGGCCGGCCAGCTGGATGAGGGAGATGGCGTGGTCTATGGTGGTGTAAGCCAGGGAGTAGTCCGGGCTTGGTATCAAGCTGTTGATGCTGGGGACGGGGCCACGACAGGGAGCAGAGAGGTCGATCACGAGCCTCTGCTTACCCGAGTACTTCCGGGTGGCGACATCGATGGGGCTCACCCGGTAGACAGGGAACGGGGGAGAGGCGAACGGGCCAATCATGAAGCCCTGAGACACCTCCTTGGCCAACAGGGCCGGGCCGGGCGGGCCACAACCGTACACTCCAGTGAAGGATGGGAGGGGGCGCACAGGGAACAGGGCAGGGCGGACCGGGCGGCGAAGACCCGGCAGTAAGGCTCGCTGTCCAGCACGCCCCAGTAGGTTGACTCTTTAAACTGCAGGGCGAGGTAGTCGTCAAACTCCACACGGCGCCCAGGGAAGGAGGAGCAGACGACGTCCCGGTACAGGGAGAAGGCGTAGGTGAACTCCACAGGCGTGAGCTCCCGGCGCCGGGCAGGGTCGGGGTGACGGAGCAAGACGGGGCCGCAGGACCCATCGATGGTACGGGGGGCGGAAACCTGGGAGGGGAGGAGAAGGTCAGCCAGGTCCACATAATTACCCAGCAGGATGGTGGCCCGGAGGGCGGAAGACACGGGGGAAGGCCAGGAGGCAGAGGGGGCCGCGGGGCGGACCAGAGGGGCGGGCAGGGGACCGGCAGGAAGGGCAGCAGCCGGGGCCGGGGGGGTGGCCTTAGTGGAGCCACCTGCAGAGGAAACAGCAGAACACACAGTCAGGGGAGCAGGGCCCGGAGCAGGCACGGCCTGGACGGGGCACGCAGGGGCAGGCACGGGGCACGCCAGGGCAGGCACGGGGCTGGGGGGCACCAAGGAGGCGAGGAACGCTGCAAACAGGCCAGGAAGGTCAGCGAGGGCGGGAGCCGGAGCAGGGGCAGGGGGGGCGGGGAGAAGAGGGAGGCGGGCAAGGCAGGGGGCAGGAAGACACCTGGGCGCGGCCCAGCGGCCGGCAGCTGGAGAGGGGCGGAGCGGGGAGGCTGTTCGCCCCCCGAAACAGAGGGCGAACAGCCTGGCCTTGGGATCAGACCGGCTGAAACGGATCCCCCGAGCCCGGAGGAGGCGCTGCAGGCCAGCAACGGTCCAATCAGAAGGCAGCGCCAGGAGGCCCGGGGTGAGGGGCCGCGGGGCGGGCGGAGCCAGGCGCCGCGGAGCAGGAGACGGGGAGCGGCGCAAAGAGCCGGCGGAGGAGGGGAAGCGGGGCCCCCTGCGGTCGCGAGAGGCGAGGCCGGGAAGGCCGAGGAGAGGGCGAGGATGAGAAACCAGGGCCGGCGCAGGCAGCCGCTGAGACCAGGAGGGACGCCCGGAGCGATTCCAGTAGGAAGGCCGGGGGGGCGGAGACTGCGGGAGGCGGTCAGGCCGACATGCTAGCACAAGGATCAGAGCAACGGAAGACACTTTATACAAACCTCGTAATTTATACGGGGAGTTTGGTCGCATTCTTCCGTGCTTCCGCTAGGCTGATGCGTATGAAGTTGATTGGAGTTGGTGCGCATTCTTCCGTGCTTTTGCGAGTTGCTTGATTGGAGTAGAGGAGGAGTCTTGGTGCGCTATCTTCCTCCCGAACTTTAGTTAGTTAATCTAACTCCCTTTAGTTGTAAATGCCAAACTTCCTCAAGTCTTTACCCAAAATATCTCAGTTCAAACTCCATATTTATAGACATTTTCTAAAAGTATACAACCAACACCAACATATTAAAACAGTCCTTCAACTCGCCACATAGCCTGCTCTTATGGTCATCTCTCTCTATTCTGTGTAGAATATATACATGTCAGCTACATGTCCCAAGCTCAACAAAACAGACAAGAAAGGATTCAAACATCGCTTCTCTTGAATCTTTATTGTAGCACTGAAAGTGTGGATCATTTCAATAAGTTGTTTATTGTGAAGTAATTATGTTTTAAGAAATAAGAATATCACAAACATTTCCTTTGTGTGGTGTACGTATATGGACATAATTGTTACTATGGCTTGCTGTGTCTGCCAAAATGCATGTGGTTGTAAAACAACGAATGGTGTGTATATGTAAACATTACATTCCTATTTTATGATGTCACATATACGTTCAACAAACCCCACAGTGAATGGTAGAATGCGATTAACTAAAGAAAAAAACAAGTGACAAACTACACAAAACATCAGAACATGACAACATTATTACAAAGCTGATACAACAGTTCGACGACACATTCCTCTCCGGGTGCACATATCCTAATGTTACTTTGAAATACACAAATAAACAATGAAACAATGAAATGAAATAAACTTGTCAGGTTTTGCCTACTCAACACTCAGGGTCATCAGGGTCATCGGGGTTGGTTGATAAAGCCATGTGGAGCAGGCTCTCAGTTTCAGCCAGTTCCTTCTCCCACACCCTGACACCGGACCCCAAATACCAGATCTCAGATGCTGGTCCCAAGATGACATCTCACTCTGGGGTCAGACTGGGCTCTGGTATGTGAATAAGGTCCACTCTTACACTGTGCCTCTCCATCTAGAAACACACACAAGCACCACTAGTACCATGTTCATTCACATGGTGAAATCATTTTGTTTTGTTTCAAATGGTGGAGTTGGAGGTGGGGGGGGGCTGTAATGGTGTTAACTCCGGCATGAACTTTCCACTGTAATTGCTATCTGCCTGGCAGACAGGACCAAACTGGCAGGATATTAATGTTTCTGGACAGCCTTATCCACCTGTTCCACCCTCTACCCCTAACCCCTCTGAAATCATCTTCGGTCCTCTCTTCCAGAGTGTAACTTTTATGGCCCTCTGACATATTGTAAGTGTAAGATAATTCCTCACTGCACCTCTCCACCCTGGCCAAGCTGTGCTGTGCCATGTGCTAATGGTAACACACTTTCTACTGTGATACAAACTCTTCGGCTTGATTTATACTTTTACACTACCTGATCTACATATTCAGCACAATAAATCACCTAACCACTCGTACAATTTTTAACAACCTACTTTTAATAGCGTCCTGACAGAACCACTTCCCATTCATTTATCTTTGATGATCATTTAAAAGTTGCAGAACAAATCAGTTTTCATTCCAGTGATGGTCCCTGAGTTTCTGTGAGAAATCTCTGCTGGGCCCAGATATTAATCTGCTTGGGTGCCACAAGAGTCCTAGCCCCCAATTTCCCCCCGCCCACGCCACGATCAAATAGCCCTCACATTCCATTTACATTAATCAAATAAAACAATCGTGACAAATCTCTACAAAAATGGACTGTACCCATTACAAAACCACAACACAAATCTCCCTGATTTCAAAGATTCAACGTTGAAAAAGATTTATCGTCACTCTTCTTGCAGGTGACATTCTTTCTTTCGCTACCACGGCTTACACCTCCGTTCGCCCCCTCTCGTTAGTTGAACTGGGAGAGGAAGTAGGCCAGGTCGTAGTGGGGGGGGCAGTGGAGCCCCAGTCCCTGGCACAGGGCCAGCAGACGTTGGCGAGCGTGGGCGGCGCTGTGGTCGTCTCTCACCCCGACGTTACAGAACGGATCCTCGTACTCTCCGGAGATGAGCTCGTCCTCGGTAGCAATCTCTTTGAGGCACAGCACCCCCTCCTGGTGGAGACAGCGCAGGCGCTCGGGGCTGGCCGTGCCTCGCAGCGCCTGGAGGTGCGGGGACACAACGCACATCACCCCGGCGTAGTGGCCCCGCGCCGGGAGCCCCGTGGCTGAGGGCAGCCGGGGGCGCAGGCCGCAGGCCACCATGAAGGAGGCGAGGAGGATGTCGACGGCGTATAGCTGCCGTATCCATTCGCGGAGGTAGTAGCCCCCCATGCGGGCGTTGATCTCGATGAGGCGCGGGCCGCGCTCTGTCATCTTCAGCTCCACATTGTAGACCCCATCGCGCAGGCCGCAGCCCAGGCAGGCGTGGTGCGCCGCGCGGATCAGCTGCGCGCACTTGTCCGGGGCCAGGCCCGAGGGCATCTGGGCGGCCGTTTCCGTGAAGAGGGGCGCCCGGGTGGGGCCGTTGTCGGACACGAAGGCCCCCTCCAGGCAGCCGTCGAACAGGAGCACGTCCACGTCGTGCTCCGTGCCTCCCACGTACTCCATCAGGGTCATGGTGTTGCCCCAGCACAGCCCGATGCCGGGATAGTCCGTCTCCTCCCGCAGGTTCCCGGTGATGTGCTCAAAGTGAGCCAGGCTCTCCGCCCGGGAGTTAACCTTCCTGACGCCCACCGCCCCGGCTCCGTACTCCAACTTCAGCACGGCGGGGAACCTGACCGCCCCCGGTCCTGGCTCTGCCTCCCCAGGTCGGGTAGTCCCTCCCTGGACGGCCTTCTCCAGATCCAAGACGCTTTCCACGTGAGCGCAGGGCACGGCGTAGGAGCTTGGGGAGGGAGAGAAAAGAAGAGGGGATTGACAGAGAGGAACGGAGTGGGACTGCGAGGAGGCAGCAAGGGGGCAGGATGAGCGGAAGAGAGGGTGAGCGTTGTCGGGTTTGTCCAGAAAGAGGTCGCCCCTGTCGAAGTCGGCCATAGCTCTCATTCTGTTCCCCTCCATGTTGACCATGTTGTGGAGCGCTCTGCGTCCTCGCTCTCTCTCCCTTGTCTCCAGACTATCCGCGTGGACGGACAGCAGCTCATCCGGGGCTGGATGGACCACCTTGGACTTCACCAGACCCATCAGGTGCTGGTGGGTGCGGCTCTTCTGCTTGGCGATGCGGACGGCCTCGGGGGTTGGGCCTCGGAGGCCGAGCCTTTCGCAGACCAGCGCCGTCAGGATCACGCACTCGTGCCAGAAACACACACAGCCATCGGGGTGCAGCCCAGAGGACGTCAGCCAATCACAGATGCGGGTGCAGTTCTGGTCGTCCCGACGATGGTCTGGGAGGTCCGGCAGGGTAAGGAAGTGATCAACCAATTGGGAGGCAAAATGGGTGGGGTCGTTGTCAACTAACAGGATCTAATTGGTTGAGAGAGAGAGCGAGAGAGAGAGAGAGGGTTAGTTAGACATAAAGCACCGTTTAAAATCGTTTCTCACGGCTCAGCTGATCGTTTTTACTGAGAGGATGAGTAAGCTTGTGTGGTACACATAACAGCACTTGCTATTCTACGTTGTGCCCGCATTTAGTGGTTTTGAATGGAGAGCTCCATCACCTTGAGTTTGTAGCGCTGGGCTTGCTCCCAGATGTACTTCCTACTGTGGCATGCGGCCCCCACCACCAGCACCGTCCTGCCCTGCATCAGGTACACATGGGAGCGGGTGAAAGGGGTGAGGAGGAGGGTGCCCTGACACCCCTCTGTCCCTCTGCCGCACCCCTCCAGCTCTGGGAAGGAGGACTGGAGGCAGAGGGTGGGGTGGAGGCCCAGAACCACCGGCTTCAGGAAAGGGCCATTAACGGTGAATAGAATGTCCACTCCTGTTCCAATGATACATACAGGAAAAGGTAGCATATATAAATAAATCTTATAATAATAATATGTTTAAATTATATAACGCCTTTCCAGAGCTCAAGGACGCTTTACAATAGCAATACAATGACACATAAACAATCATGGACAAACACAAAATGTGAAAAGCAATGAGCAATCAAACACAGAAAAATTAAATACACAGTACAGATAGTACCAGTCGAGAAAAATGCATAACAACCGATTAGGACAGATAACATTGAGAAAACAGATGCGTTTTTGATTGAGATTTGAACTCGGAGATGGATGTGATGCTGCGAAGAGTCAGAGGGAGTGAGTTATATATTTAGATGTAACATGTCTTAAAGTATTGTTACCAGTATGCATGTAAAACAGCATACACTAACAGCACACAGTAAAACAACCAAAAACACATCACCTATCATGTCGGTCTGAGCCCCTGTCCCACCGCGACACTGTTGGGACATCCCCAATTCAGTTTCCATCACGACTCGGAGGCAAGCCAAGGCGCTGTCGGTTGCTATGCGACGGAGAGAAACGGCCAGGGCGGGGTCGGTAAAACCGAACTCCAAAAGGGTGGTCTCCAGAGACTGAGACAGGGAGTGACTGTGAGAAAGAGGGGCGTCGGACGCACCCACTTTGCACACCAACTGAGAGAGAGAGATAGAGAGAGATGGACACATGGATCATCAGGGACACATCGTTATTCCTGGCTTGATGTCCTGATCTCCTTCGTCTTTTGTCCTGCTCTCCTGCTTCCTCATGTCACTCCTCCCACCACTTCCCCTTCACTCTATGCCTTCCGCCAGACCTCCTCCTTTCCCTCTATCTCACCTTGTAGAGGAGAGGTACGTCCTGAGGGGAGCGAGTGACGATGGCGCACAGTCTGAAGACCAGGTCAGGGACCTGGGGACTGCAGTCTGACACACAGAGACAACAACAACCTCACCATGACCACTCAAACTAGCTTTGGAGCTGAATTTCATTCATAACACCCTTCATTCATAAAGCCCAGCCCCCCCCCCCACCTCCATATAAATGCAGCTTTGGAGCTCTAGAACTCGCACGGTGAACATAAACACTCATAAAAACCATGCTTGACACCCAAACTCCCCCACAACCTCCGCATCCCCCATCCTTGCTAAAGCCCTTACCGGTGTACTGCTCCCAGGTGCGGCCCTCAACTCGAAACCCAGGCTTCAGAGGGGGGATGCAGGCCTCCAGCAGCACAGCCTCTCCAGGGAGCAGCTGGGGCAGCAGCTGGCCAACACGGGCCAGCACCTCCTCCCTGGAGCTCCTAGACAGGAAGACAGGGGGTGCAGCCGAACCTTCTGCATCACAGGCAAACCTGCCTCCGCTGCATCGAAGGACCACCTTGATAATATCACGTCGGATGAGATGGTTAAGCGTTAGCCGTTAGCACGCTAAAACAACTACATTTACATTTTACATTTAGTCATTTAGCAGACGCTCTTATCCAGAGCGACTTACAGTAATTACAGGGACATTCTCCCCGAGGCAAGTAGGGTGAAGTGCCTTGCCCAAGGACACACGTCATTTTGCATGGCCGGGAATCGAACCAACAACCTTCTGATTAATAGCCAGACTCCCTAACCGCTCAGCCATCTGACTCCCTACTAATGTATGTTGGCCTGCCTGATTGAGGTACCCCCGGTCGTGTGTGATGTTGTGGGTTTGAGAAAATGGTGGAACATTTCCCATATACGTTTTGTTTGTAGCAATATAGGCACACAAGTCCTCTATGGGTCGATAACACTTAAGCCGAAGCCCAAACAGGCTGGACACACAATACGTACTCTGTCTGACTGCATCAAACCGTCAGACTCCAGGAAGGACTCCACCTTGTTCCTGACAGAGTTCACCTCTTCCTCTTCCACTCCCATTTTCAGGTGTACCACCTCCACCCCCCCCGTTCTGCCCTCCTCTATGCCCATCTGCCCAGGGGGTATCAGGAGGGCCAGGGTAGGTGGGCACATGATGTTGGCCTTCTGCAGCAGAACCCTGGTAACCAGGATATCTCTCCAGCACCTCCCCAGGGTTCCGGAACCTCCGGACGGGCAGTCCGTCTCCCGGGTCATATCCTCCTCCGCCCACGGGTCACATGACAGGAAGTATGTGACCTTGCGCGGAGGGTTGAAGTTAGAGAGGAAGGTGCGTCCCCCGAGGTCAAAGGTGACAGCCTTGTGGACCAGGAGGGAGGAGGATGCATGGGAGAGCCAGGAGGGAGACAGACACAGCAGGGCGTCTCCTGGAGGGGCAAAGAGAGAGGGAGAGGGAGGGAGGGTCCATGGATAGGCTTCAGGTCACTCATCATAATATTGAAAGAATGTGAGTGGGGGTTGGAAGCAGTTAAGGCATTCAAAACTGTGAAAAAAACTTTCACAAACCTTGACTTATCACATAAATTAAAAACGTTTTTAATTTGCATTATTTATTCATTTAATCTATAAGGTAGGCTTTTGTCGATACCATCTTTTTTCTATAAATCAACTCTGATATCCTGCAGAAAAAAATTACCCCCCCACACACAAAATTATTAGCTAAAATCAGGACTCTCCCAAACATCATTACCAAGTTAGAAGACATGACAGAAATCACAAACAGTGCAAACAGCAACCCAATAAAACCCTGTAGCCTCCAAATGATTAGCAAATGTTTCCTTCTAAAACTAGCACCGGTATCCTATAGTATTACCCCCCAGCTAATCATTTAATAACACCACTTACTGAATTAGCAGGAAAGGAAAAAAAACGACACTGTTCTTACTAGATGTGATGTACACACATGTATATAGTAGATATGAAGACAAACATTTCAGGAGAAAACACTAATTGCGAGGGAGTTCTACCTACTACTGAACTCCAAAGATTTCAACTGTTGTTGGTCATAACACAAGAGGGTGAAAGAGCAGATATTTAAGTATATATAGAGTCAAGGAAATTCTCATTTAAATGTCACCATTCAGTGACTATCAGCTTCCCATCAAACACGATTTGTCTATAGGTCAGGATTAGGTAGGCCTACAGACACGATTCTCTACTGTACGATGATGGTGTTGTTGAAAGTCCTATTGATTAGTGAATAATGTAAGTACACAGGAAATCCCAATTTCCTCCACAGTGTTTAGACTAGTGATAGCACAAATCTACTAAATCGACTATTGATTACAGACTTCACAAGGCCTAATTTGGGTTGGGGTTTTGATTTGAAGGTGACAATATATGTTTCACTGACCAGTAGAAGGCATCAGGCAATGACAGGATTACAAAACCAGAGGGACTTCCAAAGAACTTTACGAACTTCCTGTTTGTGTCATGTATGCATTATATTGTCCGTGTCCGTATTTTGCGAGTATTAATAACCAGTGGCGTATTATATGTTCATTTTTTTCCCCAACTAAAGAGCACCTGTTGTGGTTTTTAACAGCTAATGATCTCCTTCACATATGTAAAGTTGGTGGGGGTTTGTTACCTGGACTTCTTTGTCCAGCCTCCAGCAGCAGAGACAGGTAGGGGAGGGGGGAGCCCAGAACACAAACACACAGCTCAGAGTGACTCACACCTGGGGGGAGAAAATCATTCATTATACATATCATCGTTATTGTAATGTATTTGGGGGGGGGGGGGGGGGGGGGGAACTGGGGTTCAAATGTCATTTCAAGTGAGTCTTTCATGGGTATAGCCTATGTTTTATAATCAGTGGTGGGCCGTTATCGGCATTAACGCGCTGCGACTCTTATCGGCGATAAAAAAAATATCGCCGTTAATCTATTCTCAAAGTTGGGTTGGGAGCTGGGTCTATTAGGCTGCAAGGTGAACCACGAAAAGTCTTTTAAAAAATGATTCCCGCTCCACAGTCTGGCATCTACATAATCTTTAGCTCATAAAAAAGAACGATTCGTGCTAAGCTACCAAAAAAAAGTTCGTCGCTGAAATTCCAGTCGATTATCGTTGCGTCTGTTTTATGCAGAACTAGTTTCTTCAGAGCGTAATAGGATTTTGGTGGCACGGTTCGACACGTGATCGTTCTACACCAATAAGGTAGCTGCTTTTTGTCAACATGGATGGATATGTTTGGCAAATAGTGGATGGGACCTTGCACGTAACAGAAATTCGGCCCCTGACAGTGTTTTGCATGTGATACACTGCGGCTGCAAAAGTGCGTGTGAGACAGGCAGATGTTGATGTTTTTCTGCAGGACTGTGTTGCACAGACTTATGTCGTTGTTGTAATTGTACCAACACAAAAGAAACTGAGGAACTGGGAGATAACTGTCCTGACACTGACAGTGAGGACTGAGTGTCCTTAATCTGTTATTCCTTATTGGGTGTGCTCAAGCCTTCGGCGAGAGCACAACCTTTGTTCTCTCACATATATATTATTGTGAGAATGCTGTTAAGCATTCTCACTATTGTTTTCCTGTTTCTCTTTATTGTGAGAATGCTGTTAAGCATTCTCAGTTTTCCTGTTTCTCTTTATTATTATTATTATATCAACTTCTTAGTTCTTCCGCCGTTTTTTGGCCTTTAACTAGTTCTGCATACTTTCACCGATTCCTACAATTTATGTATCAAAACGTTCAGCTCCTTCAGGAGATGTTGGCTATGACTTTTGGTATTTCTCACTTTTATACTTTTTAAGGCATTAAGGTTTTTGTGCAAATTATTCTCCCATTAAAAGTAATGGTAAATCCTTTCAAATCATTAAAAAGCTTCCTCCTCTTTCAAACCTAACTACTTCAGCTTACTTTCAGCTAGAGACACCATTCAACCTTTAAAATGTTCACAAGACATTCAGCTATTCCCAAATGATTCAGCTTTTTCAAATATTCAGCCAATTTTGAATTATGACAGTTTGAAATACATTAAAATGTTTGCTCCTTCTTGTTTTTTATGAATGAGCAGCAAGCAGAGTGGCACACTCTGCTGGCTGCTCTTTTTCTGATATTCAACTAATTTGTCAAACACATTCCTCTAACGTTCATATAGTTTAACTTACAGAAACAAGTTATACCTTAAAATGTAGGAAAAATTGTCCTCTTTCAGCCAATGTAACTACTAAAGAGCTCACATTTACAGATTTTCAGCTATGAGCCTTGAAGCGAGAGTAGCCTTTCAAATTCTCTCACTAACTTCAATGGAGAGGTGACTAAAATCAGTCAGAGAAAGCAAGAAGGAACAAGATTTTGAAACTGCTGATAGAGTCGTATTTCTGACCGCACAGACATATAAAGGACATCTCTGGTTTCGGCAGAGTCTTGGGTCTCGGAAAATATCCTTATATTTTGGATTGGACGTATAGTTTTGCGTCTAGGTCAACTTGTTTGAGGTGTGGATGCTAGGTAAATGTTCGTTTTTCTCTCTGCCTAGCTCGTTAGCTATCACAGCTGCGCCATCACCGTGGCAACCAAACAAACAAGCACCAGGAAAGCAAAAGGAACACGTTTTTGAAACTGCAGGTAGAGTCGTATTTCTGACTGCACAGACATATAAAGAATATCTCTGGTTTCGGCAGAGTCTTGGGTCTCGGAAAATATCCTTATATTTTGGATTGGACGTACAGTTTTGCGTCTAGGTTATCTTGTTTGAGGTGTGGATTCTAGCTACA
The DNA here is from genome assembly GCF_038355195.1 of Osmerus mordax. NCBI lineage: Eukaryota > Metazoa > Chordata > Actinopteri > Osmeriformes > Osmeridae > Osmerus > Osmerus mordax. The sequence goes on from NC_090061.1 coordinate 13,973,604, forward strand.
TTTCTCTTATTCTCTGCCCTCAGCGCGTTAGCAATCATAGCTGCACCATCACCGTAACGCACCACTCAGTCTCTCACACAGGTGATTGGTACGTTTACTTGACCATGAGAAACACGATTACTAGCAATTGTCGGTTTATGCCAATAATAAGATTACTCCGTTTACATGTGTAATTAGTTATGCGATTACTCAATAAACACGTCTACATGATTCTTTTTTATTAATCGTTGTATGCTCCACGGACAAAACTTTCACCATCATCCTTCTGCAACAAAGTGTCGCCGTGTCTTCCTGTATCGGCCCTACTGCTGTATGTTTCATTCCATCAACACATTGAATCCAACTAAGAAAGCCGAGTAAACACACTCAATGGTAGGCTACATCTGCTACTGCTATTACTATCCCAACTATAATTTCAGCTGTTAAAACGATAATATTCTTGTTACGACTACCTAGCCTACTTCTTCTTCTGTTTAACAGTTCAGCTTCTCCCGCATTGTAGGCTATTTAAGCTCTTAGCTTTGTTAAGATGATGCAGTTCAGCTTCCACACTGCCTCTTTTGTGTGACTCACACATTTTTGAAATTCATTTCAGCTTGCGGGTATTTTCTCATTTCTCACTTTTATACTTTTTAAAATATTAAGGTTTTTGTGCAAATTATTCTCCCTTTAAAAGTAATGGTAAATCCTTTCAAATCATTGTTGGAATGCTGCTCCAGCCCCTTTCAAAAATACCTTTCGGTTGCTTTGAAGCTTCAGCTTATAACTTTCTACTAAAGTTTCACAATTTTCCACTTTTTTAGCATGGTCAGCTATACCCATTCAGGTTTTCAGCATTCTCACTGCTGTTTCGCAGGAACAGCCTTTTCTAGTTATTATTATTATATCAACTTCTTAGTTCTTCCGCCGTTTTTTGGCCTTTAACTAGTTCTGTATACTTTCACCGATTCCTACAATTTATGTATCAAAACGTTCAGCTCCTTCAGGAGATGTTGGCTATGACTTTTGGTATTTCTCACTTTTATACTTTTTAAGACATTAAGGTTTTTGTGCAAATTAATCTCCCATTAAAAGTAATGGTAAATACTTTCAAATCATTAAAAAGCTTCCTCCTCTTTCAAACGTAACTACTTCAGCATACTTTCAGCTAGAGACACCATTCAACCTTTAAAATGTTCACAAGACATTCAGCTATTCCCAAATGATTCAGCTTTTTCAAATATTCAGCCAATTTTGAATTATGACAGTTTGAAATACATTCAAATGTTTGCTCCTTGATTTTTATGAATGAGCAGCAAGCAGAGTGGCACACTCTGCTGGCTGCTCTTTTTCTGATATTCAACTAAATTGTCAAACAAATTCCTCTAACGTTCATATAGTTTAACTTACAGAAACAAGTTATACCTTAAAATGTAGGAAAAATTGTCCTCTTTCAGCCAATGTAACTACTAAAGAGCTCACATTTACAGATTTTCAGCTATGAGCCTTGAAGCGAGAGCAGCCTTTCAAATTCTCTCACTAACTTCAATGGAGAGGTGGGTAAAATCCGTCAGAGAAAGCAAGAAGGAAGACGATTTCGAAACTGCCGGTAGAGACATATTTCTGACCGCACATACATATAAAGGACATCTCTAGTTTCGGCAGAGTCTTGGGTCTCGGAAAATATCCTCATTTTATTGATTGGACGTGTAGTTTTGCGTCTAGGTCAACTTGTTTGAGGTGTGGATGCTAGGTAAATGTTCGTTTTTCTCTCTGCCTAGCTCGTTAGCTATCACAGCTGCGCCATCACCGTGGCAACCAAACAGACACGCACCATGAAAGCAGAATTGGGTACACGTTTTTGAAACTGTCGGTAGAGTTGTATTTCTGACCACACAGACATATAAAGGATATCTCTGGTTTCGGCAGAGTCTTGGGTCTCGGGAAAATATCCTTATTTTTTGGGATTGGACGTATAGTTTTGCGTCTAGGTTAACTTGTTTGAGGTGTGGATTCTAGCTACATTTCTGTTATTCTCTCCTATAGTTGAGCTAGTGCGATGGCTCTCCATAACTAAAAACGGTTCGACTTCTTCTCCACAATCGACCAAATTGGCCAAACAAGGTATGTACATTGAGCTTAAAGTGTACATAATCTAGCTAGATCGTTTTTATTTTAGCAAGTTTCACAGAAATGTGCAAAAATCGAGGCTCAAGACTGTCATAGCTGACCGTCACGAACAGCCAAACCGGGGCTGGGGTAAGTGTTTGCTGCAGCTGGCGTTAATCCTACGAACAAACGCTAAGTAACTGGAAAGTTTTTACTTTTAATTGACGATATTGAACACAGATGTTAAGTAACTTGTCTTTACTCAAATATATTCTCCGTTTTCAAATTGAAGCAGTATCTAGCTTACTATAGGAAATCTCCCAATGCATCCTCTCTCTAGCTTCACTTCGGCTAAAGTCAGATGGATGACGATGAAGATGCATGCATTGTTCACGCCTACGGTGTTAATACAGTCTGTACAAATATCACGTTTGACACACTTGCAAGAAATGATCCGCTGGTTAGATGTAGCATGATCTTCTTTAATACCCACAATACTGTAGTTCAGCTTTTTTTGCAGCATCATTTTAATTTGAGTTCAAGTAGCTTTTGCAGTTGCACAACCAATAAAGTCACTTAATGTGACGTGATTGAATTTAAAAGTTTTTATTTTTATGTCATCTTAAATTAAGTGTCTGAACAGGGTTGGGTGTGCAGGCACACATGATTAGTTTTTATTTTTATGTCATCTTAAATTAAGTGTCTGAACAGGGCTGGGTGTGCAGGCACACATGATTAGTTTCTCCTCCACCTTGAACCTGAAACCTAGATTCTAGGTTAGAAATGTTGCTAATCTGTTGCCAATGACCAACGGTTGCTACGTTTTTCCAGAAAGTTCAAGTCATTCCAGTGTTGTCCTTTTACCTTCAAATTCGTTCAACCCAGACTTCAGCAACTGGTTTTCTGCAAAACTTTCACATTTTCCTGCAGCTCATCTTTCTGAATTTTTGCCCTTATTGTTTTGCATTTTTCTTCTTCTTTTCTTCTCTTTTATTCTGTTTTCTGCCTTCATCTTGCTCCAGGTCCTTTCAAAAATACCTTTCACAGCAGTACCTTCCAACTGCCATACTTTTGCATTTTCTTCTTTTTTCTGTACTTTTCTGCCTTCATCTTGCTGCAGGTTCTTTCTAACATACATTTCAGGCCTTTTGAAACTTCAGCAAATAATATTCTGCAAAATTTTCAAAATCTTCAGAATTATTTCTCTTTTTTAATTTTTCTTCTCTTTTCTGTAGTTTTATACATCCGTCCAGCTCCAGCCCCTTTCAAAATGACCTTTCAGGCGCTTCAGCTTATAACTTTCTACTAAATGTTCACAATTTTCCGCTTTTTTAGCATGGTCAGCTATCCCCATTCAGGTTTTCAGCATTCTCACTGCTGTTTCGCAGGAACAGCCGTTTCTAGTTATTATTATTTTTTTATTTCTCTTTGCCCCCCTAAAACTCAGTCAATATTTGGCCTACATAGACAACGTAGGTGTCAAAAGTTTCGTCTTGGTAGCGATTGAGTTGCTTCTATTGGAATTTACGTTCCGTTGCATGGTTTAAGCGTAAGTTAAGTTTTTGTGGCGAAAAGTGAAGCTAACAGTGGCTAATTTGCTAGCCACAGTCACTGACGTTACTAACGTCACGAAAACACGCGTGACTACCTTTGGCAGAACATTCGTTTCGCATCTGTTAACTTGGGGGATAGCTAGGCTAACTAGCTTTACTGCAAGGCAGCTGCAGAAACGCCACAAGCAAAGAGGCTAGGGTGATAAATATTTACTCATTTTACTTTGTGATATGACACACAATTGTGATGTGTAATGTACAGTATAAGCTGATATTATTAAGGAAGTACATCTACTTTCGGAAACAGTAGTCTACTATTTCACTGAAGTATTAGCATCATGACATTAGCCTGTGTTGCCAGAAAATGTAGACAGAAAATGTTCGGCACTCCCCTTACTTAAATCAAAAGTCTATCTAACTACTAACCTGAACTTCATTGCCACAGCCTAAACGTTGTCAATCTGTTCATGAAAATAATTAATTTCAGCCTAAACCGTACAACGGTACGTTAAATCCAATTCAATCAACGCAATCGCTACCAAGACGAACACAGCAGTAGTCTACTACTGTACCGTAGTAGTACAATTTACCGGGGCAGCTTCTCCACACAGGGCTATATCGCATTTTGCGTTGTTACTGACAATGATCGCTACCAGTGAGCTTTTTATGAATGAGCGATTTTCCACTAAATAAATGTCAAGCTTATTTACGTTTTGGGGGGCATATTTTCAGTTAGCAGATGGGACTGTCTGAATCGCGATTCCATCATCTACTGCCGGTAACGTCGTAGAATAATCTTCAAAGGGGGTTCTTTATTCATGAATGAATGCAATATGAGTAGGCTAAATTCCTTAAAATATCACGAGAAGGGAAAAACTTTAAAGGACGTTTAAGTCATAGAGATTAGGTCCATTTTTACACCGGTCTGCCAAATTTATTCGTTTTGATTCAACGATGAGGCTGCCTCTTGCAGGGGAAATGAGAAGATATCTGTTTCATTCTACACTTCACTCGTATTTTCAGTTGTAAATGAGCGCTTTTAAATCTATGTAATCTTTATAAATAATAAGTATGCATTTTTATATAAAGTATACAGAAATATCAGTTGTAAAAATTGAATCACTTGCAACCGACGCAAGCAAGCACACCCTACAATTTCCCCAGAAATTGTACCCTCTCTAGTTTATTATTATTATTTATTTTCGCCCCCCTAAGGATCAGTCAATATTTGGACTACATACACAACGGCGGTGTCAAAAGGTTCGTCTTGGTAGCGATTGCGTTGGTTGTATTTTTATTTACGTTCCGTTGCATGGTTTAAGTAGAAATTGCGTTTTTGTGGTGAAAAGTGAAGCTAACGGTGGCTAATTTGCTAGCCACAGTCACTGACGTTACTAACGTCACTACGTCACTAACGTCACGAAAACACGCGTGACTACCTGTAGCAGAACATTCGTTTCACATCTGTTAACTTGGGGGATAGCTAGGCTAACTATAGCTTTACTGCAAGGCAGCTGCAGGAACGCCACAAGCAAAGAGGCCAGGGTGATAACTATTTACTCATTTTACTTTGTGATGTGAAACACAATTATGAAATGTAATGTACAATATTAGCTGATATTATTAAGGAAGTAGGCCCACATCTACTTTTGGAAATGGTAGTCTACTATTTCACTGAAGCATTAGCATGACATTAGCCTCTGTTGCCCGGGCAACACATACCACAGTGGTCTATGATGCATCTGTTTTCAATCTTTAAAATAAACATTCCTCACAAATACATTTTCGTTGTAGGATTTATTATGACATTACATTACAAGTAAACGATTTGTGGGTGAAATTATCATTACCTGTGGTTTCAAACCAGTGTTGCTCACTGCAATGCTGTAGCCTACGCGAGACACTACAAAAACATCTACACAGCTGTAGGAAGTCAAACGGCGACAGAACATGTTCGGCACTCCCCTTACTTAAATCAAAAGTCTATCTAACTACTAACCTGAACTTCATTGCCACAGCCTAAACGTTGTCAATCTGTTCATGAAAATAATTAATATCAGCCTAAACCGTACAACGGAACGTTAAATCCAATTCAACCAACGCAATCGCTACCAAGACGAACACAGCAGTAGTATAGTACTGTACCGTAGTAGTACAATTTACCGGGGCAGCTTCTCCACACAGGGCTATATCGCATTTTGCGTTGTTACTGACAATGATCGCTACCAGTGAGCTTTTTATGAATGTCAAGCTTATTTACGTTTTGGGGGGCATTTTTCAGTTAGCAGATGGTACTGTTTGAATCGCGATTCCATCTTCTACTGCCGGTAACGTTGTAGAATAATCTTCAAAGGGGGTTCTTTATTAATGAATGAATGCAATGAGTAGGCTAAATGCCTGAAAATATCACGAGAAGGGAAAACTTAAAAGGACGTTTAAATCATAGAGATTAGGTCCATTTTTACACTGGTCTGCCAAATTTATTCGTTGATTCAGCTATGAGGCTGCCTCTTGCAGGGGAAATGAGAAGACGTCATATTTCATTCTACACTTAACTCGTATTTTGAGTTGTAAATGAGCAGCAAAAAAAAGATGCTTTTAAATCTATGTAATCTTTATAAATAATAAGTAGGCCCTATGCATTTTTATATAAAATATACAGAAATATTAGTTGTAAAAATGTCATTCAAAAACGGACCCCTGTGCAACCGACGCAAGCAAGCACACCCTACAATTTCCCCAGAAATTGTACCCTCTCTAGTTCTGTTTTGTACAGTTTTATATATTATATTTCATATTTTTCATTACGATTGTTTTTATGGTTGATCAGTGTTTTCATTTGTGGAAGAATGAATGTTACAACAACATATAAGTCTGTGTCCCCCCCCCCCCCAGGTTAATGTAATAGCCTAGTTTAATAACTAATGTAAAATTGCACATATTTTTACATTTACATTTAGTCATTTAGCAGACGCTCTTATCCAGAGCGACTTACAGTAAGTACAGGGACATTCCCCCGAGGCAAGTAGGGTGAAGTGCCTTGCCCGAGGACACAACGTCAGTTGGCATGACCGGGAATCGAACTGGCAACCTTCGGATTACTAGCCCGATTCCCTCACCACTCAGCCAACTGACTCCATTTTTGTACTATTTCCCCTAAAGCAATAAGGTTAGGCTACTTAGAGACCTTCCACTCATAAAGTATGTTCTAAATGGCATAAATGCTGCCAATTATCAATTGACGTATTAATAATTGACGTTGGTCAGTAGCCTATCGATTAAGGTACTCGAAAGCATGTACACTGTCTGCTTCATTTGAGCTTGGTAGGCTAAGCATTCTGAAGCAAATAATAACAATAAACCCACTATTTATTAATTAAAACTACTTCTGCATAGTAATGCACCGAAAATACAAACGTAGGCTAAGCAAAGGCAGCAATCGCTATCGAATCAACAGATGTGCAATTTAGCTAGCAGGGGAAAAACACAGATCACCAGTTAACTTAATTTAAATTAGCAAGAATATAGACTAATACAATAACAGGCTTAAATTAACTGACAAGTTAGCTATACGACTTCTCAAAGACGCACAATCTCAACTGCGGTGTGAAGCGTATCCATGCTATATTCTCAGACATGCACTCTAACAATCACATAGACGTCCTAAAATTTTGTACAGCCCTATTTCTGATACCATGGCGGCAGAAATGTAGTCGTGGCAGGCCGCCACGGAAAAATAAACATAGGAAACACTAACTTGCAAGGTCCCATCCTCTATTTGACAACCATATCCATCCATGTTGACAAAAAGCAGCTACCTTATTGGTGTAGAACGAGCACGTGTCGAACCGTGCCACCAAAATCCTATTACGCTCTGAAGAAACTAGTTCTGCATAAAACATAGACGCATCGACAATCGACTGGAATTTCAGCGACAAACTTTTTTTGGTAGCTTAGCAGGACTCGTTCTTTTTTATGAGCTAAAGATTGTGTAGATGCCAGACTGTGGAGCGGGTTGAAACGATAACAGGGTTCACCTTACGGCCTATATAGGCTACTACGCAAGCTATGATGACTTTCACCTTGATATTTTAGCGCGGATGTATACCTAGCCTAATTGCACTGTAGGGGGCGAGAACGAGTCTTCGAACCTGTGTGTATGCCTTGTGTATGAAATTATCACATCAAACGTGACGTGCTAACATGGATGCAGCTATGAAGCCGCCTGGTTTGCTTCAGGGAAAATGTATTTTTAAGAAGCTTCCCAATGGAAACCTCGACAAGACTAAGGTTGTTTGCACCTTGTGCTATGCGGAATTAGTTTACTGTAGGAGTTCTTCCAGTCTCAAATACCACCTAAACGCAAAGCATCCCTTAGCTAATGCGGAAGATTCCGGGCCAAGCACTGATGTAGCGCAGGGGAAGAGTCGTCGTCAAACTACGATGTTTGAGTGCAACCGAGGCAATCAGAAATCAGAATCAGAATGGGGGATTTATTCGCCATGAAAGTTTGCACAGACAAGGAATTTGCTTTGGCAGGAAGGTGCATACAATAAACATATACCTAAAATTTAAATATGTGGACTATCTATACTAAGGGTACATAAACTAGCAGTACTAAGTGGGATTAGAATAGAATTAAATATACAATAAAATAAAATGTAAGTTGCCGTAAATTACAATATAAAAATACAAATATTACAAAAAATACAAATGTACAAGATACCAAAGCAAAGCCCGTCAGCACAGCTCTATCAGCCAAGCTAACTAATCTAATAAAAAGTGAATAAACACAAGTACATCTTATTGAACATAATTTATTTTCATCACCAATTATCATAGTAGAACAGCTTTCTCAAGCAGTTTGTGATGCATTTTAGAAACAGATTAACTCCTGGTGTAATGCGCCACCCGCTTGAGAAACCCTTTCTCAAAGACTTACTTTTAGTCATTATTTGGGTAGCACACATATTCTGAATGCCTTCGGCATGATTCAAATGAGCCATTTTAATCTAGATTAATCTAGATTAACGCCAAGATTACTGTTGTGTATCGATATTCAATTAAGTTTGTTCCCTCGGGGCATCCGTAATGCCCCACTGTTAACCCGCGTTGAATGCTGGGTATCTTTGTCCTAGAAAACTTATAGTAAAAGAATACACGTTATTTCCATCACGGTCTCCTGTCCGATCATTATTTAGTTGTATTGAGTGTGCTCTACAACAATTACAGTGAGATTAATCTAGATTTAAAAAATTAATCAATGCCCACCACTATTTATAATGTTTGTGAACCCCTAATCTAAGACAAATTTATATTGTTGTGTGGTAAAACATTTGAATTTGGAATTCAAACCTGGAGGTATGCACATTACTTCGTATTAGTTGTGCGAAAGGACAAAAACGTAACTGTACAATGTACATTGTGTCCACGCCAAAAACACCTCTCCACCGCCGCGAACACAACCTCTAATCTGTCAAAGCATCTTCAACGGCAACATGCTAACTCAAGACTAGTAGCAAAAGATCCCCGGACCCTGAGTGACACTGACGCCGATAAAAGGTTGCCGTTGCCATTGTTGCCGACACAAGCCAAGTAGCCACGACTTGACTGCACTGACTGGGACATGTTCACGACTGCTACCAATAGTCTGGATGAGCTCACAGAGGCTGTGACATCATACATCAGCTTCTGTGAGGACTGCTGTATACCAACACGCACCAGGGTAAGCTACAACAACGACAAACCTTGGTTTACAGCTAAACTCAGAAGGTTGAGGTCAGAGAAAGAGGCCGCGTTTAGGAGTGGGGACAAAGACAGTTTCAAGGAGTCAAAGAACAGGTTTAGCAAGGCGGTGAGGGAGGCTAAACGACTGTACTCAGAGAGGCTAAAACACCAATTCTCTGCAAACGACTCTGCTTCTGTCTGGAGAGGGCTCAGGCAAATTACCAACTACAAGCCCAGAGCCCCCCACTCCACTAACGACTCCCGCCTGGCCAACGACCTGAATGAGTTCTACTGCAGATTTGAAAGACAATTGGACAGTCTTGAACTACCCCTTCCCACCCAGGAGGCCTCCCACCTCCCCCCCTCTACAGTGACGACTCTCTCCATTCAGGAGGGTGAAGTTAACAGACTTTTCAAGAGGCAGAACCCCCGCAAAGCAGCTGGGCCGGACTCTGTCTCTCCAGCCACCCTCAAGCACTGCGCTGACCAGCTGTCTCCGGTGTTTACCCACATCTTTAACACCTCCCTTGAGACATGCCATGTGCCAGCCTGTCTCAAGTCCTCCACCATCATCCCTGTGCCCAAAAAGCCAAGGCCAACAGGACATAATGACTACAGACCCGTCGCCCTGACCTCTGTGGTAATGAAGTCTTTCGAGCGCCTGGTGCTGGCACACCTTAAATCCATCACTGACCCTCTACTGGACCCCCTGCAGTTTGCCTACAGAGCCAACAGGTCTGTGGACGATGCAGTTAACATGGCCCTCCACTTCACCCTACAGCACCTGGACTCCCCAGCATCCTATGCCAGGATCCTGTTTGTGGACTTCAGCTCTGCCTTCAACACCATCATCCCCGCCCTGCTTCAGGACAAGCTCTCCCAGCTGAACGTGCCTGATTCCACCTGCAGGTGGATCACAGACTTCCTGTCTGACAGGAAGCAGTGCGTTAAGCTGGGAACACAAGTCTCTGACTCCCGGTCCATCAGCACCGGATCACCTCAGGGCTGCGTCCTTTCTCCTCTGCTCTTCTCCCTGTACACCAACAGTTGCACCTCCAGTCATCCGTCCGTCAAACTCCTGAAGTTTGCGGACGACACCACCCTTATTGGGCTCATCTCTGGTGGAGACGAGTCTGATTATAGGTGGGAAGCGGCCAACCTGGTGACCTGGTGCAGCCAGAACAACTTAGAGCTCAATGCTCTTAAGACAGTGGAGATGGTTGTGGACTTCAGGAGGAACACAGCCCCACTCACCCCCATCACCCTGTGTGACTCCCCAGTCAACACTGTGGAGTCCTTCCGCTTCCTGGGCACTATCCTCTCCCAGGACCTCAAGTGGGAACTGAACATCAGCTCCCTCATCAAGAAAGCACAACAGAGGATGTACTTCCTTCGGCAGCTGAAGAAGTTCAACCTGCCAAAGACAATGATGGTGCACTTCTACTCAGCCATCATTGAGTCCATCCTCACCTCCTCCATCACCGTCTGGTACGCTGCTGCCACTGCCAAGGACAAGAGCAGACTGCAGCGTATCATCCGTACTGCTGAGAAGGTGATTGGCTGCAATCTGCCTACCCTCGAGGACCTGCACACCTCGAGGACCCTGAGGCGAGCGAGGAAGATTGTGGCCGACTCCTCCCACCCTGGACACTCCCTGTTTCAGTCACTCCCCTCCGGCAGAAGGCTGCGGTCTATCAGGACCAATACCTCACGCCACAAAAACAGTTTCTTCCCTTCCGCTGTGGGCCTCTTCAACAAGGCCAAGGGACCACACTGACTCAAATGACTTATTGCTTAAAACACACTGCTTTTGCACTGCACCACAACATGGTATCTTGTACATTTGTATTTTTTGTAATATTTGTATTTTTGTATTTTTATATTGTAATTTACGGCAACTTATATTTATCCCACTTAGTACTGCTAGTTTATGTACCCTTAGTATAGTTAGTCCACATATTTAAATTTTAGGTATATGTTTATTGTATGCACCTTCCTGCCAAAGCAAATTCCTTGTCTGTGCAAACTTTCATGGCGAATAAATCCCTTTCTGATTCTGATTCTGATTGACTTTTAACAGCAGGTTACCAAAGCAGAGATAAACAGGCTTGTAGCAGCATACATAGTAGAGGAAATGTTGCCATTTAAAGTTTTAAGCATTATTTTATTTTGAGACATTTTGCTTACTTCCAGTACTGTAGCTTGTTATGCTTGACCACTTTTCGGTTGATGTTCACAACTTTTATGTCATCTTTGAGGTATTAAAAAGCATAAAAGAGATCTGTCCTCATTATAATAAGAATTTGAGTTGATTTGGGCATATATATGGTACATATATTGTTATTTGGCAAGTGCATCTCAGGTGATGTTACAGAGTAATCCAAAAGTAATGTAACTAGTAGTGTAACTAGTTACTTTCAGCAGTGAGTAATCTAGTAAAGTAAAGCATTACTTTAAAAAAAAGTAACTAGTAATGTGTAATCTATTACTTTTTTTGAGTAACTACCCCAACACTGGTTATGTTACACTTTATTCCACTTGACTCTGCAGAACGGGGCCTTACCCTGTGGCAGGTCCAATGTTCCGGGCAGGTCAATCTCCTTCAGAGCCTTCTGTAGAGTTTGGAACAGTGCCCCCTCAGGGCTGGAGGAACATGCTGCCCTAGGACTTCCGACGCTCCCACAACCCTGGAGGGAAGAGGGGAGGCAGGGCCTGGGAACCGTGCTGCTGGGGAGAGAGCTGAGAGAGAGCTGGAGGGGACAGAGAGAGGAAGGGGAAGGGGAGGGTTTGCAGAGTGGATTAGCAATAGGCAGTAGTAGTGTGGGGAGAGGGCAGGACCCCAAAAATACAGTGGAGAGGATAAGCATTAGGCATCAAAACAGAGCAAAAAAAAATTAACATTATAAATAAATATCTTATTGTGGTGCTGGGTGTGGCTGTAACATGAATGCTCAGGAACATCTGCTCACCAGAGCTTGTCCTTTGCAAATGAACATACAGTGTGACATCACACAAGGCCACAAGCAGTGCCAGTCCTTCCTATAGGCGACATAGGAAGCCGCCTAGGGCGGCATGAAGAGGGGGGCGGCAAGTGCATCCATTTAACCCTTGTGTTATCCTCGGGTCATTGTGACCCACCGTCGTATTGCGACAACTTTACCGCCTACAAAAACAAAGTGAAGCATTTTCTTTTAACCGTTGGGCTGTCTCAGACCCCCCACATTGCAAAGGTTAAAAGAAAATTATTTTTAGTTGTTTTTGTATTGGGTAAAATTGGGTAAATACAACGATGGTTCGTTATGAACCTTTGGATCATGTGATCCGAAGGCAGCACGAGGGTTAAATTAACCCCCCCGCTGTCCTTGAGGTTCAAACGCACTACCAGCAGAGGGCACCAACCGCGGCACGTCAGGTGTAGGTAAAACTTGCCTAGGGCGCCAAATGTGCTAGGACCGGCACTGGCTACACGCATTATTATTTACAACGTATCGCAACATGAACATGCACATCAGATCTGTATGTGGCTTTGAGGATCAAACATTTGCTACTGTCAATGCTACGTTACAGTAGTGCACCTTAGTAGATCCACTTACATAAAGTCATCATGCATATTAACTTCAGATCTGAGGTTAGATAATTATTGACTTCCTTTAATAGCTACGCTGGCTTAAAGATAACTCACTAGGAGCAAACTAAAGGTGTGTGGCAACAGATAGACAACACATATAAATGTAACTTCCCTATTATGACAATGAAATTGCAGAGGATTCGCTCTGTGACACCTCGTAACCTAACACACAGCTCCAGGTGAACTTGACTCTCTGGACATACATTTCTGTTCATTTCTCAGGCCCCCACCTGACCTGCCTTGTCAATCTCCGACTGACTTTCTCTGACAGACTCCACTGCCATTTATCTATTTGTCAGTAAACTTGACCACCTCTGACATTTTTTTTACAGATTGAAATTGTACACATTTAATATTAATCTATCCAGCTTTAAATAAAAAAATGCATCTTTATCAACATTTGGCAAAGTAGGCTATCAATGAAAGCAACTCTGCATATTTTTAAGTCTGGTGATAAAGCGTTTGTCTCAAACTACAGGCCCAGTCACTATCAGTGATTTCCAAGGTGTGTGAAAGGTGTGTGAAAAATGGGTAGCAGAATAGCTGACAGCACACTTAAACTTAGGGAACACCCCTCTGCACCCAATGCAGTTTGGATTCCGCGCTAATCACTCTACAGAGACAGCTAACTGCTACTTCCTAAAAAACGTTAAGTCCAAATTGGATAGAGGTGGGGTAGTTGGCGCAGTTTTCTTGGATCTTAAGAAGGCTTTTGACACTGTTTTACACAAAATTATGATATTTTTATTTCTCAGCAGAAGCCACAAAATGGATGAAGTCATATTGAGCTGATAGGACTCAAAGTGTACACTTTGGAAGTAGCCTTTCTCCATACCTCAGTAATAATATTGGTGTACCCCAGGGGTCAGTATTGGGGCCGATCCTGTTTAGCATGTACATTAATGACTTACCTTCAGTGTGTCCATCTATTAATGTTCAAATGTATGCAGATGACACTGTTCTTTATACACACGCAAAAAACAAAGAACAGGCTGCCACTAAACTAACTGCAGCATTGGTCCATGTCTCTGACAGGCTAAAAACGTCATCCCTACACTTGAACACATTAAAACAGTCTGTTTGTTCTTCTCCAATAAATCATCAAATGCACAGCCCCTTGATGTCTTTATTGAAGGAGAAAAGCTCACAGCTGTATCTGATTTTAAATATCTGGGGATCATTTTAGATTCCAATTTAACATTTAAAAAACCTTTGTCAAAAAGGTGGCCAATACCGTTAAATTTAACTTGCTAATTTTAGACATGTAAGGCCGTACAGAGGCAGCCAAACTTTTTATGCATGCCATGATCTTTTCTCACATCTCGTACTGTTACACAAGCTGGTCACAAGCAAGTATACAACAACTCTGAAAACAATAGACACCCTCTACAAGCAGACCTTAAAAACTCTAGACCAGAAACCTATCAGCTATCACCAGTGCCATATAACAACAAAGTATAACTTATACAAATTTGACAGTTTCTTACAGTTTTTGGATGCCTGTCTCATTTTTAAAATATTATATGGGCTGGCACCTCCACCATGAAATGAGTTTATAAAGCTAAAGGATACCAATGGCTTGGCAACTAGGGCAGTCACCAGGGGAGACTGTGTTATACAGTATAGACGCAGTACGTTTGGATAGACAGTCTTCTCAGTACGCTCCTCTAATTACTGGAATACCCTCCCTACTGATGTAAGTGCGCCAGTATTTCAGTGTTCAAAAACAAACTTAAGAAATGGATACAAAATAACCAAACCTGCAACCATAATTAGGCCACTGCATTATTCACACCGTAACTACTTTTTTTGTGTCCTGCAGCACTTTGCAGTTAAGGCGGCCGCCTTAGCAACACACGCCTGCCGCCTTGACTACGTTGTCAAAAAACGGTCGGTCCATTTAAATTTTTACATGTTTATCAGTGTACACTGTCCCTTTTCAAATAATATTATTAGCAGGCAAATTTACCTACAAAGTACTATATTAATCTACCACCAGCAATTATGTACAGTTGTATTATTTTACATGCCCATCATTAACATGCAAACTTATAATCGAAAGTGTCCAACACTGAACTCACCATAGTGACTGCAGAGACCAAGTGGCAACCTGGAAATGACAGAGATAAGGTTGGAAAAAAGAGGAAGGGAGGGAGAGAATATTACTTGGTGGGAGGGAGCAGGGGTGTCGTTAGACCCTTCTTACTGGGGCACGTGCCCCAGTATAAATCTGATGTGCCCCAGTAAAATCTAAAGTTTGAGTTTTAACAATTTACTTCATTAGTCAGTGCATTAATTTAGATTGATAATCCCGGAAAAAATCAACACAGTATCCCAATCAACACTTGTAAAAGTGTTAGCTTGCCAAATAGCCACTGCAGCACGGACACAGTGGGGGTAAGTGGTAGCAAGTCCAGGGGGGTAATTCCAGAAAGCAGGTTATGCAACATAACAGGGTAAGTTAGCCCACCAGCAATGTTGCTACAATGCTGGGTGTCGGTTAATTTACCCGGGTATGTCACATAATCTAATTGATGCAACTGTAGCCAGAGATGGGCAGTATTTCAATTACTTAAAATACTTTTGAGTATTTTGTAATTTGTATTTGATAGGGCCGGTAAAAAACCAAATGTAATTTGTAACAAAATACTTAGAGTGGAGTAATTTTGTATTTAAAATACTCAAAATACTTTCTCGACGAATCAAAAAACAGTTCACGAGTTCAGTCTTCAGATCAAAGCTGAATTAGAGACCCTTCGTTTTCTGGAGGACACCAGAAAAGACCTGCTTTCTCTTCAGCAGTACCCACTTATCAAGCTCCTTTTTGTTTGATTTAACACAACCCTCCCCTCTTCAGCTCCGGTTGAGAGACTGTTCTCGTTTGCAGGAATAATATTCCATCCACACAGGAGGCGATTAACCCCCGAAAATATTTGAAAAGTTAGTTGTTCTTAAAGGCAACTAAACTGGCTACTCAGTGGTTGGGTCTCACCTCACTTGTTAAGTTAAATGAACTGCATTTATATAGCGCTTTTCTACCTTAGCAGCACTCAAAGCGTTTTACAATGTTTGCCTCTCATTCACCCATTCATACTCACACATACCGACGGCAGCGAGCTACCATGCAAGGCGCCGGCCTGCCCATCGAAAGCAACTTGGGGTTGAGAGTCTTGCTCAAGGATACTTCGGCACATGACCCAGGAGGAGTCAGGGATCGAACCCCCAACCTTGCGATTAACAGACAACCCTCTCTACCCCCTGAGCCACAGCCGTCCCACAAGTTACCTGTTCACTTTTGTATTGAAGTTTGTGTAACCCTGTTGAATTTCATTCATTGCTATATAAATAGCATTAAGGTTAAAAGTTCATTGATTTAAAATGTTTAAACAGATTGTTCATATTTACACTCAAATGTCTGTGAGCTTATTGGCTCATAAGTTTTATTTGACCTTTGACCTGTCGTCGTCGAGGTATATGTATGGGAAGGAACGGAAGAAGAGGGAAGAAGATGGTGGAGAGCGGGCCCAGAGTGTCAGTATTGAGTTGCCAATTAGGGGAACTTTGAATGACTGTAACCTGTAATGTGCGGGCTGTCGGACAGATAACTCAGCAGCAGGTTTCACGTGCATACTGGACTTGGGACGGGAAAGGAACCGAATTCGACGGACAGTCCAATTCAAGGAGCCTTTCTTGTTCTTCTGGACACTGAACTACTCACCAAACTTTTACTCTTCAAGCCACGAGGTGGCTGGTGCGCCACGAGGTGGCTGGTGCGCCACGAGGTGGCTGGTGCGCCACGAGGTGGCTGGTGCGCCACGAGTTGCCCATCAACCGAGTTGCCCATTGACTGAGGGAGATCGCACGGCGTGGCCCAACGCAACAATCGACAGACTTTTATTTCTCTTTATTTTCAAGTGACTGTGGTAGGCAGATAATAACCATGGTGTATTGATGTTTACTACCGAGTGATATGCCTATATTAAACAACGTGTATTTTTGTTAAAGTAAAGGACCTATTTTATTCTAAATAGTAAGTATAGTAAAAAGAACTCAGGGCGCCCCAACCAGTGTTTTAGTTAACGTAAGTTATGCCCGAAAACGAGGCACAAGGGGCGCTACATTTGTAAGTTTATTTTTTCTAATGAAAGTTGAACGATCTGATGCTTCAGTTTCCCCTGCTCAGCTTATATTGATTTAGGTGTTTGTGTGTGTGTGAGAGTGAGTGCCTACTCATCCTCTGATGCCTCAGTGTGTGTGTGTGTGTGTGTGTGTGTGCCTACTCATCCTCTGATGATTCAGTGTATGTGTGTGAGTGTGAGAGTGCCTACTCATCCTCTGATGCCTCAGTGTGTGTGTGTGTGCCTACTCATCCTCTGATGCCTCAGTGTGTGTGTGTGTTAGGGAGAGTCTGTGTGACTCGTCAGTAGTGGACTTTATCAAGGACTTATGCAACACTGCTATTGTGTTAGCATCCCTGTGGAGGGGCAGGTTGTGTGGATTACACACACACACACACACACACACACACACACACTCCCCTATGCCTATGGCAGAGAGAGAGAATTTTGAATTTTCAACAACTATTTATTATAAGCTTTGAAAACCACACAAGAACATTATCAGATCGTTTTGAGACAATATTGAATGAATAAATATATCGAAGTTTGTAAGTTTATGGGCTGTTAAGTCCCATTAATAAATAAAAATATATATACATAAATTATGTATATGTATTTATAATTTATAATCAATCAAGTTGTTGTCTTAATAGCTTGGCTTAGTTACACTGACATTCTGTGACTGTTATTTTTTTTTGTGGGGTTCACCAGAGCTTTGTGTACATTATATAGCCCAAACCTGAATGCTCTGCTACACCAAATTTTGAGAAAATGGAAAATCCAGAGTATTTCCTATATTTTAATTACAAAATACATGTATTGTATTTTGTTACATTTTCTGGTACCAGTATTTTTTTGTTTATTTTAATACATTTATTTGAAGGGTATTTTGTATCAAAATACGTACATTTGATATATTTTTGCTCATCTCTGACTGTAGCCAGCAAATTCTAAACTCTTGGAATGTATAATATAATGTATATCATTTCAAATGTATGGGGTTACATTTTAATGGTTTGCCATTTTGTGAGAAAATTAATCAAATGAATGACGTGTGTGTGTAACATTCATTGGTTTAACCTCTCTTCAGTATAAATACCATACCCGCCCAAATTGTTAGGTGTTTGGTGGCCTAGCTTTTTAAAGTGGTGTTTATGAAAGATAATTATTAGAGAATTATTGCAATTAAGGCCAGTGGACTTTAGTTCGAGCTCTGGAATGTGCAAGTGAGTCAGGAAGCGACCATGAGATGCGACCATTGTGTTTAAAACATAGTAGGCTACATGAAAAATCTTAGATTACAGGTGTAACTGGTTCTAAAAATGGCCTCACACGAGGAGCAAGCATGGAACTCATTCTGGTCATTTGGGCCTGCAGCACTGGAGTGAAGGACTACTAGCTCAGTCAGGCGACAAACCGTTGTTGCAAGGGGGGGGGGGGGGTCTGGTCAGTCTGGAGTAGATCATTAGATGTTACCACTGCTGACCCTCACTGGGATGGCCTGACCCCTGACCCCTAACCCCCTTTAGTTGTTGGGCAGCTGAGGCTGTCTCAGCATGGGGGAGTGTGATTCCCTTGCATACTGAGAAGGGTCAAACAGACCATCATTTTGGTGGTCAGGAGGTCAGAAACTGCTAGTTAGACAGGCCTGTCTGTGTCACTCCCCCCAGCCCCCCTGGGAGACCTGGGACACACACACCATTTGTTTCTAAGCCTTCAACACACACCCACCCACACATAGAGACATGTGGAGTTGGACAGAGAGAGAGGTAGCCTAAAGGAGAGTGACAGAAAAAGAGAGTGCTGTTTTCATATAGTGACCCCTTCCCGGCTACAGGGCTGTCCATCGTCCATCGTGTATTCAGACATTAATCAGAGAAGATAAAGATCTTTACATAACATCTGATTTACACCACTCTGCTTGTCCTACTTTTAGCAAGGAAGCGTATGACAATTTGCCCTGGATATAAGGCCCAACTGGACTCAAAATAGTGGTAGGCTTATGGCCTAAAATGTTTATCACGGTATAATTCCTAAGCACTGACGGTAACGGTATATATCACGATATATTAGTTATTCTTAAAATGTCATAACAATGCAATCCGCACCGCAGCGGTTAATCTACCGCACTCGGACAGATTTGGATTGGGTAACTCTGGTGTGTCGCATGAGTAGAATTTTCCAACTTTTGCAGTGCTTTGCCACGGAAGAGCGACTTTAGCGTTAAACAGTCATGGGATCGCAAGAAAACTGTTAAATATTTGTAGTGAGTTAGCTATAAACAATTATTACATGGCTGAATACTCGATTCTGTTGGCCTACAATAAACATTTCACGATTCTAACCAACCTGGCATTGGATTTGTTAAACACATTCTGGTAGATAGTTCATATTTGCGCACATGCATGGCTTTCAGGTGGTGAAAAAGATTGCTAGTGTTTCCCCCTTTGGCTAGCACAATTCAACGACAACAGAGGCTGTTTGTTGGTCGATGTCGGATAACTTGGAACCAAACCATTTCCAAACGACAGAATAGGCTCCCTTTTTTTTAAATACCAATTCTTCTTCGTCCAGCAAATCAACCCCACTGGCGTTTTATTCAGACATCATTAACATTTGCTTACACTTGCCAACAAAATCAGTTTACTCAAATGAATTGCTTCCTCTGGAGGTGCGCAATGCCTGCAGCATCTATGCTTTAATGTTTTTGTAAAAGATAGCCTACAAATTTGAACTAGCCCTAGGCTGTATCCCTTGACTTATATTTTATACCAAACAGAAACACTTTACTTAATACATTTATTAATATACCCTGATACCCTGTCACGTGCCCTCAGAACAACAACAGAGCAGCACAACGGCTTAACGAGACAGGTGACTATGAGATCATGTCAGTCCAACAAATCTCATCCTCCAGACTGACTGAATTGAGGGAACACACTGCTTCAGATCCAGTTCTACAGAAACTGAGTGGTGTCATATCAAAGGGCCGGCCTTCTAAACAAGCTCAGTTACCTCCAGAGATCTGCCAGTACTTCCCCTACAGAGATTAACTGGCAAATGAGGATGGTGTCGTTATGAAAGGCCCAAAGACAGTCATTCCCAAGTCTTTGCAAAAGGACTACATCACCATTCTCCACAGAGGCCACCCAGGCTCAGAATCCACTAAACGCAGAACACGTGGAATAGTGTTCTGGCCCACAATCACTAAGGACATGGAAAAAGAAACAACTACGTGTCCAGTGTGCAACAGTATAAAACCTCACAAACAAAAGGAGCCACTCAAGCTACACCCAGTGCCTGACCTACCCTGGTCAACAGTCGCAACCAACATCTTTGAGTGGAATGGCCAACACTAGTTGATTCCTATTCAGGTTGGTTTGAGATTGACCTACTTCGTGACCTAACAGCCAACACTGTGATTTCAAAACTAAAAAGGCACTTCTCTGTCCATGGCAGCCCGCGCAAACTTATTTCCGACAATGGCACTCAATTCACCAGCCAACACTTCACAGACTTTGCCCTAGCCTGGGATTTCAGTCATGTAACAAGCAGCCCAGAATACCCACAAGCCAACGGGCTAGCTGAACGTGCCGTTCGTAGTGCAAAGCAGCTAATGGAAAGATCGAAGAGAGACGGAACCAATGTCTTTCTCCACCTGCTAAAAATTTGCCACGTGACCACACACTTGGCTCCCCAGCCGAAAGGCTGATGTCCAGGCAGACACGAACCACCCTACCTGTGAGTAAGAGACTGATAGTCCCTGAAGTCCAAGAACAACACAGTTGTCAAGGCAGGGCTCGTTCGTAAACGCCTATCACAAAAGGAATGCTATGACAAGTCCAGCAGACCTCTTCGTCCCTTACATCAAGGCGAAGTTGTGAGGATGCAAACCCCTCATGGGCATGACCGCCTAGGAACCATCAAGGATGTCTGCAAGGAACCCAGGTCATACATCATCCAATCAGAAGGAGGAGAATACAGACCGAACCGCAGGCATATCCTCCCCATCTCTGAACCTCCACCACAACAGGGAGACCCCCATGACTTCACTCCTGCATTTCAGTCACCCACCTCCCGTCCTGAACAACACACACATGGACACACTGAAGAACAAACATTCAACCACACACAAAACATGAGCTAAACTATACATACATCACCCGCTCTGGAAGAGCTTGCAGGCCAAATCCTAAGTATGTGCAGTAGGCACTAGGCCAATGGGACTGTAAATGAAAAAAAGTGAAACTCATGTGATATGATTTTGTGATTTCATTTTGTGATATGTGACATGCCAACAGTATAATTTGCCTTACCTGTGATTCAGTTTGAATTTAGAATTAACTGATTTAGTTTCAAGTGAAAATGGCATTGAACTAATTTGTTAATACACATGTATTAGAACGTGCTGCGTTAACGTGAGACTCTTATCGCGCGATAAAAACAATATAGCAGTTAATCTATTCTCAAAATTGGGTTGGGAGCTGGGTCTATACTACGCAAGCTATGATGGCTTTCACCTTGATATTTTAGCGCGGATGTATACCTAGCCGAATTGCACTGTAGGGGGCGAGAACGATCAGTCTTCGAACCTGTGTGTATGCCTTGTGTATGAAATTATCACACCAAACGTGACGTGCTAACATGGATGCAGCTATGAAGCCGCCTGGTTTGCTTCAGGGAAAATGTATTTTTAAGAAGCTTGCCAATGGAAACCTCGACAAGACTACGGTTGTTTGCAACTTGTGCTATGCGGAATTAGTTTACTGTAGGAGTTCTTCCAGTCTCAAATACCACCTAAACGCAAAGCATCCCTTAGCTAATGCGGAAGATGCCGGGCCAAGCACTGATGTAGCGCAGGGGAAGATTCGTCGTCAAACTACGATGTTTGAGTGCAACCGAGGCAAGCCCGTCAGCACAGCTCTATCAGCCAAGCTAACTAATATAATAAACAGTTAATAAACACAAGTACATCTTTTTGAACATAATTTATTTTCATCACCAATTATCATAGTAGAACAGCTTTCTCAAGCAGTTTGTGATGCATTTTGGAAACAGGAGATGAGCTCCTGGTCTAATGCGCCACCTGGCTTGAGAAACCCGTTCTCAAATACTTACTTTTAGTCATTATTTGGGTAGCACAGATATTCTGAATGCCTTCGGCGGAATTCAAATGAGCCATTTTAATCTAGATTAATGCCAAGATTACAGTGAGATTAATCTAGATAAAAAAAAAAAAATCTATGCCCACCACTAATTAGTTTGTTTATTGATTCCTAGAGCCGTAAACTAAGGAAAGGTAATGTAGAACATACGTCTATGTTCATCTTGTTTAAGTAATGATCAGTTTGAATTCCTATAACTAGGCACTGCACATGCGTATAGTCAGAATGAATATGCATGACCCACATTGCCTGTAATGTCTTCACAAGTTCCCGAATATAAGAATGGGATTTATTCACCATGAAAGTTTGCACAGACAAGGAATTTGCTTTGGCAGGAAGGTGCATACAATAAACATATAGCTACACCCAGTGCCTGAAGAAACTAAATATACGGAATCCTGAATTGTGTCACTCGTCTTTCAACATAAACTGAAACCTGTTTTGTTTCTACCTCAGGGACGTCATATGATTTTGTTTAACTCTTTGATAATCAGCACTGACATGTGAATGTAATCTTTTTTATAAAGATACACATCTGTTCTGTCCTTCTCAAGTCCTGCTGCTGTGCTTTTAATATCTTTCTGTCATGTCCCCTGCAGAGGCCAGACCGGGTTTTAGTCTGTTCCGTCTGTTTATTCCAGGTCCAGTCATCCATTCCCTTTCTTCACTCCCTCCCGGTAACTCAACTCACCTGCGGCTCATTCCCTCATCAATCAGCTCTTAAACCCCGGATTGTCATCCACTACTCGCCAGTTTGTTGAATCACCGACCCACCCGCTCCACCATCCACCAGCTACCCTCAACCGTCCTCCTCGTCTCTCAAGTTCTGCGCACATCCAGACCCTTGTGTGTGTGTGTGTCATGCGTTTGGGTCCTCAGCACTGCCGTGACAGTACAAACTGGCCACCATGGACCCAGCCGATGCCGAGGCCATCCGGCTGGGTCAGGTGGCTGAGCGGTGAGGGAATCGGGCTAGTAATCCGAAGGTTGCCAGTTCGATTCCCGGTCATGCCAACTGACGTTGTGTCCTTGGGCAAGGCACTTCACCCTACTTGCCTCGGGGGAATGTCCCTGTACTTACTGTAAGTCGCTCTGGATAAGAGCGTCTGCTAAATGAAAAAAAAAAAAAAAAAAAAAAAAATCCGTCGAGCCCTGGGACATGAAGGATAAAAATATTGTTTGTCTATTCCAATATGTAATGATGGTATTCAATGACACAAATCTGTGTTCTAGAAAGAGTGGTCTGGAGTCGCAGAGGTCCGATAATATCAGCTTTAATGCAGCAGTTGGAAATCAACAAGTACAGAGCTCTGGAGTTGTCTAAGTTTCCCTACCCGCAACAGAGTTTGGGCTGGTTCACAAAGTCCAACTGGCTATCTGTCCCTCCCCAGCATATATTTATACAGTGCAATTGAAACACAAGTATCAAAAAAAGGGTTGAGCTTGTTCGTGCATCAGGGAGTTGTTCGTGCCTACGCGTCCCACCTGCTGCCGTCTCCACCCGGTTTCAAGGTTGTTTCTGAAAATGAAGAGATAGAGACACAAAGAACAGCCTGTTTCCCACACCCAGTGTGAGACCCAATGTTTAGGCCCGGCTGGGCGTACGCCTGGGTGTAACGCTACGTCCGACGTAGAACTTAAAGTTACGACTAGTGCACCAGTTAGACTTAAGCCCTTTATGTGCTGCACCTGGGTGTACATTTTACGCCTAGTGGGGAGCAGGCGTAAGTTGGAAAATCGGACTAATATCCATGGTAATTATAATGTACAACAGTTTGATCGCACATGCAGGCGTCTTGTTTATAACAACATATGGAAAGGGAATTAAGGCGAGAAAAAGTTGTCCGTGATCGCACAAATCCACAGTTAATTTTATTGGTGATCGATTTCCAAGCTGATTGTTTCTGTTTGTTTGTGTTGATATTATTATTATGATATTATTATTATTATATCTTAAAACCAGGCGTAGCTACGGCCGTGGTCTGTCAAACTTGGTGCACTCGGTGTTAATTCAAATCACAACGTCGGATGTAGCTTAGACCGACGTAGGAGTTAAGACCAACTTTTTTACGCCCAGTTGGTGCACTCGGCACCAGGGGGCTGAGTGGTGGACGTATCGCAGTCATCGAGCGTCGGATCGCTCTGCCTCGGCTTCTCCTCTCTGGCAACCACCACGAGTCCATCCAGCTGCTCATCATGGACTGCCCCCTGTCACCCCTAGTTTTAGGCCACCTGTGGTTGTGGCTCCACAATCCCCTCTTTGATTGGGTAACTGGGTAGTGGGAGAGGTCACATCCTGGTGCACGCGCTGCTACCAGCAGTGCCTCGGATCCGCACGTCCTCCTGAGCCATTCAAGCCACCGCCAGTCGTTACCCCACCAGATCTGTCGGCTATACCCCTGGAGTACCATGGTCTGGCCCCGATCTTCTGCAAGCAAAGTGCTCTGTCCCTGCCCCCCCCACCACCCTTATGACCTGACCATTAACCTTCTCCCTGGTGCACCACTCCCCAGTAGTCGACTATATAACATCTCCCGGGCTGAAATGGATGCAATGGAGACTTGCATACAGGGTTCTCTGGCTGCAGGCATCATCCGTCCATCCTCGTCCCCGCTGGGAGCAGGTTTTTTCTTTGTGGGGAAGAAGGATGGAACACTGCGACCGTGTATTGACTACCGGGGGCTGAACGCCGTTGTCTCCCGAAACCGGTACCCTCTGCCCCTTCTGTGGCCGAGTGTCCAGCCCCCAACAATCGCAAGCAACTTCAGCGTTTTCTCGGATTCGCCAACTTTTATAGGAGGTTCATCCGTAACTACAGCCAAGCTGCACCACTCACTTCCCTCACCTCACCCGGAGGCAGAGGCCGCCTTTCAGGAGCTGAAGTCCCGGTTCATCTCCGCTCCTATTCTAACCCAGCCGGACCCCTTCTGGTTACCCATGTGTTCCGCCTCCGTGGACTCCCGGTGGACATTGTGTCTGTCCCCAGTTCACCTCCCGGGTCTGGAAGGCCTTCTGCACAACCATTGGAGCCACGGTTAGCCTGTCTTCTGGGTACCACCCCCAAACCAATGGCCAGTCGGAGAGGGTGAACCAGGAGGTGGAGGCAGCTCTACGCTGCGTCACAACTGCTAACCCTTCTTCCTGGAGCTCGCATCTCGCCTGGGTGGAATACGCCCACAACACGTTGCTCAATGCCTCCTCTGGCCTCTCCCCCGTCCACTGTTCTCTGGGCTATCAACCTCCACTGTTCCCTGCCCAGGAGGATGAAGTGGCAGTTCCCTCTGTCCAAGCACATATCAGCCAGTGCCGACGAGTTTGGGAGCGCACCCGCTCCGCCCTGCTCCATACGGCGGCTCGGTCTAAGAAGCAGGCTGATCGGCATCGCACCCCTGCTCCTACCTATACCCCGGGGCAGATGGTATGGCTTCGGGCGAGAGGGCCCTCAAGGTGGACTCTAGGAAGCTGGCACCGCGCTTTGTGGGAACTTTTGTGGTGGAGAGGCTAGTCAATCCCTGTGCTGTTCGTCTCCGACTGGCCATCCCTCGTATACGGTCCGGCGGCGGTGTCGCGGCTTTCAATATCTCGTGGACTGGGACGGCTATGGTCCCGAGGAGCGCTCATGGGTCCCATGCTCTCGCATTCTGGACCTGCGGATGGTTCGAGCCTTCCATCGGGCCCACCCGGCTTCTCCCAGTCGGTCGCCTGGAGGCGCCCGTAGAGGGGGGGATGCTGTCATGTCTCCGGCCTAGGCCATTCCGTTTCTTCACTCCCTCCCGGTAACTCAACTCACCTGCGGCTCATTCCCTCATCAACAACACAGCTCTTAAACCCCGGATTGTCATCCACTACTCGCCAGTTTGTTGAATCACCGACCCACCCGCTCCACCATCCACCAGCTACCCTCAACCATCCTCCCCGTCTCTCGAAATAAAATTCTGCGCACATCCAGACCCGTGTGTGTGTGTGTCATGCGTTTGGGTCCTCAGCACAGCCGTGACACTTTCTCTCTCAGCTGACTCCAGTTGGTTCTGCTCAGCCCTGCTTTTTCTCAACCTGGTTCCTCGTTTCATTCAGATGTTGCTTTTCTCCCGAGGCATCAACACTATAGTCAGTCAGACCTGTAAAGATGTCGAGGAGAAAGAGTTCAAATCAGATATTCATTAAATAAGTTTCATGGAGAAGCTTTTCTTCATTCAACTCTTCTTGTTGAGAGCAGGTGCTAAGGTTTCTGGGTAATGTGGCCCATAAAGGAAGTGAGTTCTGCATCCAGCTGGGCAAGGCAGGTCTGCTGCCAGAAGCTCTGTGCCACACAAGATGGCCGACCAGGAAATGGTGACCCTCAGTTTGGAAGTTCTCCTCATGCTGCTATGCAGCAGTCCACAGGTACAGCCAGTGACACACTCAAGATGGCTGACAATATATAAATATATATATCACACCAAGTGCTTAAACTAATAATGTTTTCCTGTCCAAATGTTTGTCCTTGTAGGTGGCAGAGGAGTTTGTGAAACAGAGTGGACAATCCTTGCTAGAGGCTATTCAGTACAACAGTGAGGGAGAGATGCGTCTGAGAGCGACATACCTCCTGGAGAACAACCTGACCCCCACTGACCTCTAAACCCCACCCCTACTAACACCTTGCATATATGATTCAGTCTAGCCCAGCAAGTACCTCAAATATACTGTTTATGATCAGTACACAACATTATTGCCAATTGCCATCATGCACATATGTCTGTTTAAAGTGTTTTTATTAGTGGTGTGCCGTTATCAGCGTTAACGTGCAGGGTTAACGTGAGACTCTTATCGGGTGATTAAAAAAATATTGCCGTTAATCTATTCTCAAAGTTGGGTTGGGAGCTGGGTCTATACTACGCAAGCTATGATGACTTTCACAATGATATTTTAGTTTCTTATATACTAGTGTAATAATTGGATCAATACGCTGTTCCTATTGGTCCAGAAGACTTTCTCAAAAGTTAATAAATCCGTTTATATACCTCCTGAAAGTTCGCAGAGGTAAATAAACGTTTTTACGGACCTAGCAATAAGCGGTTGCCTTGGAGATGTAGCCATTGACCTTAACAACGTGGCATCTGCTCGGCAACAAAGTAGCCTAAATTGCCAAAAAAAAAACTAAAACAACATCTATGCCCACCACTAGTTCAGACTCTAAGTACTCCCCCCCCCTTCCCTCCCTATCTCGGCTCTCTACTCAGAGAGAGAGAGAGATCCATTCAAGAGAAGCAGCCACAACAAAAATGAGCTCCTAAAAATCTTCAAAAAGTGAGACAGAGAGTGTAAATAACTCTAAATATAAATAATAGAAAGGGCATAACCTTCTATGTAGTACTGGTATAAAAAGATACCCATCTCAAAATAAGAATAAGAAGAGAAACTAGCTCCAGCAGAGAACAACATTCAAGTGTCAACAACCAACCCAACAACCAACAACCAACCCATCACCAGCTAGTTACTGGACAAACAGAGGCAAACCTAACCCAAAAGATACTATCACAGAAGTCAAGAAGACAAACAGAAACCTGGTAAAGTTAAAAGGTCTTTCTTGGTCTACATAACAAGCAATTGAACAAGCAAAACAAACAAGTTAACATTGTTGCTAGCTTTGACAGTTGGCTAGCTAGAGAACCATAAACAATACCTGATTACCATGACAACCAACAATGCAGGTAGCAGTGCACAGCACAGCACAGGAGCTAGCTTAGAGATAAAATACCCTACAAACTAGATGCTAGGAAAAAGCACAAAGAAAAGACCTTACATGACCATCCCCACACTCTCTTTGCCGACTACGTCCAGCAAAATAATAGAAGGACCAAGAACAATATTGTTTTAAAGCCTGGAAGATAATCTTATGTAAACACTATCAACATGTACTAAAAGAGGGCATTGGAAGAGGTGGCAGACTCACAATATGTGAAGATGAGAACTTGGCCACTGACAACCCAGTACTGAAAATTACTCACTACACTAAGGGTACAGTCCTCCTACAGGGAACCGAGGACAACCTGAATGATTTGAAAACTGAAACAGTTTTTTCTTCTCTAAAGGCAGAGGTAGAAAGTCAACAAACTCTCATCTCTGACTCTGACAGTGACGGGGACCCAGTGACAGAGATCACTACTAACATGAATGACCCTGCTCCACCCAGTGACACCAAACAAGTGATGGAAAGCTTAGCCCTACTTGAGATGAACTTTGCTGAATTCAAAGAGTTCACCCAGGCCAGGCTCGTTAAACCATCAAGCAGCTCCATCCAGCAGCTCAAAGAAGAGATCCAGAAAATCAAGACAGAGAGCCGGACGACAATCTCAGACCTCAGAAGAACACTGAAAGAGCTGGAGGAAGAGAACAGAGTCCTCCGTGGGCAGATGTCAAAACAAAAGGAAGATGCAGAGAAGAAAGAGGTCAAAATCATCCATCAGTCATCTGCAGTCCCTTGAAGGTCAACTCCATCAGATCCAAACCACCATCTCAGACACCACGGCCTGCCATCATCATGCTGCCCCTCACCCTACCTCCTGCCTACAAACAGGACCCAATGAGGTTATCTCTGAACGGTCCCCTGACCCTAAACCTGACGAGAACCATGCACAAGAGGCCACACAACAGACCTTCAACCCTCCTATCCCCCCCACTCCAGAGGAGCAAGGTCCAGAGGTGGTTCTCCTGATGGACTCCAACGGAAAATACATTGACACAAACAAACTCTTTCCTGGACAAAGTGTACTATACAAACGATGTAGAAACACAGGTCAGGCCTTGCAGCTGCTTAACCATCATATCCTTGGGAACCCACAACTCATCCTGATCCATACGGGTACAAATGACCTCAACTCCCTTCGCCACGGCACGGCTACAGCAATAAGGAAAGTAGCCGAAAAGGCCTGCAGAGAATTTCCTGACTCACGAATTGTCATATTAACACTGCTACCCCGCACTGACACCCCCCCACACGTAATCCACTACATCAACACAGAGATCAGCAGAGGATGTGCAGTCCTTCCAAACATCTACCTCGCCCACCACCAGACCATCGGTACCTGGGACCTCTACGATGGACTGCATCCCCACGGGGAGGGAGTAAAAGTTATTCGCAAAGACCCTAAAAGACGTTGCCTTGGGTCGCAGTCTAGGAACCCCCCCCCTCGACCCTAGAAGAGGAGGCCACTATGGACCGCCCCCTCCCCAACACCACAGATACATCCCCCAGCCTCCGGGAGCACGCAACAGCAGAGGGGCACCTACTGACCCACGCCCCACCACCTCCTCCTCAAACCTGCACCCAGCTGCCATAAGGACCAGCCAGACCTTCTGCTCAAACCTGCATCCAGCTGCCATAAGGACCAGCCAGAGAGCACCTCCCATTACCAGAACCCCCCAACGGCTGAGCCAGCGGAGCTACTCTGCTGCCCTCGCCCAACCTGCACCCACAGGCTCATCAGAACTGGGAGAGATCAAAAACATGCTCCACTACTTATGTAGCAGACTGGCAACAAACTGAGAGCAGCCACATCTACATTTTGAGAGAAAGTAAGGAGGTTAAGGATTTCCTTTTGTAAATTATTATTATTATATATATATATATATATATTTTTTTTTACCTCTTTATTTCATTATTTTACTTATTAATTTATTTTCAAACTTTAATTTGTATTCTTATTTTGTATTATTTTTAAATTATCATTTTATTATTTACATGTATTTATTTATATTTAATCTATCCATTTACAGAGCTACATTAATATCCTGTCTCACGAAAAATGGTTCTTTTTGCTAATTTAATGAGTTCATTTCACATAAGCTGTTGGAACATTCAGGGCCTCTATTCTTCAGCCTTAGGTGTGAAGAGTACAGATGCTGAATTCCTCAAATCTATTGAAAATGTTGACATCCTTATCCTAACAGAAACCTGGTGCAATGCAGACATAGAAACCTACTGTCCATCTGGATATTATGAAGTCTCAGTACCCTCATTAAAACTGAGCACTGTCCACCGGGTTAGAAACTCTGGTGGAATTTTGGTATGGTACAAAGGAAACCTGGCCAACCACATTGCTGTAAACAAGGGAAGTCACACGTTTGGTTAAAACTACAAAAACTTAGCAGCATAGAAAAAGATATATACCTTTGTGCAATTTATATCCCCCCTGCAGAATCCCCCTACTACAATGAGGATATCTTTAACCTCCTCCTCACAGAAATTAGCCATTTCCAGTCACAAGGAAATGTGCTGCTGTGCGGAGACCTGAACGCAAGGACAGGAACTGAACCTGACCATATAGACCCGCAGGGCAACAACCATGTGTTTGGCCTGAGTCCTCTTTACATGACACCAAGCATAACTCAGAGGAATAGTCTAGATGGGGTAGTAAATAAATAGTGGGAGGGAATTAATACATATTTGTCGCACCTCAAGCCTGTTCTTCCTAAATGGCAGAATCAGAGGGGACTCCTTAGGGAGGTACACATACTCCTCAACACTAGGAAGCAGCGTAGTAGACTATGCAGTCACAGACATGGACCCCTCCTCCTTCAATGCATTCACTGTAAGACAGCAAAGCCCACTCTCAGACCACAATCAAATCAATGTGTTCCTGAAAAAGCCAAATTGCAATAATGGCACAATAACTGATCCCTCTAAACTGTACAAACTTAACCAGCCCTACAGATGGGACACAGACAGTGCCAACAAATTCACATTAGCCTTAAATTCAACAAAAATTACCAACAAAATTAAATGCTTTTGTGATCAAAATCAATATGATACTGATCAAGAGGGTGTTGAGATGGCTGTGAGCGAAATAAACTATATCTTTCACAATGCCGCAAAAGAAGCTGGCCTGCAGAAAGTAAATATTAAACCTAACAAAATTAAAAAAGAGAAATGGTTTGATTATGAGTGCAAAAAAAAGAGAAAGGAACTCAGAAAATACTCAAACTTGAAACACTGAGGTACTGCGAAATCCTCAAACAATATAAACAAACTATTAAAAAGAAAAATCTCAATTATATGTATAAAACCCTTACTGATAGAGAACTGTCAATTGACCAAAACCAATTCTGGGAAAGGTGGAATAACATGAACACCTCAAGAGCAGTGGTACCACCTATCCAAAATGGGGAAATCCGGAAAAAAACACTTTGAAAGCCTATACGAAGAAATCCCACTAGCAAGTATGAACCAAAACCAAAACCTAACAATCAAACAACTAAGAAAACTAGAAGCAACCATTAAGAACAACCAAAACCCACTTGATTTCCCGATTACAAAGGAAGAATTGGTAACAAAGATCCAGTCCCTGAAAGCCAAAAAGGCCTGTGGTCCCGACCACATTAGAAATGAAATTCTTAAAAGTAGCTCTCTAGAAATGCAGACAGGAGTACTCAAGTTATTCAATATAATAATCAAGTCTGGACACTTTCCTAGCATCTGGAATCAAGGCATTATAACACCTATTTATAAGAGTGGAGACAAATGTGACCCCAACAACTACAGAGGTATCTGTGTGAGCAGTAACCTGGGGAAGCTATCTTAAACAACAGAATTCTAAACTTCCTTAACGAACACAGTACACTCAGCAAAAATCTAATTGGGTTCCTTCCAAAATATCGCACCACAGACCACATTTACACCCTACATACACTAATTTAATTTTTTTTACACCAAACGAAAAATAGCAAAATATTTACCTGTTTAGTGGACTTTAGAAAAGTCTTTGATTCCATCTGGCATGAGGGACTCTACTACAGACTCCTCCAATGTGGCATTGGAGGGAAGACATTTGACATAATCAAATCTATGTACTCAGGCAACAAATGCAGTATTAAAATTGGAGACCAACACACAAATTCTTTCTCTCAAACGAGTGGTGTCCGTCAGGGTTGTAACCTAAGCCCCACTCTATTTAATATCTTTATCAATCAACTAGCAGAGACCCTTGAACAATCAACTGCACCCGGCCTCCCTCTCCATGACACAGAAATCAAATCCCTGTTTTACGCAGATGATCTGGTTCTGATGTCACCCACAAAAGAAGGGCTACAACAGCAACTGGTCTTACTGGAAGAATACTGCCAAAATTGGGCCATGGAAGTCAATACAAAAAAGACTAAAATCATGGTCATACAAAAAAAGAGGCACATATTCACACTGGGAAACAAAACTATAGAACACACAATGAGTTATACATACCAAGGCCTACAAATGACAGCCTCTGGTAGCTTCCGCTTGGCAGTAAATGCACTTAAAGAAAAAGCTTGTAGAGCTTTCTATGCAATAAAACAACGATTTTATAAAATAACCATCCCAATTAATATCTGGTGTAAAGTATTCGACAGCATCATTAAGCCTATTGCTCTCTACGGAAGTGAGATATGGGGCCCACTCAGCCATCTAGACTTCAACAATTGGGAAAAGCACCCAATAGAGACTCTACATGCTGACTTCTGTCGAAATATATTAAATATTCAAAGAAAAAAACCCACAAACGCATGTCGTGCAGAATTAGGCCGATTCCCACTAACATTAGAAATCCAGAAAAGATCATTAACATTTTACACCCATTTAAAATCCAGTCCTGAGGAAACCCTCCAATCTAAAGCCCTTGCAGTCCATGAAGGTAACCCTGAGAGGAGCCCCCTGTGCCAGCTGGTTATGAGACTAACAAACCAGGTACCGCCCGGCACACCTCCTTCCCCTTTACTAACACCAAACAGAATAAAACTAATCACAACAGAAAACAAAACTCCTACCTAGAACACTGGGAAAAAGAAACCAAGACACAAAACACATTAGACTGCTATCGGGGCCTAAATAGAAAATATGAAATGGCTGAATACCTATATATTGTCAAGGATATAAAGCAAAGACAGCTTCTCACAAAATACAGAATGAGTGACCACACCCTTGCAATCGAAAAATACATTTACAATTTCTGTAGGTAAGGGCCCATTAGCAATACCAAAGAAAGATTTTTTTACCATGATGAGGATACATTAGTCATTGAAGGTTCACTGTATCTAATAGCGGGCTACTCCAACAACGCTTCTTGTGTGACTACTGAATGATAACGTCTTATGCTCGCCTTGATATCATAAAGGTTATAAGCAGGTTATAAGGCTGTATAACTCATACATTATAAATTCACATTTTGGGGATAATAAACACGTGGTGTGATTTATACAAGTTTTTAAAGTAATTTCATATTTAATAACTACATCATCTGCGCTACAACCAAAGTGAACAAACTGGAGTACAAATATGGTGCCTATTATTGTTCAAACTTGTTGGCGGCGATCTGGGAAATGTAGTTTTCTTTTTAAACTCTTTATTTTAAACATCTTTGTCAACAATTACAATTAAAATATACATACAAGCCATAAATTATCAATACTCGACAAGTCAACATTTAACTGTCTTTATATGTAACCTTCACTTAGCATTATTTAACATCATCATCTTTGAAAGTGGTTCCGAAATTGTGAAGTGTCAATATTGGTCTAAATACAAAATCCCAGGCAGGGAGTTGTATTTAGTCCCAGGTTAAATCCTTAACAACAATAGTAAGTAAAAAAATATATAATTAAGGAATTTATCAACTATGTACACAAAAGCAAATTTCATGTATTTTACCTTTTCATGTCTCTTTGAAATGTATGCCCGACATAAGGTCTAGTCCAGCAGGGTGAAAATTAAAATGTTGTCATAGGACTACACCAAATACCTAATTGGAAAGGTCTTGATCAGGAGAGTAACACAATGCCAGTCCGAAGGCTCTACTTGGTTTCTGATGTGAAATATGGAACTTGGACTTTTAGCCCAAAATGTGGGATTCTAGGTGGTGCTGTTTTGTCCCCTGTTGGTACTGGGGGTTGGGAGTTTGAGTTCCTTTATGGTATATAGTCATGGCTTGGTACAGTAAATAATTGGGTTTAGTTGAACACAATCATTCAATTTCATAACCCTAGTCCCAACAGATGTATGCAGTATGGTATAAAATATATAAAAATGCTGTGCAGCGGAGCGCCTGCAGGGGGTGTTCCTCCAATTACCACATAGAAGTTGCACACCAGGGTTGCCACTTCACAGAAGGTGCCATCCGGTCTGTTGGACTGTGGATAGTGTGAAGTAAGCAGTTGATTTCCAGATAGATCCACTAGTGTGTCACACATCGTACCAGAGGCAGCGCCGTCCTATTCACATGTTTGAGCACTAGAGCTGTGCATATTTAAATAATAGAATCAATGTCCACTTCTAGTTTAAAGAAAGCTTTGAGAAAATTCACATCCATCAGAGGACCAGTGAAACAGTTCCACTCAGATCAAGGTACTAATTTAATAGGAGCCTGCAAAGAGCTGAAGATAAATACAGAATACACACAGTTACAGACCTTCAAGACCAAAGCTGTTCATAGATCTTCAATTCCCCCATGTGTCACATATAGGAGGAGCATGGGAGAGAATGATTGGAGTCGCCCTTCAAAAGAGCTCTGCTCACCTCACCAGTTCGTACTGTAGAAGTTACAATCGTGAGACGGGGAGCTTCAACAGTACTCACTAGCTAGGCTTGTTTCACAATAACTTTTGCTCCTGTCAGAATAGTCATAGTGGTATAGGCTACTGTAATGACACATTATACCAGGCGAGGAGTGTGCTGTCTATTCGTTTAGACTGGAAAAAGTCAATTGCAATGTATAATGCTTATTCCTGTGTTGTATTGATGTGTTTTGCCACTGTGGTATTGCACGTAGTTCAAAAAGATCTTAATAGAACCTAGAATATTTGGAACCCCAACTAGGCTATTAGGAATAGCTTGGTTAGGTTACATGTGTTAAGTAGGGTCTTTATCTCATCATTCTAATAAGTTGTTGGATCGAGGTTTGGCTCATATGGTTGCATTTTTTATTCTATCTCTGATTAAATAATTTGACATAAATGTTAAAAATTATGTTTTATTAAGATGTTGCTGCAGAGCTGCTGGTGAAGGTCTCCCAGGCTTCTTCAGGGCTGTTTGGGAAGCTGACCACCTCCATTTCTATATCATTCTGGAAAAAAAAACACGGTGAGTCAAAGATAAAACAAAGAATAGATTAACAGAGATACTAAATTCATAAAAAACTAACCTCCTGAGTCAAGCCATAATAACTATTATAAGAGTTGATGAGCCCTCACAGTGTTGATGCAGTAAACGTTCGCTGTTTTTAAGAATTTGAGAGATGTTGCAATGCAATGTCTCCATTATAAAAATGGATAAAAAACTATTATTGGCATTTTTTTTTTAATCGACAGATTTACCACTGTTGGGGGAAGAAAAGGGCAAGTTCTCTCGCCACCACTGTGGCTGTGTAAGGATGTACCAGACGGGGTTGGATCCAAGCGCAGAGCGCAGATTTATTAGAATAGTTGGACAGGCAAAGATCGGTACACGGTAGACAGAGCAGGAGATCCAAAACGGAGTAAGACAAATAGCTAAGGTCAGTAACAGTAGACGTATTCTTAACAAGGCTCAGGCTGAACTGGAAAACAAGATCAAGACTTCGCACCAGACAACCCACAAACAGACACTTATATACTAATACTAAAAAAGACAGGTGTAGCCGATTGTCCTAATATTCCGGGGATGCCGAGCGTGGCAGCCAATTACCAGCTGCAGAAAGCTCTGGCATTACAGGCTGGCAACCAGTCCTGTACTGGCCTTTCTGGACATTATTTTCTTGAGCTAACAAAAAGGCAATTGTTACAAAATTATGCAATCACACAAACATCATGAACTGTACAGGTACAGCTGACGACACGCAGCTGTACCTGTCGTTCCCCCCGACCGATCCGGGGATCTCAGCTAGGATTGAGGCCTGCCTCACAGACATCTCCGCCTGGATGACCGAGCACCACCTCCAGCTGAACCTCGCCAAAACAGAACTTCTCATCATCCCGGCTAAACCCTCCATCTCCCACGATCTCTCAATCACCCTGGGATCTGCGACGGTGACCCCTTCATCCTCTGCCAGGAACCTTGGGGTTACCATGGACGACGAGCTCTCCCTCACGGCCCACATTGCTGCGGTCTCCCGGTCGTGTAGATTCACCCTCTACAACATCCGGAAGATCAGGAGATACTTGTCTGAGCACTCCACCCAGCTGCTAGTCCAAGCACTTGTCCTCTCCAAGTTGGACTATTGCAACTCGCTGCTTGCTGGTCTCCCAGCATGTGCAACCCGCCCTCTTCAGAGGATTCAGAACGCAGCGGCCCGCCTGGTCTACAATCTACCCAGACGCTCCCATATTACCCCGCTCCTCGTCTCTCTCCACTGGCTACCTATCATGGCCCGTATCAGATTCAAGACCCTGGTATTGACCTTCCGAGCAGTGAACGGGACTGCACCCGTCTACATCAAGTTTCCTGCAGCCTTACACCCCCACCCGTCACCTACGGTCTTCTTCAGACAACCGCCTGGTGGTCCCACCGCTCAAGACCGCCCGGTCCCAACACAAGCTCTTCTCCTGTCTGGCCCCCCAGTGGTGGAATCAACTCCCCACCTCCATCAGAGATACTGACTGTCTCTCCACCTTCAAGAAAAGGCTCAAGACGCACTTGTTCCGGGAGTACAACGGTATTTAGGAATGGTTCGCTTGACCCGATGTTAGTTTCCTCAAGGATCACAATGACTCTTGCTTAGAGACTTGTTGCTCTTGTGGTTAGTGGTAACTGTTTTAAATTTTTGTTCTTGCTGTGATATATTGTTTTATTACTGTTGCTTGCTTTTTTCCACAGGTACACTTGCACTTATAGCGGTTCAGGTTGTTTAATTGTAACTTGTTTAACTACATGCTCTTATGGTTCTTCCCGTTGGCACTTACTTTGGTTGTTCACAATGTGTGCTTCATGTTTTGGCTACTCGTGATGTTTTTTGGCTATCTTGTTGTTATGATCAGTGACCTATGCACTTTGTAAAGCTCTCTCTTGGAAGTCGCTTTGGATAAAAGCGTCTGCTAAATGAATAAATGTAAAATGTAAATGTAACTGTAATTCATTTGAGAGTGGTTAGCGGTTACAACATCAAAATAATTGGAAAGCGCTGGATCCTGAGCAGGGGTTAGTGGTAGGAGGCTGCTGTCACCAGCACTGGATGCAGAGCAGGAGGTAGGGCTAGGAGGCTGGGCCAGCGCTGGATGCAGAGCAGGGGTTAGTGGTAGGAGGCTGCTGTAACCAGCGCTGGATCCTGAGCAGGGGTTAGTGGTAGGAGGTTGGGACCAGCGCTTGATGCAGAGCTGGAGACTGGGACCAGCGCTGGATCCAGAGCAGGAGGTAGGGCTAGGAGGCTGGTAGGCAGGAAGCACACTCAGGGTACCAGGGGTTGTGGACCTGAAAGGCAGGATGATAAATAGGTGTTCTGCTTTGAGATTTGAGGATAGTCTGGTCATAATAAACACTGATAAACATTGGATATGTCTAAGCATGTAATACAGATAGATGTTCCTACATGTAACTGAATGCAAAAAAGCGACTAACAACGTTAGCATCAACCCACTAACTAACAACGTTAGCTAGTATCAAGGAGAACTCTGACGGCCTTATCAGTCATTAATTAAACTCTCAAAACAAATTGCTTTGCAAACAACTTCTGACTTCAAAAACGACCAAATTCTAGTAATAAAATAAACATATTTTGACAAAGCTTGCTACATAAAGTACCTGTTTTGTTTGATGGCTGCTCATGCATTTCAGATATAAATTGCGATTTGCGCGGTTGTATATTTCTGAATGCCATGAAAACGGTCTTGACAATCGATTTAAAGAGCCGAAGTTACACGAACTCTCTTCATTCGGATACGTCATTTCCTGATAAAGGGCCGAAGTTGCACGAACTTTCTTCATTCGAGTACGTCATTTCTTGATTTTCTATCCGGTGGTGTCCCAAGAACGGGGACCACGTTATTCCTCAGCTATGATGTCTTTCACCTTGATATTTTAGCGCGGATGTATACCTAGCCGAATTGCACTGTAGGGGGCGAGAACGAGTCTTTGAACCTGTGTGTATGCCTTGTGTATGAAATTACCACATCAAACGTGACGTGCTAATATGGATGCAGTTATGAAGCCGCCGGGTTTGCTTCAGGGAAAGTTTCTTTTTAAGAAGCTTCCCGATGGAAACCTCGACAAGACTAAGGTTGTTTGCACCTTGTGCAATGCGGAATTAGTTTACTGTAAGAGTTCTTCCAGTCTCAAATACCACCTAAACGCAAAGCATCCCTTAGCTAACGCGGAAGATTCCGGGCAAAGCACTGATGTAGCGCTGGGGAAGAGTCGTCGTCGAACTACTATGTTTGAGTGCAACCGAGGCAAGCCCATCAGCACAGCTCTGTCAGCCAAGGTAACTAATCTCAAATACATCTTATTGAACAGAATGTATTTTCATCACCAATAGAACAGCTTTCTCAAGCAGTTTGTGATACATTTTGGAAACAGGAGATGAGCCCCTGGTCTATTGGGGTCACTAGGAATCTGGGGGGGGGGGGCGGCGGCATGTCCCCCCCCCGTCCCCAGTGCCATCTGCGCGCATGGGTCTAGTGCGCCACCTGGCTTGAGAAACCCGTTCTCAAAGACTTACTTTTAGTCATTATTTGGGTAGCACACATATTCTGAATGCCTTCGGCAGAATTCAAATGAGCCATTTTAATCTAGATTAATCCAGATTAATTCCAAGATTACAGTGAGATTAATCTAGATTTTTTTTTTAATCTATGCCCACCACTACAATAAATATATAAATATAGCATTATATAATTATATAGCTGAATCCATTTACCAACATCAATAAATAAATACATTTATTTATTTCAAAATGATGTTTTTGTTATAGAGCTAGCTAGGTCGATAAGGCTAGCTATAACTACCCTCACCATTATGCCATGCCGGTATAACCATTTAGTGAGACGAGACCTGAAGTGAAGCCAGACCATTAAAGACATTACACCTTTGGATTTACAGTACTGCTTTAAATTGAAGTCAAGTTTGTTAACGCTTTGTTAATATTGGCCATTTAAAGTTGCAACTAACGTGTCCAGACCAAGACCCATTCAACACGGTACACAATACCCAAACCCAGATATAATAATTTATGTAATTTTTCAATATTAAATCAAACGACTACCACTAGACTCGTTTTAATGACCAGTCAGTGACAAAACGGGTTTGGCTGTTCAGGTCTGTGCCAATATAGCACAACAGTAGCTTGCTGAAATGGCCACACTGATGTCGTCCTTTTATTATTTTTCCAGCTAGCTAGCCGGCTAGCCAGCCACTTAGCCTGCTTTGCCTACTTGACTGAGACCGGTGATAGCCAACATATCACCTAGGAAGACGTAGTGGTGGCAGTGATTGTTAGCTTTGCAGACGACTTACACGTCACACGAACTAAAGCAATATCTACAAAGGTAACTTCAGCGCTACGTCGCAGCTATCAAAGACCAAGTCCCCACACGTAGGCTACTAGGTCACCGCCATCACTCCCATTGGGAATCAATGATGAAAAGGCAGAGACGACACAGACATTGTGGGCAAAGCTTGTCTACATTGTATGCTTTTCGGCAGTGCGATGCCACTTGTCACCCCCCATACAGGTAGCTCTAAAGCTATCCCCTTAGCACAGGTGTTGGACACCAGCGGTGTTATCGCCCTGGTTTCCAGACTACCTGGTTTCCGTAAGCATGCGAGCTGTGTGTTCACCTAACAGCAGCAGCTGCCGTTGGCCTCTATCACCAGATTTGTCACAAATTCCAGTGTTGTGCGCGTTCATACCTCTCATGAACTCGTTCAAAGTTCAGTTCATACAAGTAAATATGAATCGTTCACGTTCATAGTTCACCATTTAAATTCTGAACGCGTTCATAGTTCAGTTCATTTCATAGTTTTAATGTGGAAAGTGAGAATGAAAGACTTAACTTGTTTTTTAACACTTAGATGCGTGAGTTCTAAATATTTCTGACGCTCCCACCAGAATGAGTTATTTTTCCGAAACGGAAGCTAGCCAGCTTTAGTTAGCTTCCGTTACCTAGCAACCTAGCGTTGCTTGTTTGGTCTACATGTGTGTGTGGAATGAATCATGGGTAACGTAGTGCGAAGTCGAGTTAGTTGGTTTAGGTTAGGCTACATAGCGAATATTTTACGGGCACTGAGCCGTAAAATGCTTTAGACGATTTAGACAGTGTCTCTCCTCAGGAGAAGGAAAACATTCCGGAACGTTTTAGCTAGACCTCAGATAATATGAACGTGTTCACCGTTCAATTAATTATTTGTTATTAAAGGGGTGATTGACTGGGTTTTTGGGGTATTTCACACTGTTCCTTAAGGTCTCCAAATAGGGTATGTAACATTGGTTGGGCTGAAAATGGCCCGGGTGCTGTTGTATGCCCCCTGATAGATCCTCTGAAATTTTCCCGGGAAAAAACACTAGCTTTTCTCCTTTTATGGTATGCTCATTAATATTTATATGAGCTGTGCGCTGATTGGTTGGTTTTCAACGAGTGAAGCTGGGGAGCAAAACGCAACACGGCCAACGGCACTCACTGAAACACCGAAGGTGGAGATTGAAATAAAAATGCGCAAATAAATCTATTGTCTACACAACACTGTTTTCAACAGATTGACATATTATTTGAAATGATAGCGTTAGTTGTTTCCACTTCTGTTGTCGAAGCAAACTGGATTGACTTAGGTGGGTAGAACGTTACAGCTTAGCAACCAAACTATATTGTGATTCAACTCAGCTTCAGTTAGCTAGCTCTAGATATCTTGCTGAAAAATAACCTGACAAAGATCTGGACAAACATGCATCGTGAATTGTAGATTTACATAACAACACAGGTTATTTATTTGAAAGAAACACAGTCAGGAACATGAAACAACGTTAACCCCATTGCCAATAAACTAGGCTAAATCATCACACATTCTACCTATGCTCTTGCGTTAGCAAGCTAAACTAGTTTACATGCCTACAGTCTAGGTCAGGGATGTCAAACCCTGGTACTAGAGGGCCGCTGTCCTGCATGTTTTAGATGTTTCCCTGCTCCAACATACCTGATTCAATTAAATGGGTTGTTATAACGACCATTTGAATCAGGTGAGCTGGATCAGGGAAACATCTAAAACATGCAGGAGAGCGGCCCTCAAGGACCAGGGTTTGACACCCCTGGTCTAGGTGTTTTCGCTACCTAGCTGTTCTTGCATTCCTTGCAAATCAGCGTTAATAAAAAGCAGATGAGCTAGAGTCTAGCTAACATTGACTAGATGGTCAAAATCGACAAAATCAACAGCCTGCAACATGGCCGTCCCGCAACCATTCAGGTGCTATCGCCGTCCATGCTTTATGCTCCCCCTAGCGACGGACGTCCCTGCTAATCAGAGACGGCACTCTGAATAGCATCGCCGTCCATCGCCGTCCATGCTCTATGCACACTGAACAGCATCGCCGTCCATCCATGCTAATCAGGGACAGCACTCTGAACAGCATCGCCGTCCGTCAGTCCATGCAAAGATCAAGCAGCCATCGCCGTCCGTCCATGCGAGTGTCCCTCAGTGTCATGGACGTCCATATGACACTCTGAGGGATTTAGCCCCTACTGCCCCAGCATAAGGAGAACCATCGTACGTGTCTCTTAAGTTGCACTTAACAAGACGCTGTCCATTGTACTAAAATGTGATTCTTCTGACGCAACTTTAAGACTTTAAAATGTAAACGTTAACCAAAATAATTGACGAATTATGGTACACACAAAAAATATTTTCTGTCGCTACAGAAAACGTAACATTTATTATAGGCTACTTATTTTAGTACTTTTCAATGTACATTGTATGATGCTACATGAAGACAAAGACAATGAGGTGAACGTGCAAACTATGCTGCATCTGAGTTTTACACCGGTGTCAGTTCCCTGTAATCAGCGTGACAAGTATAAAAATGCTCAGGTAACGCCCAAACCATTCTATGAAAGACCAATGGCGTCTGATAAGAAAAGGAAGGCTGGCTTCAAGCCCGAAGAAATGACCATTCTTATTGAAAAGAACGAAGAAATTCTATTTTCTAGGTTTAAAGGCGCCCACACCAACAAACAAAAAACAAAGGTGTGGGAGGAAATTGCCCAAAAATTTACGGCAGTCAGTGGGGTCAGGAGAGGGGGAACTGACATCAGGAAAAAATGGCAAGACTTCACCAGTCTTTCAAAAAGAAAGGCAGCAGCAGTGAGGGCTTCTCTGAGCCAAACTGGTGGTGGCCCAAGCTCTGCCACATCTCTGCCACCAGAGGAGGAGAGGGCAATACACATCATGGTGTGTCACTTCCACTGATGGAATCACTGGGGGGGTGGATATCCGTGGGGG
The DNA here is from genome assembly GCF_038355195.1 of Osmerus mordax. Classification (NCBI taxonomy): domain Eukaryota; kingdom Metazoa; phylum Chordata; class Actinopteri; order Osmeriformes; family Osmeridae; genus Osmerus; species Osmerus mordax. Next base: position 14,016,281 of record NC_090061.1, read on the forward strand.
TGTTTTGCCCACAGCCAGCACCTCAGAGGGAAGAGCACATGGCCCTGATTGTCCGGTCTCCCCTGGTCCCCTGGTCTCCCCTGGTCTCCCCTGGTCTCTGGTGTATTTCAGACGGCGGTGTCAAACGCACCCAGGTTCGAGACCTGTGCCTGCAGCCAGGATCTGGTGGAGCTCGAAAGAGAAAAGATCAACATCCTGAAAGGAATTCAGCAAACCCTTAAGGACTCAGCGGCCAGGGATGCAAGTTATCAGGAGGAGGTCTTGGAAATCAAGAGGGCTCGCCTCCTAATTGAGGAAAAGAAGCTCCTGCTTGAGCAAATGAAATTTGAGAGGCCCTCAATTTTGTTTGCCGATTCTTCTGCCCAACCTACAAGGTAGTGTATAGGTTAACTTACACCCTAAGCATACAATGTTCATTTTAATTAAGTAAAAGCTAAATTGTGTATTGTAGTCTGTCATATATTCAGTGTTGCCTGTCCCATCCTTACATGCTTTTGTTTTTTCATCTTATAGTTCCAAGTGAGGAGCAGGGAGAACAAACTCAGAAATAAAACAAATATTTCTCTGATATCTTGTGCCTTGGTTTTTAACTCTTCTTGATACTCCACTTTCCATGGGCAAATCTATAAGATTCCTATATTTACTACTTGATTGAGTAACAAGGTAAAAAAATGCATATAAATGGTATCACACATGTCATGCAGCTAGCAGCCTAAATAATACAATGTACAAATACAAGCATCTCAATCTCCAACATATTTACTGTCTTATTTTCTAGTGTTGACTATATATACAATCTTGCAAAAATAGGCTAACAGCTTTCCAAGACCATGTTTGCAATATCATGATTCCCACATTGGCCACAAATGACAATGTGACAAACACATAAGTATTGAATACCCCATGTCTTCAACATGGAACCATTGTTTCCAACATGAATAATCAACTCTACTTTAAATGATGGTTGATCAATTATACTCATTATGAGTGTCAGATGACTCTAATCAGTTTAATTGACATACACACACGTCCATTACATTCTCACGGTATATAAAGGAGAGGTCTAGCCTACTTCTCAAGCGGAACATGGCTGCAATACAGCAGATAATACGATTGAGAGCGAGAGAGAGCGACGGCGGCCCAGAAGTAGGCTGGTAAGGCTCACCTTTGTGAGGATTCTGCCATTCTACATAAATACCGGCTCAGGAGGACTGACATCCTGATGCTCCTGAACCTGGTTGAGATTGTGCTTTTTTCAGGCCATCATTGTAAATAAGAATTTGTTCTTAATGATCTTGCCTGGGTAAATAAAGGTAAAATAAAAAAGTCGAGACCGACCTGCAGAGGCCAACAAGGAGGTCCTACGCACTCACCCCTGCAACCCGGCTACTGGCAGCGCTATGTTTTTATGCCACTGGCAGTTTTTTGGAGGTTCTTGGCAATGGACATGGGCTCTCCAAGGCCTCAGTATCGAGATCCGTGCAGGCTGTCACATCAGCATTACTTAGCCACATCCCAGACCACATCCAATTCCCCACAACAAGAGGGGACAAGTCTGCGGTGCAGGATTTTTTTGGTCAAACATAACATCCCCCAAGTCATAAGGGTAATTGATGGCACCCTCATTCCCATCCTCACCCCTTCCAATGAGGGCCATGTTTTCTATTGCAGGAAAGGCTATGCTGCCATCAATTGCCAGGTTGTCTGTGACCATCAGGGGCTCATCACAGATCTTGTGGCAAGATGGCCTGGCGCTGGCAGCAGCTACGACTCTTTTGTTTTTTTTAACTCCTCTGTTGGCCAGGAGGTACAAGCTTCCAGGGATGGATGGCTGCTTCTCGTCGCCAACCCCCACAACGAGGCTGATGAGAGATACAATGAAGCTCACCGTGTGGCCAACAGTATTGTTGAGAGGACTCGCAGATGGAAAATGAGATTCAGATGTCTCCACAAGTCGGCTGCAGGTCTTCTTTTCCTGCTGCACAACATAGCTGTAAGAGCTACAACACCCTTGGGTCCTCAAGAAGACCAGTTGGAGGAAGATGGTGAGGAAGAAGAAGATGGGCCTCCCCTGCAGGCCCACGATCCCCGGTATGTCCAGTATCTGGCTGGCTTTGAAGCACGGCAATGTTTCATTGATGAGTTTTTTGTGTAGGCCCTGAATGGCTTATGATTTTTGTATGAGTTTTTTGTATGAGTTTTCTCTCCCTCCCAGCCCCTTCACCCTGTGACTTCCCAGTCAACCCTGTGTAATCCTTCCATTTCCTGGGCGCTACCATCTCCCAGCACTTTTTGTAAATCTCTCTCTTAGAGGCGCTTTGAATAAAAGCGTCTGCTAAATGAATACATGTAAATGTAACATCAGCTCCCTCACCAAGAAGGCACAACAGGATGTACTTCCTGTGTAAACTGAAGAAGTTGATCTGTCAAAGACAATGATGGTGCAGTATTGGGTACTGACAATGATGGGTACCATATTTGAGTGCATCCTCACCTCCCTTCATCCCCATATGGTACCCTGCCTTGGACACACTGTTCCAGCCACTCCCCTGCGGCAGGAGGCTGCAGTCTACCCGGACAAGAACCTCTCGCCCAAGGAACAGTTTCTTCCAACTCTCACTGACTCATGTCTAAATGGACATGAGTCAGTGACCTTGTAATGTACTTAAAAATTATTTTGACTGTTTTTGCTGTATAATTATAGAAAACGTACATCCTACTCCAGAAGAAATGTATACAATTTTCTGTTTCTAAGCATACTTCTTAAAAGTATATCAAAAGTGAACTATTTTCAAAGCATACTTAAAAGTACATCAAAAGTGAACTTTTTTCTAAGTATACTTCTAACAAAAGTGAACTATTTTCAAAGCATACTTAAAAGTATATCAAAAGTGAACTATTTTCTAAGTATACTTCTTACAAAAGTGAACTATTTTCAAAGCATACTTATAAGTATATCAAAAGTGAACTATTTTCTAAGTATACTTCTTAAAAGTATATCAAAAGTGAACTAAAAGTGTACTATCCATATTTTAGTATACTTATAGTATACTTTAATATACTTCTTTTTTGTAAGGGTTCCCAAAGGTCCAAACTATCTAACCCTGTCGAGTAGTTTCTCCAAAACAATGAATTATATCCACACATAGCCACGATCTTGTTGCTTCATTCTGCCTTCGCCAATTCAATTTTTGCACTCTCTCACGCACTATTGCTCATTGAAAGAGATGATTAGAATACTTACGATTGGAGAGTGTCAAGATGGCCACTACACTCTGACCTTTCGATTGACACCTTGTTTGACCCAATAGGAGCTTCCGTGCCCTGGTAGTGTGACCAGTCGTCCGGATTTCGTCCAGACAGTCCGGTTTTCCAGCCCTTTGTCCGGACCGCTGTTGCGTGTCCTCCTTTTCGCCCTTTTGTCCTCCTTTTTGATCCTCCCTTACAAAAAAGAAGTACTATAGTATTATAGTATAATACTATAACCGATAATATAGGGATACCGATTATAAGTAATCGGTATATTATAACCGATAATATAGGGATACCATATTTTCACCTTGGTTAACCAGTTGAGTAGCGTCACCGTATCTGTCTGTTCGTCGTGTGTGGGCCCTACGGCGTAGGCTACCCTCACGGATGTGTGAATTCGGACATTTCAAATGAGTGTTTCAATAGGCATACAGACTATTCTAGCTCTATCATGCGCTACGCTGGTGTGGCAAACATGTTGGCCTACTGGCAAGAGGGTAACGTAACGGCTAACAGGTCTAGCGTTGCTAGCTACGAGTGTCATGCTACTTGCCGGAAGGAACGAGCAAGCTAGCTAGCTACGGTTTGGGAATCACTCATGCTGTGGGAGCGTGGGGATAATTGGACTCACGCATCTAAGTGTGGCAATGCAAATCGTTGCAGGTGTGATGGGCCGTCAGAGTGCCCCTACGCTGTGGCTAGTAGGCTAGTGGGTCGATGGGTAGTGTTGCATCATCGCATGAAGGTACATCTATCTGCATTACATGCTTCGAACCATTCAATATCATCAGTGTTAATGTGACTGCGTTTACATTTAGTCATTTAGCAGACGCTTTATTCGAAGTAACAATATTTAGATTCACAGCGAGTACATAGGTTATCAGTTACGAGTAACCAAGAATTGCAACAGTCCCTCTTGTGTCGTCTGTTCTGAGGGAATGGACTTAACTCTAGCATTCACATCTCAGCAGACAGCTAATTCTGAGCCTTCCTGCAGGTCGACAACCCCTGGTCCGCGCTTTCTGCTGCATGCCTCTCAGTGGCACCTAATTGGCGTCGGTGGGCGGCAGCTGTAGCCTACTCTCGGTGGAGTGGTTTCGGCCGCCGCAGCGGCCCGCACATATCGACACGCTGTCGGTGGCTCCATGTTGGATCCTGGTAATGAGCACCAGTCGGCATCGTGCACCTGCCACCGTGTGGACGACGGTTGCGGACGGATATGCGTTCTGAGTAGGCTGCGCGGCTCCACAGAATCCATAGTGTCTGAATCGAGATATCTCTAGAGATGCCCTGGACTTGAAACTTGAAAGTTGAATCCAGGGGGGAAGGATCCTCAGCTGGGGGCGGAAGTGAGGGGGCGGGGGTTGGGGTTGGTGGGATGTAAGACAGATGATGGGTCTAAGTTTGAGTGTGTACGCTCTTCTGGGGGCTTTGTCTCAGTGCCAAAGTGTGTGTTGGAGTTTGGGGAGTGCGAGGTAGACTTTTGCTGTTCAGTGTCTGATACAGCCTCGACTGACAGAGGTCTGTGTCGTTTACTGCTGATTGGGTCAACTCTGGGCCGTGAGCGGGACTGGGGACACTCAGGGACTCCTGGTTGGTCAGGGCGGACGGTAGTGGGAGTGGATTGGTTGAGGGGCCGTGTGGTAAGAGGTGACTGGACCGAGGAGGTGGTTCGTTTGACTCTGGGGGTGACGGTTCGTTTCTGGTGTGGGGGGGATGAGGTCACCAGAACCAGGTCTCTTTTTTGGTGAGGGAGCTGATGTTCAGTTCCCACTTGAGGTCCTGGGAGAGGATGGTGCCCAGGAAGCGGAAGGACTCCACAGTGTTGACTGGGGAGTCGCACAGGGTGATGGGGGTGAGTGGGGCTGTATTCTTCCTGAAGTCCACAACCATCTCCACTGTCTTAAGTGGAGGTCAGAAGTGCGTGTTTGGGAATCAAAGGGAGTGGAGATATGCTTTGGACGGGGTCCATCATGGATGAAATGGGGGGGGGGGACAAGGGGGTCCAAGCATGTTGTCACAGAGGGCACTGTGATGACACATTATAGATTCAGTCATCTCACTAACGTTTTCTCATCTTATTTTCCTCAGCATGGACACTCTTGTGACCGTTAAAAGCATACTAGCTGGTTGCAAGTCTCAAGGAGGGCCCCACCGTCGGCTTCCACCGATAACTGTGGCCGTTGTAGTGACAGAAAAGTGGACCATTGAACAGGATGAGGAGGAAATAACTGCCCAGTCATCCAAGACCAGTTTGACCTATGCACCAGTGACCAGTGTCTGATAAGTTGTCAGCTTCTGATGGGTTGTCAGTGTCCAAATTCACCTTAATGGAAGACACATTGAGGAAAGTTGCTGCTGGGAACGCATACATAATTCGAAATTACACTACGTTCAACACAAGACAATAAAATTGTCAGTGTACCTGACAATAAAAGACTTGAACGTGAACTTGAACAAGAGGGAAAGATACAGTACTTTCTAGGAGAGAAACTGTTTGTTTTTTTACTAGTGTGACAGAAAAGCTACTAAGCCTATTCCCATACTTACCACTTGACTGAGAAGACATCCATCTCAGGGTTAGAGCACAATAGAAGGCCCAGTAACCTCAGTAAGTACAGGGAATTTGCTACAAGCTGTATGAAACATGCAATGCATGGCTAGCCTCCCCCACCTCCTTGTAGCTTGGTCTGGCCAAGTGGGTTAGACCCATCAGTGGGGGCTGTGATGATGTGGATATCATCCTGTGGCAGGAGCAGACCATCTTCCCAATTACTCCTGGACAAAGAGCCACAATTAGCCATTGTAAACAAACCAACCATTCCAGTAATAAAGTAGGAAGTACCGGTAAGTAATTATTTTCAGGTTAGTGATAAAACACGGGCAATGTGTTTTTCTTGCTGAAATTATTTTACAATGAAAAGAAAATCACAGAGGCAGGCAGAGAAGATAAAAACATTAATTTGAGTTTTTAATATGATTTGCAGTTTTATCATTATTCCACGAATATGGACTAGTGGTTTAATGCTTCATCAGAAAAGCTGTGCGGGGGTTTGCAGCACTCCAAAGTGAAGAGGAGAAAATAAAGGACCCTCAACCCCTCCATCAGCAACACTGACCCTTCTGTAAGTTTAATCATAACCACAAATAATAACTAAACCACTATATTCACTACAGTTAACCAATTACAAGTTTATACACACTGTATGTCAAACAGGAGCTTGCACCCAGAAACCATGGGGACTAAAAGAGAAGAGGAGATGCCCCCGACCCTGAACCAGCGCTCCCCTCAAGCAGTCCAAGAGCTCTCTACAGGGACCGAAGTGAAGGAAATTCACACCCAAGAGACCCCCTCCCCATGCACAAAAGGCCTCAGTCTCCACTGCTGCAGTGAAAAAATGATGGCCACTGCCCCACCCCAGTTAACTGAATACTGCAGTACAATACAGTGCCTTAAACAGGCCTAATCATGAGGATGAGCAGTTCGTTATGAGCTGTAACATGAGCCTCTTGCCAGCATTCCAGATGCTGGATAAAGGTCCTCATGGGCTTTCAGAAACTCCTGCATGAAGCAGAATCTGGGGACTTATAAGCCTTGTGTCACCATTCCACTTTGGGCAACATGATATGGTATGTTTACACCATGCTGAGGTCAGCTTTATTTTTCTCAAAATAAACTTTAATTGAAGGTTGGATTGTTGTCATTTTTTTCAATGTTACATTAGGCTGAATTACAAAAAGGTGACACTTTTTAATCATCTTTGCAGAGGGGTGACAGTAATTCTGTCCAGAATTACTGTAAGGAATTACTGTAAGGGACAAAACCTTTCAGTTTGACAGATTTATTTTAACCTATTGTACCTTTAAGCAACACACTAGATCAGTGCTAAGTAGCGTATCATATCAAACAGACATGTTCTAACGCAGTTCTGATACTAATCCTGAAAGGTTGCATCCCTCTGGACACCGTCTGCACTGCACTCTAGACTGTTAGTATGAAATTAAAAGAAATTACACTTAATATATCGCTGCCACCAGACCCCCCCCCCCCCCCCCTTCCAGGCTGCGCTGCCCCTTTCTTGCTCTTTGTCTCTTTCTCCAAACCGTGTGAAACATACTGGGAAACATACTGGGAAACATACTGTGAAACGATATAACAGAGCTGGACTCCAACCTAGAACGGTTGTTGAGACCATTAGTAGGCCTACAGGGTCAAGGGTCCATGTTGTGCAAGCAGGATTTGAAATAGATCTCGTCAGTGCCTCATACCTGTGCTTGCCTCATATCTGGTCCTGTCACCTAAGGTCCTTCAAATAAGGATTCAAAGTTGATGCAACCCTCTCAGATGTTCCATAAAGATAAATATCAATTCAATATGTCAGAAATACTGTAGATGTCAGCAGAAGCTGGATAGAAATAGAACTTGCTGTTTTTATTGTTCAAATCGTAAAAAGAGAATGTGGCTCCTTTCTATTGGTGTGCATAAACATGAGTAATAAGCAACACAAAGACCTACTAGGTTGATGCCTATGCTGGAACAATGAGGCAACACAAGTAATACTTAGAGACTCATTCCCAGATGCCTGAGAAGGAGACTTCTGGCAGCTGAACCAGTTGTTTCCTGTTATATATGCAAAGCATTTTTTAGCTTCTGACCTTTGCAGTAACATAAAAAAGTAAACATGTATATTACAGTAGGTTACTTGTTTATTGCACATTATTGACTTTAATATTAGGAAATACAAAATTCACATGTTTATTATATAGGTTATATTCTGTAAAGTGACACGAATCTGCATTGTACATAGCCTATTCTGCACACACACACACACACACACACACACACACACACACACGAAGGAGACTTGATACTGAGAGCTCAAATTCCGCCAGACAAGAAGTAAACCTGTAATCTACGATTCAATGTAATATATATACTTAATGTAATATCAATAAGTAGGCCTACCAACACTAACACAAAGCTTAGTATGCAATACTCTTGGTAATCAAGCGCAAACGTGATCATGTTTTTGTTGTGTGCTGCATTTTTAAGACAATAGACTTTAAGATAATACAGTGCCTTTTTATCTTGAAGTCATCCATTTGCGCTCAAAAAGAACTTAAAGTCCACAAAGGAGCATTGATACGCAAACACACCCCCTTCTGACTGCCTCAACCAATTACCTTTTCCAGCGGGGATGCACGCCCGTGCCACATCACGCACACCCCTTCCTTGTCAAACTCGTTTTCTGCTCTGCAATAAATACCCCGTCCTAACTACACTTCGGTCTTCACAATTAGTCCTGATTTAGCAAGGTAGCAACTTGTCCTGGTGTTGACGTCGACATACATTCAAGTAAGTTTATTTATGTCTGTTCAACTTCACCTAAAGTTTTTTTTATGGTATGTAGTTGATCGTGTTTACCATGTGGTGGATGGTTTGCAACAACAAAAAAGAGAAGGAAATGCGATGATTGTATTGCTGTATTGATGTTGGGTCTGAATGATTCATAGTATGCGGAACTGCATTGAGTTTTAATCTTGGAAAAACAAATGTAACAAATTGATTGCATTTATGGAACTAAAGTGTCTGGATTGCTGCATTTATTTGCTGATACCGTTTTCTTCAATGCATAGAACGGCACGGGCACCAGTTCTGTATTTCATATAGCTGCATTCACTGTGTTCATATTGTTACATATGACAGCGTGTTCTGCACACCTCTTGATACTAAAACTGTTCCTAGTTTTTGGACGATTTTCCCTTCACCCAGTACATTGCTTCAACTTTTGGCAAGGCTTATTGACTCCCCGTGAACTGTGAACTTGTTTGTCCACGGAGAGAAGGCATGAACGGCCTATCAACGCTGGACTAAAGTTCAAACTTCACAGAACAAATATTTACAGAGCTGGTGTGCAGGAGAACAAGTGGAGAGTGCTGAAGATTCGCAGTTGTCCCCTTTTTTTATCTTTTAGATGAGCAGGGAGCGTGCAACCATTAAGTAACTATTTTTTATTTCTTCACACTGTCTCACTTTCACAATTTTTTGTCTCAACAGGATGACTCACCAGTTCCCCTCCCTCTCTCCGGAGCAGAAGAAGGAGCTTGCCACCATCGCCCAGAGGATCGTGGCTCCAGGAAAGGGCATCCTGGCCGCAGATGAATCCACAGGTGAGGAGGTTGACCTGGGTAGGGCAGATGATGAGGATGGGCGTGAAGGATCCATTAAAATAGCTGGTGGAGTCCAGAGGGCTAGTTGCATTACTTGACCAACAACATTTTCTTTGCAAGGCACCATGGCTAAGCGCTTGCAGAAGATCAACGTGGAGAACACAGAGGAGAACCGACGTTATTTCCGCGACCTCCTCTTCTCCGTTGACGACTCCATCTCTAACTGTGTGGGCGGGGTCATCTTCTTTCATGAGACGCTGTACCAGAAGTCTGACGGCGGCGTCCTTTTCCCCCAGGTCATCAAGAACAAGGGCATCGTGGTCGGCATCAAGGTAACTAGCAATGGGAGGCCTCTCAAAGGCCAAAGCTTTAGGCAGCGTTTCTCCTCAGAATTGCAGTGCCTTGTATTTACTTTGCTGCAATAGTGTATCACCCGTGGTTCATAAAATTCAGACCCCAAATGGATCAACTGCGTATGTCTACTTTATACTGCACAGTTCCATTGCCCATTAATTTAAACTATTAATTGCCTAGTTGATATATAACCTCTCACAACTGCACACAAGGTCACAGTACACTGCACCTGAGTATACTGTATGGCTTATCTACTGTACCTTGACCTATGGAAAGGATTTATAACTTCAAAGCCTATTGTTCTACCCTCTTTCCAGGTTGACAAGGGCACTGCGGCCCTCAATGGTACAGATGGGGAGACAACCACACAAGGTAAACAATTTCACCTCACAACATTTGGGTTTGGAAACTGTGGTGGAAAATTCTGACGGTACTGTGTAGTTTGACTAGTCAAGAAGGCGGTTTCAATACAATTTATTTCGTTTGTACAAAACTTAAGAAAACAGAATACTATGTGACTCGTCATAACAAAGGACACGTATAAGTTACAGTTCGGAAGAGTGGTGAAGAACATCACATATACACTGCCTTTATGTAAACTTAGAACAAATGGTCTTCTAGATGGTCAATCAATGTAGCGGTCTCTGTGATTGGCTAGCCCTAGTCAGTGACAGTTTAAGACGATATAACCCCCAGGCCCAGTGTCCCACAGTTCTTTGATGTTTGCATCTCTCTCTAAATGAGGAGATAGTAAATGAAACACACGCAGGACACAATCTCCTTGGCCAAAAGGTCAGAGCAGCTGCCTCATTGACCCCTTCTACAACATCTTCCCTAGGTCATAAATACCTTAAAACAATACAAAATGCTTTACCCATCCTCCAGGGTAAAATGTCTCAGAGCCTTTAGCAACTCAAACCTTACTTAAACTAGACACTGGCTGTCCTTTTATCAATCAACAAAAGAGCTTACAGATTACATACATATACATGCTCATGCCTGGGAACTACAAACGCATAAACTGGATAGTAATACTCGTTTGTCAAAAGTATTGTCAATGAGATGATTGCGTATTGGCAACCCACAAGATGACCCCCCTCTCCCCTCAGGTCTTGACGGTCTTTCGGAGCGCTGTGCTCAGTACAAAAAAGACGGTTGCGACTTTGCCAAGTGGAGGAGCGTTCTGAAGATTTCCGACGGATGCCCGTCCGCCCTCGCTATTGCAGAGAACGCCAACGTCCTCGCCAGATACGCCAGCATCTGCCAACAGGTATCATCATGGCCTCTACCGAAGACGATGTCTTAACACTCATTCCTTTTTTTCTACCCGTTGTGAAGTCATCGATCTGTAAGCAGCTCATTTGATAATGACCAAGTAAAACTGTTCATGTTGCATACAGAACGGCCTGGTGCCCATTGTGGAGCCAGAGATTCTCCCTGATGGCGACCACGACCTGCAGCGTTGCCAGTATGTCACAGAGAAGGTGAGTTCTTCTCAAACCTGGCAACCCTTACTGTCAAGTTAACCTCGAGAGGTGTCACCCGATACGAGTACCAAAGTATTTCTGCCCAACTTTTTAATACTGATGACAGAAAGCAATGATGCCGAATTTGTAGCTTTCACTTTAACCATTGAATATACTGCCTCTCTCCTCTCCAGGTCCTGGCAGCTGTGTACAAGGCTCTGTCTGACCATCACGTCTACCTGGAGGGAACCTTGCTGAAGCCCAACATGGTCGCTGCCGGACAGTCCTGTCCCAAGAAGTACACCCCTCAGGAGGTCGGCATGGCCACAGTGACCGCTCTAAGGCGCACTGTTCCCGCCGCTGTGCCCGGTGAGAGGGTGGACCGTCCCTGATTGATACCCGGTGTTGTTCAAGTTTGTTAGACCTACTGGTGCTATGCTGACGACAGACTTGGTTCTGTTTTGAATCGATTACCAACCCTCTTATCACCCTGGCCAAAGTCAAACTGAATGGTTGGTTCTTGGTTGAAAGGACAAGAAAGTCAAAATTGTCTTTCTTCCTCCCAGGCATCTGCTTCCTGTCAGGAGGCCAGAGCGAGGAGGAGGCCACACTGAACCTCAACGCCATGAACCAGACGCCCCTCGGTCGGCCGTGGAAGCTGACCTTCTCCTACGGCCGTGCACTCCAGGCCTCCGCCCTTGCCGCCTGGCAGGGCAAGGCCGCCAACAAGAAGGCCGCCCAGGATGCCTTCACCTCCAGGGCCAAGGTAAGGCTGAGTGGTAACGGGAACAACCAGACAGGGCCAATGTGTCCATATTTTTGGTGGGATTACAATACACAAACGGCATCAGGTCTAATTTGTGTAACTTCATTGGGTATGGGCCTCCTAGGAAAAGGGCAACAGTGTGAACACTGTTGACCCTGGGCAGATAGATATTGGGTCTTTCTTCAGCATTGCAGCTAGTTCAGGATTTTCTAGATGAAGCATTTGGAATTTACTGGAAAGACTCAAGGTGTAATGTTAGACTTATAATACTAATGTCTGGGCTGTTGTATTGTGAGACCTGGATTGATGTTCTCCTTTCTGTTTCAGAATAACAGCCTGGCCTCCAAGGGAGAATACAAGGCTTCGGGTACAGCTGACCAAGCCTCAATGCAGTCACTCTACACAGCCAGCTATGTCTACTAAATCCTAAACTATAAACATGTGAAATTATGTCTTCAAGATGCCAATTAGCAGTCCTATTACAGCCAAAATGTAAGGGCGAGATCCAGTTGTCTTTCTACTGCAGGTTGACCCGCACAGACCTGCAGTTGGAATGAGTGGCAAAATAAAATGTGAACTGCATGAACCAGTGTTGTACCAGTCAATTTAGGTAACATTATGGAAAGCTAAGAGGAAAAATGCATGCTAATCTCATATGGAGAAGGGACTTTGGTATACATTTCAGAAGCAAATGTTATTGTGGTTCAGAGGTTGATGACTCAGATGGCCATTCTGTTGGCCAGGTGCACCAGTCAAGCCTGCGTTTCAGGGAGCAGCTAGGTGAAGTGAGGGTGAATAGCTTCAGGATGGTCGTTAGGTTGGTCTTCCTGGCCTCATCCACCGCGGTCCAACCCCAGATGTCATACGCCTGTGGCTTGACAAATCTTGTAAAAACTATTTTTTGGTGTGGTATAGGGATCTGCATTTCACTGCTTACACTTTCCAGGGTAAGATTGAGAGTAAATGTGGGTGGGGCTAGCTCTTTATCAGAGGGCTGATCCTGTTTTCCAGCAGCCTGGTCACCATGTTGGAGTCCCCTGAGCCCGACAGCAGCGTGCAGGGCGTTTTGGCTGTTAGTCACACAAGTCCAGGTTCATTTGCATGAAGGAGGATTTAAATACTGGGTTAAAATAATATAGCATGTCAGATATGCTATTAAATCATGCATTTTGGAGAAGTGAATTAAGAAGCTGTTGAATGTAGGGTGAAGTATGACTACATTAATAATCTCCATGCCTATCCTTGCATGCTCCATGAAGTGGCTCCCTTTTATATGCAGGGTACCAATTGTCACAGTGCCTGTAGACATCACGTCAATAGAATCATGACCAGAACATAGATCTAATAGTTACCAGTTAGAATCACCCTTTAAATGACACCAAAAAAATCTACATTTCATTGAAACTTTAGATATAGGGATTTACATCTTTACGTGAAATTGATAGGGGTGTGTAGCATCTGTGCTTTTAAAATGTCATAAAAGCTTTTATTTCATATTCTGAGGGAAAAGGTGACTGCTGTGTTAACTTGGCTTCCAAGCAAGCAACCACACCTGTTCTTGATGGCTAGTTATAGAGTGGAGCCATAGTGCTTCTTGAGCTGAGTGGAGGCTCCTCTAGACAGCAGGTACTTCATATAGGTATGTCCAGCTTGCCTTTCTCACAGTCCTTGTGAAGAGGAGTGTTGCCATAGTCTCCACAGGGTGAAGTGTTGCCATAGTCTCCACAGGGTGAAGAGCGTTGTCATAGTCTCCACAGGGTGAAGTGTTGCCATAGTCTCCACAGGGTGAAGAGTGTTGCCATAGTCTCCACAGGGTGAAGAGTGTTGTCATAGTCTCCACAGGGTGAAGAGTGTTGTCATAGTCTCCACAGGTTGAAGAGTGTTGTCATAGTCTCCACAAGGTGAAGTGTTGTCATAGTCTCCACAGGTTGAAGAGTGTTGTCATAGTCTCCACAGGGTGAAGTGTTGTCATAGTCTCCACAGGTTGAAGAGTGTTGCCATAGTCTCAACAGGGTGAAGTGTTGCCATAGTCTCCACAGTTCATGTCTATCTGAGGGGGGACAGCCAGATAATGTTGGAAAGGTAGTCTCTGGATGTCTAAGCATGTGGATCAGTGTGTTTATTTGAAACATATAATAGTGAGTAACAGTAAGTCGTTTTAAGATTGCATTACCCTCTCTAGGATCTTCTGAAATGTTTTGAGTCATGTTTTATTTCATGAGTCTAAAATACTAAAATAGGTAGGCTACTTACAATATTTTATTATACACAACAATTTCTGCATACATGTAAAAGTGTACAAAGCAGTTGCCGTAATTTGGTCTTCAGCCTACACATAGCTAAAGAAATGGAGACATAAAACAAGTCAAAGCTACAAATGATTCTACCACTAGGTGGTAGAATATGCACACAAAATGTACTTAGGTCAAGGTGAGAAAAAAATGTGATCCCATTACGTAGTACATGAATTGTATGATGTCAATTCTAATACTTCAAAGGGTTATTTCCCACTCAGGACTGAATGGGCATGGTGAGGACCATCTGAAGAGAGGGAAATGAAAAATAAAAAGGTTTACGTAAAATATCAATAGCCTACATGCATGATTAATGGAAACATTATTCCATTGAATTATGATGTACACACGATTTTTGTTTTGATGAACTTAAATATACGATGTTTGTGCGTTTTATCGATTGATCGGGCAAAAGTGTACCTGGGTTTTGGAGGACTTCAAAGCGAACCGTGCTATAGTGGACAGAAAGATGAGAATCCCAGACACACAGAGCGAGCACGTGAGCAGTAACGCCTCCAAACCTTGTATTTGAGCCTGAGGATCAGACAGTAGAAGGGAACTTGTAAAACATACAAACACACGTGCAAACACACGAAGGGGGTTGCTTTGTAAGCAGCAAAATTTTGGTTGGCCCCACCAAATCTCACTCCAAGGTTTCTGGAAAAGTTGGAAGCCCTGAAGATATATCATTTACCTCCTGGTATGTCTGCCATTTGTTTTGTCCTGTACCATACAGAAATGAGTTGGAATGTGCAATGAAGACGCTTCTTTGGACTGAGGATACCAGAATACCAATAAGGGTTACCACATACATGGCCAAACACACCGTCACCTGCAGAGATAAGAGAGATTTAATAAAACGAGAGATAAGATAATAAGATAATAATAACGGAGATAAGAAAATTGGGAACACTGAAAAGAAGCTACTTCAAGGTAATCTCATTAGCATAATATCGGATACTGTACAGATCATTTGGGATGTAATGTATGTTGTTTGTGGTGAAACTAAAACTAATCGAAATGGTGATTGGCCCAGATAACTACATTTAAACTTACCGTTTTCTTTGAGGGATGCATCTCAGTGTAGATGGAGAGGATTCCACAAGTGATGAACTAGTAGAAAAACACATAACTCTTATTTAGCCCTAGCTAAATAGCAAGTTAGCCTTTTTTTTGTCTTTTTTGTTACACCCTTACAAAACCTTTACAAAAAAAGGTTTGGACAACAAACACAGCCTCATCTGGACTACAAAACCATCACCACACTGGCCTATCACTGTTCCATGTGCTGTCCCTGGTGTACTCTACCAGGGCTCCCTCCCAGAAAGGGATGTAGATGAAGCTGGAGTTAAAGTTGTCTGCCTTCAACAGCCCAATACCCATCTGCAGCTCTGCACAGCCAAGTATCAGGACTGCAATCTGAAGTCAGTGAAATGGAAAGAGAGGACACAACATAATAGAGCATAATAGATGTTGTAAAATAGATTAAGCTAATCCCTTCCCCCCCCCCCTGTCCTCTTCTTACATAACGATTGCAAATGCTAGTCAAAGAATCCAGTTCTATCATTAGAGATAATACACATTTGACATAGCTGGTTCCTCTCACCCCAAGACATTTAGGTTCTCCTCTGATGAAACGATGGAGGGGCTTGTTCCCCATCACGGTTTTGTTGACCTGTGTTGCCCCCTCTCCATCCCCCCGTGTTCCTGTTGCCTCTGCTGCTGTGACCTCCATGGTAATACACAAAACACTACCAAAAGGCAAAATAGGTTGCCGTTTTTCTGTTATGAAGTCCAGGGTAGGATCATATCTAAACTGACACTTGTTGATAAGGCAAAATTACGCATTATTGTTTAGAATGTTATGATTCATTATTAAGCAATTAATTACTACGCTTATTGATTAATACAGATTTGTTATACCATGTTGAATAGACAATATTTTTTACATGAAGTAGTGTCGCAGATTCCAAAACAAGAAACATAAGTTAGCTGTTATGAAAGCAACAAAAACTAAAGTATCAGGATACTACAGCTGCCTTCGTTCACAACAATTAAATGTTAGCTAGGAAAGCAGTAGAGAAATGTAATTAAGAGCAAACGGCGAACCCACCCTTTTTCCAAAGTTCTGCAGAGAAAAATATGTGCGTGAGAAACCAAGGGGAAGGGATGAATTTAGGAGGGGGTGGGGAAAAATGTTAGAGAGGGAGCAAGACCCTTCGAGTGCAATTTGAGATTTGTGAGGTCCAAAAGAAATGTGGGCGGGTTTATGTTGTCTGGGAGGAAGTGAGGACACTTCTGAGAATGCGTCTGTGTGGGCTAACAACACCACCTCCTCTCAGAGGAAAAGAGGGGAAAGAAAGTATGTGTTTGTGTGTGATAAAGAGGACTACAATCGGGGCAGAGGAACAGCTGCAAGCTCAACAAAACAGACAACAAAGGATTCAAACATCGCTTCTCTTGAATCTTTATTGTAGCACTGAAAGTGTGGATCATTTCAATAAGTTGTTTGTTGTGAAGTAATTATGTTTTAAGAAATAAGAAAATCACAAACATTTCCTTTATGTGGTGTACGTATATGGACATAATTGTTACTATCGCTTGCTGTGTAGGCCAAAATGCATGTGGTTGTAAAACAACGAATGGTGTGTATATGTAAACATGAAATTCCTATTTTATGATGTCACATATACGTTCAACAAACCCCACAGTGAATGGTAGAATGCGATTAACTAAAGAAAAAAACAAGTGACAAACTACACAAAACATCAGAACATGACAACATTAGTACAAAGCTGATACAACAGTTCGACGACACATTCCTCTCCGGGTGCACATATCCTAATGTTACTTTGAAATACACAAATAAACAACGAAAATCATTTGAATCCTGCAACACCACTTGTCAGGTTTTGCCTACTCAACACTCAGGGTCATCAGGGTCATCGGGGTTGATAAAGCCATGTGGAGCAGGCTCTCAGTTTCACCCAGTTCCTTCTCCCACACCCTGACACCAGACCCCAAATGCCAGATCTCAGATGCTGGTCCCAAGATGACATCTCACTCTGGGGTCAGACTGGGCTCTGGTATGTGAATAAGGTCCACTCTTACACTGTGCCTCTCCATCTAGAAACACACACAAGCACCACTAGTACCATGTTCATTCACATGGTGAAATCATTTTGTTTTGTTTCAAATGGTGGAGTTGGAGGTGGGGGGGGCTGTAATGGTGTTAACTCAGGCATGAACTTTCCACTGTAATTGCTATCTGCCTGGCAGACAGGACCAAACTGGCAGGATATTAATGTTTCTGGACAGCCTTATCCACCTGTTCCACCCTTCACCCATAACCCCTCTGAAATAGTCTTCCGTCCTCTCTTCCAGAGTATAACTTTTATGGCCCTCTGACATATTGTAAGTGTAAGATCATTCCTCACTGCACCTCTCCACCCTGGCCAAGCTGTGCTGTGCCATGTGCTAATGGTAACACACTTTCTACTGTGATACAAACTCTTCGGCTTGATTTATACTTTTACACTACCTGATCTACATATTCAGCACAATAAATCACCTAACCACTCATAGAACTTTTAACAACCTACTTTTAATATCGTACTGACAGAACTACTTCCCATTCATTTATCTTTGATTATCATTTAAAAGTTGCAGAACAAATCATTTTCATTGCAGTGATGATGGTCCCTGAGTTTCTGTGAGAAATCTCTGCCGGGCCCAGATATTAATCTGCTTGGGTGCCACAAGAGTCCTAGCCCCCAATTTCCCCACGCCACGATCAAATAGCCCTCACATTCCATTGACATTAATCAGACAAAACAATCGCGACAAATCTCTACAAAAATGGACTGTACCCATTACAAAATCACAACACAAATCTCCCTGATTTCAAAGATTCAACGTTGAAAAAGCTTTATTGTCACGCTTCTTGCAGGTGACATTCTTCCTTTCGCTACCACGGCTTCCACCTCCGTTCGCCCCCTCTCGTTAGTTGAACTGGGAGAGGAAGTAGGCCAGGTCGTAGTGGGGGGGGCAGTGGAGCCCCAGTCCCTGGCACAAGGCCAGCAGACGTTGGCGAGCGTGGGCGGCGCTGTGGTCGTCTCTCACCCCGACGTTACAGAAAGGCTCCTCGTACTCGCCGGAGATCAGCTCATCCTCGGCCGCAAACTCGTTGAGGCACAGCGCCCCCTCCTGGTGGAGCCGGCGCAGGCGCTCGGGGCTGGCCGTGCTTCGCAGCGCCTGGAGGTGCTGGGACACAACGCACATCACCCCGGCGTAGTGGCCCCGCGCCGGGAGCCCTGTGGCCGAGGGCAGCCGGGGGCGCAGGCCGCAGGCCACCATGAAGGAGGCGAGGAGGATGTCGACGGCGTACAGCTGCCGTATCCAGTCGCGGAGGTAGAAGCCCCCCATGCGGGCGTTGATCTCGATGAGGCGCGGGCCGCGCTCTGTCATCTTCAGCTCCACGTTGTAGACCCCGTCGCGCAGTCCGCAGCCCAGGCAGGCATGGTGCGCCGCGCGGATCAGCTGCGCGCACTTGTCCGGGGCCAGGCCCGAGGGCATCTGGGCGGCCGTTTCCGTGAAGAGGGGCGCCCGGGTGGGGCCGTTGTCGGACACGAAGGCCCCCTCCAGGCAGCCGTCGAACAGGAGCACGTCCACGTCGTGCTCCGTGCCTCCCACGTACTCCATCAGGGTCATGGCGTTGCCCCAGCCCAGCCCAATGCCAGGATAGTCCGTCTCCTCCCGCAGGTCCCCGGCGATGCGCTCAAAGTGAGCCAGGCTCTCCGCCCGGGAGTTTACCTTCCTGACGCCCACCGCCCCGGCTCCGTACTCCAACTTCAGCACGGCGGGGAACCTGACCGCCCCCGGTCCTGGCTCTGCCTCCCCAGGTCGGGTGGTCCCTCCCTGGGCGGCCTTCTCCAGATCCAGGGCGCTTTCCACGTGAGCGCAGGGCACGGCGTAGGAGCTTGGGGAGGGAGAGAAAAGCAGAGGGGATTGACAGAGAGGAACGGAGTGGGACTGCGTGGAGACGGCAAGGGGGCAGGATGAGCGGAAGAGAGGGTGAGCGTTGTCGGTTTTGTCCAGAAATAGGTTGCCCCTGTCGAAGTCGGCCATGGCTCTCATGCTGTTCCCCTCCATGTTGACCATGTCGTGGAGTGCTCTGCGTCCTCGCTCTCTCTTCCTTGTCTCCAGACCATCCGCCTGGCCGGACAGCAGCTCATCCGGGGCTGGATGGACCCCCTTGGACTTCACCAGACCCATCAGGTGCTGGTGGGTGCGGCTCTTCTCCTTGGCGATGCGGACGGCCTCGGGGGTTGGGCCTCGGAGGCCGAGCCTTTCGCAGACTAGCGCCGTCAGGACCACGCAGTCGTCCCAGAAACACACACAACCATCGGGGTGCAGCCCAGAGGACGTCAGCCAATCACAGATGCGGGTGCAGTTCTGGTCGTCCCGACGATGGTCTGGGAGGTCCGGCAAGGTAAGGAAGTTATCGACCAATTGGGAGGCAAAATGGGTGGGGTCGTTGTCCACTAACAGGATCTAATTGAGAGAGAGAGAGAGGGTTGGCTGACATAAAGCACCTTTAAAATCGCTTCTCACGGCTCAGCTGATTTTACTGAGAGAATGAGTAAGCATGTCTGGCACACACGACAGCACTTGCTATTCTACGCCGTGCCCGCATTTAGTGGTTTTGAATGGAGAGCTCCATCACCTTGAGTTTGTAGCGCTGGGCTTGCTCCCAGATGAACTTCTTACTGTGGGCTCCGGCCCCCACCACCAGCACCGTCCTGCCCTGCATCAGGTACACGTGGGAGCGGGTGAAAGGGGTGAGGAGGAGGGTGCCCTGGCACCCCTCTGTCCCTCTGCCGCACCCCTCCAGCTCTGGGAAGGAGGACTGGAGGCAGAGGGTGGGGTGGAGGCCCAGAACCACCGGCTTCAGGAAAGGGCCATTAACGGTGAATAGAATGTCCACTCCTGTTCCAATGATACATACAGGAAAAGGTAGCATATATAAATAAATCTTATAATAATAATATGTTTAATTTATATAACGCCTTTCCAGAGCTCAAGGACGCTATACAATAGCAATATAATGACACATAAACAATCATGGACAAACACAAAATGTGAAAAACAATGAGCAATCAAACACAGAAAAATGAAATATACAGTACAGATAGTACAGCCACTGAGAAAAATGCATAACAACCGATTAGGACAGATAACATTGAGAAAACAGATGCGTTTTTGATTGAGATTTGAACTCGGAGATGGATGTGATGCTGCGAAGAGTCAGAGGGAGTGAGTTATATATTTAGATGTAACATGTCTTAAAGTATTGTTACCAGTATGCATGTAAAACAGCATACACTAACAGCACACAGTAAAACAACCAAAAACACATCACCTATCATGTCGGTCTGAGCCCCTGTCCCACCGCGACACTGTTGGGACATCCCCAATTCAGTTTCCATCACGACTCGGAGGCAAGCCAAGGCGCTGTCGGTTGCTATGCGACGGAGAGAAACGGCCAGGGCGGGGTCGGTAAAACCGAACTCCAAAAGGGTGGTCTCCAGAGACTGAGACAGGGAGTGACTGTGAGAAAGAGGGGTGTCGGACGCACCCACTTTGCACACCAACTGAGAGAGAGACAGAAAGAGAGATAGAGAAAGAGAGATAGAGAGAGAGAAAGAGAGAGAGAGAAATGGACACAGATCGTCAGGGACACATTGTTATTCCAGGCGTGTGTTCTGTCCTGATCTCCTTCGTCTTTTGTCCTGCTCTCCTGCTTCCTCATGTCACTCCTCCCACCACCTCCCCTTCACTCTATGCCTTCCGCCAGACCTCCTCCTCTCCCTCTATCTCACCTTGTAGAGGAGAGGTACGTCCTGAGGGGAGCGAGTGACGACGGCACACAGTCTGAAGACCAGGTCAGGGACCTGGGGACTGCAGTCTGACACACAGAGACAACAACAACCTCACCATGACCACTCAAACTAGGTTTGGAGCTGAATTTCATTCATAGCGCCCTTCATTCATAGAGCCCAGCCCAGCCCAGCCCCCCCCCCCCCCCCCCACCTCCATATAAATGCAGCTTTGGAGCTCTAGAACACGCACGGTGAGCATAAACACGCATAAAAACCATGCTTGACACCCAAACCCCCCCACAACCTCCGCATCCCCCGTCCTTGCTAAAGCCCTTACCGGTGTACTGCTCCCAGGTCCGGCCCTCAACTCGAAACCCAGGCTTCAGAGGGGGGATGCAGGCCTCCAGCAGCACAGCCTCTCCAGGGAGCAGCTGGGGCAGCAGCTGGCCAACACGGGCCAGCACCTCCTCCCTGGAGCTCCTAGACAGGAAGACAGGGGGTGCAGCCGAACCTTCTGCATCACAGGCAAACCTGCCTCCGCTGCATCGAAGGACCACCTTGATAATATCACGTCGGATGAGATGGTTAAGCGTTAGCCGTTAGCACGCTAAAACAACTACTGTATGTTGGCCTGCCTGATTGAGGTACCCCCGGCCGTGTTTTGATGTTGTGGGTTAGAGAAAATGGTGGAACGTTTCCCATATAAGTTTTGTCTGTCGCTATATAGGCATACAAGTCCTCTATGGGTCGATAACACTTAAGCCGAAGCCCAAACAGGCTGGACACACAATACGTACCCTGTCTGACTGCATGAAACTGTCAGACTCCAGGAAGGACTCCACCTTGAACCTGACAGAGTTCACCTCTTCCACTCCCATTTCCAGGTGTACCACCTCCACCCCTCCCGTTCTGCCCTCCTCTATGCCCATCTGCCCAGGGGGCATAAGGAGGGCCAGGGTAGGTGGGCACATGATGTTGGCCTTCTGCAGCAGAACCCTGGTAACCAGGACATCTCTCCAGCACCTCCCCAGGGTTCCGGAACCTCCGGCCGGGCAATCCGTCTCCCGGGTCATATCCTCCTCCGCCCACGGGTCACATGACAGGAAGTATGTGACCTTGCGCGGGGGGTTGAAGTTAGAGAGGAAGGTGCGTCCCCCGAGGTCAAAGGTGACAGCCTTGTTGACCAGGAGGGAGGAGGATGCATGGGAGAGCCAGGAGGGAGACAGACACAGCAGGGCGTCTCCTGGAGGGGCAAAGAGAGAGAGAGAGAGAGAGAGAGAGAGAGAGAGAGAGAGAGAGAGAGAGAGAGAGAGAGAGAGAGGGAGGGAGGGAGGGAGGGAGGGAGGGAGGGAGGGAGGGAGGGAGGGAGGGAGGGAGGGAGGGAGGGAGGGAGGGAGGGAGGGAGGGAGGGTGATTGATTGATTGATTGATTGATTGATTGATTGATCAGAAATCCCAAACAATGCAAACATCAACCCTATAAAACTCTGCAGCCTCCAAATGATTAGCAAATGTTTCCTTCTAAAACTAGCACTGGTATCCTATAGTATTACCCCCCAGCAAATCATTTAATAACACCACTTGCTGAATTAGCAGGAGAGGGAAAAAAACGGCACTGTTCTTATTAGATGTGATGTACACACATGTATATAGTAAATATGAGGACAAACATTTCAGGAGAAAACACTAATTGCGAGGGAGTTCTACCTACTACTGAACTCCAAAGTTTTCAACTGTTATTGGTCATAACACAAGAGGGTGAAAGAGCAGATATTTATGTATAAATAGAGTCAGGGACATTCTCATTTAAATGTCACCATTCAGTGACTATCAGCTTTCCATCAAACATGATTTGTCTAAAGTTCAGGATTAGATAGGCCTACAGACACGATTCTCTACTGTAAAATGATGGTGTTGTGGAGGCAACTGCAGATATAGTGCTAGGGTCGCCCTTGGCAGTGATGGTTCTTCATGCAGTAAGTGCTTTTCTGTTACGCACCAAAACTCAACACCTGTCAGCCACTACGGCTACAAAGTATAAACTGATTTTTGACTCAAAGTAAGATTATGATTCATAGATGCCCCCCACTAGTTCTATTGATTGGTGAAAGTTCTATTGATTGGTGAAAGTTCTATTGATTAGTGAATAATGTAAGTACACAGGAAATCCTCCACAGTGTTAAGATTAGTGATAGCACAGATCTACTAAATCGACTATTGATTACAGACTTCACACAGCCTAATTTGGGTTGGGGTTTTATCGAAGATGAAAATATACGTTTCACTGACAGGTAGAAGGCATCAGGCAATGTCAGGCTTACAAAACCAGAGGGACTTCCAAAGAACTTCTTGAACTGAGAACTTTACGAACTTCCTGTTTGTGTCATGTATGCATCATATTGTCTGTGTCCGTATTTTGCGAGTATTAACAACCAGTGGCGTATTATATGTTCATTTTTTTTCCCCAACTACAAGAGCACCTGTTGTGGTTTTTAACAGCTAATGATCTCCTTCACATATCAGGTTTTCTGTATGTAAAGTTGGTGTGTTTTTTTTACCTGGACTTCTTTGTCCAGCCTCCAGAAGCAGAGACAGGTAGGGGAGGGGGGAGCCCAGAACACAAACACACAGCTCAGAGTGGCTCACACCTGGGGGGAGAAAATAATTAATTATACATATCATCGTTATTGTAATGTGTTTTGGGGGTGAATTGGGGTTCAAATTTCATTTCATGTGAGTCTTTCATGGGTATATGTTTTATAATGTTTGTGAACCCCTAATCTAAGATTTATATTGTTGTGTGGTAAAACATTTGAATATGAATTTGGAATTCAAACCTGGGACCTGAAGATCTGCAGTCAAATGATGAATGAATGCTCTACCACTGAGTAATGTATTCCTTTATGATATGATGAAATGCTTGATTTTCATATTTCCTTAACAGTGATGCAACCAGCACGAGTATTAAAAACAAACAGACTTTATTTTTCTATGTCAACACAAAAGTTGATTTGGACTGAATAGTGTTCCCTTGACTTGTGTAGTCACTTCAGGAAATACAACCTTTAGCATAACTATCTATTCCTCCAAAATTTCACAATGTTGTTACACTTTATTCCACTTGACTCTGCAGAACGGGGCCTTACCCTGTGGCAGGTCCAATGTTCCGGGCAGGTCAATCTCCTTCAGAGCCTTCTGTAGAGTTTGGAACAGTGCCCCCTCAGGGCTGGAGGAAAATGCTGCCCTAGGACTTCCGACGCTCCCACAACCCTGGAGGGAAGAGGGGAGGCAGGGCCTGGGAACCGTGCTGCTGGGGAGAGAGCTGAGAGAGAGCTGGAGGGGACAGAGAGAGGAAGGGGAAGGGGAGGGTTTGCAGAGTGGATTAGCAATAGGCAGTAGTAGTGTGGGGAGAGGGCAGGACCCCAAAAATACAGTGGAGAGGAAAGCATTAGGCATCAAAACGGAGCAAAAAAAATCTAACATTATAAATAAATGAACATAACTAAACTAACTATATCTTATTGTGGTGCTGGGTGTGGCTGTAACATGAATGCTCAGGAACATCTGCTCACCAGAGCTTGCCCTTTGCAAATGAACATGCAGTGTGACATCACACAAGGCCACAAGCAGTGCCAGTCCTTCCTATAGGCGACATAGGCAGCCGCCTAGGGCGGCATGAAGAGGGGGGCGGCAATTTCCCAAGTGCATCCATTTAAATGAACCCTCCCGCTGTCCTTGAGTTTCAAACGCACTACCAGTAGAGGGCACCAACCGCACACGTCAGGTGTAGGTAAATCTTGCCTAGGGCGCCAAATGTGGTAGGACCGACATTGGCACATGCATTATTATTTACAACGTATCGCAACATTAACATGCATTAACATGCAGATTTGTGGCTTTGAGGATCAAACATTTACTACTGTCAATGCTATGCCACAGTAGTGCACCTTAGTAAATCCACTTACATAAAGTCATCATGCATATTAACTTCAGATCTGGGTTAGATAATTATTGACTTCCTTTAATAGCTACGCTCGCTTGAAGATAACTCACTAGGAGCAAACTAAAGGTGTGTGGGTGTGTGTTTGTGTACACATGAGTCTGTTTTGTTTCAGCTGATGACGTGATGGGATACAATACCTATTCCACTCTGTGTCCCTCACTTTGCCTCACCTTTCTATTGGCCCAACATTAGAAGTGTTTATATACTTCTGTGGACATTCCTGTCCTACTGTAACTAACCCACACCTGGGAGGTCAGCCAACAACTAAATGGGGGTCACAGTCATTTGAGACTCAAACCTGTGACCTTCTACAGCAGAGGTCAAGCATCTACTATCGGGGCAAGGACAAATTCCTTAAAGTTCCAAACAAATATTTGGATCTTATTCAAGTTTTGACATGTTTCAAAAAAATAAAATAAAATTCAAACAGCCTCGACTTTGAGATCCAAACCACAATATTTGCTACAATGCCACTATGAAGTTTTTTTTTTAAAAGACATGCCCAGACAATAAAACAGTACATCTACAGTGGATTCCCAAGAAATGTTAAGTTATAAATACACACTGGCAAAGGCTATTACCCCTCCCGCTCTCTGTCGCATTCGCACACACACTCTCAGATTTACTTACACTATAACCTTCGTAAATCAGACGTGAGGCTATATTTAACACTAACTCACTCTCTCACTTACACAAATGAACACGTGGACAGACAACACACATAAATGTAACTTCCCTATTACGACAATGAAATTGCAGAGGATTCGCTCTGTGACACCTCGTAACCTTACACACAGCTCCAGGTGAACTTGACTCTCTGGACATACATTTCTGTTCATTTCTCAGGCCCCCACCTGACCTGCCTTGTCAATCTCCGACTGACTTTCTCTGACAGACTCCACTGCCATTTATCTATTTTTCAGTAAACTTGACCACCTCTGACTTTTTTTTACAGATTAACATTTTACACATTTAATATTTACTAATCTATCCAGCTTTAAATTTAAACATGCATCATTATCAACTTTTAGCAAAGTAGGTTATCAATGAAAGCAACTCTGCATTTAGCATGCACATCTACCTACAAAGTATTAATCTACCACCAGCAATTATGTACAGTTGTATTATTTTACATGCCCATCATTAACATGCAAACTTTTAATAGAAAGTGTCCAACACTGAACTCACCATAGTGACTGCAGTGACCAAGTGGCAACCTGGAAATGACAGAGAGAAGGTTGGAAAAAAGAGGAAGGGAGGGAGGGAGAGAGAATATTACTTGGTGGGAGGGAGTATGAACATGAGGCTAATCATTAAAGAGTAACCAAACACCACCTAAACCTCTTTTCTGATTCATACATCTGTGATTAAATACTCACGAATGGCTTAATTCGTCAACCCTGGTCTTCATTTAGGCAAATCGTTACCAAAAAAAAAACATTATTATTATTTGGTGGTAAATGTCTCAGTTCCATTTGCGGTTGGTCAAAAACTATGGAATAGCTTCTTAGGCTTTTGTGTACGTGCCATTTGGAGGTACTCTGACAGGGAGGGGTTGTGATTACTGTCCACTTTCGTGTATCATTTCGAGCATTTGAGGAAGCCCCTAAATTCATATTCATGTTCAATCTAATTGATGCAACTGTAGCCAGCAAATTCTAAACTCTTGGAATGTGTAATATTTACATTTAAAATATATGGGGCAAACGTTTGCCATTTTGTGAGAAAATTAATCAAATGAATGACCGTTTTGTGTGTGTGTAACATTAATTGGTTTAACCTCTCTTCAATATAAATACCGCACCCGCCCAAACTGTTACATGTTCGGTGGCCTAGCTTTTTAAAGTGGTGTTTATGGAAGATGGTTATTGCAATTAAGGCCAATGGACTTTAGTTCTAACTCTGGAATGTGCAAGTGAGGCAGGAAGCGACCAGGGATGCGACCATTGTGTTTAAAACATAGTAGGCTACATGAAACATCTTAGATTACAGGTGTAACAGGTTCTAAAAATTGTCTCACACAAGGAGCAAGCATGGAACTCATTCTGGTCATTCGGGCCTGCAGCACTGGAGCGAAGGACTAGGCTATTATCAGTCAGGCTGTCCTCCGGGCAGGCGACAAACCGTTGTTGCAGCCTGAACAACTGTGGCTAACCGTGATTTAGCAAGCTATGTTGTATATAGCTAGTCATACAATGCAGACTAACATGCGAGAACACTTGACTACATTGAGCGGGCCTATACCTGCCGTTTAGAGTCAAGAGCCTGGCTAATGTGGTGGAGTAGTGAGATCTGGTGAGTAGCTACGCACTGAGCAAATGAGATTTGGAGGAACGGTTCCCATACCAACAGTGGTGGATTTAGCAAATTGGGGGGCCAAGGCGAAGGTATGGGGCCCCCCATCCCATCCTTAAAAGAGAACAAAACATTTTTTTACCGACTGAATGGTGAATAGGCAGGTAAAGCTAATCTAAGGGAAGTAAAGGTGGGAGAGGAGAAAAAAACCCTTCCCCTTTAAACCCTGCATACACTTCTTTACTCCAAAATGAAGATGGAAAGCAGAGAAAACACAAAGTGTAGCACTACACAAACTAATAGTCACAATGGAACCCAACAGAAAATAAGGTTTCAGATAATGCCCGTCTTTGCCAAAATGCCAGGAAAACCAGCACTGTTTATTCTTTTTTTAAGATCAATATCAATATAACCAGCAATACATTGATGTCTTATACAAACAGTCATATACTTAGCAAAACATCACAAACAGCCATATACTTAGCAAATATTGCCAAGATGAATAATTGACTTTGTGTGAGTGAGTGACTGAGTGACTGAGTGAGGTTGCAATTGGCATTGCACTTGAGATTGACATTTCAAACATTCTACAAACAAACCTATGTACAAGATACAGGATATTGTAGGTAAATGAATTGACATTACAATTGAGATTGAACATGTCAACCATTCTACAAACAAACCTATGTACATGATTGTGTGTGTGTGCCCTTCTTCATTTTGGGGGAATTCTACGCTAACTTGTATGGGACCTTTGTGAACGATCGCACATAGCTCCTCGGCTGTGAGCTTCTTGGGCCAGAGAGCCGGGCCATCAGTCAGCAAGCCTACAGTGCTTTGATCAGTGGCAGCACGATAAGCACAGCTAGGGCTAGGGCTATTGCTAGCAGAACTAGGCGGTTGACTCCAAAGCCCCATCATCGTCATCATCTGTGTCAAAATGGCCATCACTGGGCAACTCTTCCACCTCATCTGTGTCAACGTCGATAACACTGTCGGCGACGGCAGGCGGCAACAACGTGATGTCCTCTTATTGTCTTAAAGGTCGTGAGTAATATGCCTTCTCGTATTGTGAACGCGAGCTGCCGCTACAATAACTGATACCACCGGTCGTGCTGAACTCTTATCCCAACAACATACTGGCCCGGCTTGGCTCGCGCTCGATTTTAAAACTTCTGGGGTAGGTTCTTAGCTACGAACGCTTCTTTATTTTGCAGGACAATGGGCAATTCGACAACATTACTTATCCAACAAATGATTATGTTGGCCAGTTTTACCCAAAATAAATGTCAAGCTTATTTACTTAATTTGGGTATTTACTTAGTGACAACACAGTAGCCCATAATTAACTAATCAGCTTGTTGGGTGTGCTTGACTTTGGCAAGCGGGCTAGCTAATATAAAGTGAATACCACTTAGTTTTCAGTCGATATGCAGGTAATTTTGTCTATAGCCAATGCAGGACAGAAAAGCAGGAACACACATTAAAAACCATAGGGTTTTCACCGCTCCATAGGAGGAATAGCCACATTCACTAGGAGCGATTTGAAACAAACTTTCAAGTTTGCGCGTTTCTGGGCGTTTCTGTGTGAATTAGTGAGCACACCACCCTGTGGTGTACAGCGAATAGCCCCCAGAATAAATGAGAAACATTTGTAATAAAGGATTTACGTTAAGTGGAAAGGCTCATGACATGAAAACATCAATTTAGCTGGCTTGCAAGTTGCAATGCCTTGTAAGATATGGAAAATAATGTTACATCAGTTATGTGTAATGCAGTTGAAATCCTCAATAAAAACACACAGAGCAAATAAATTTTTGGGCCACCAATCAGTACATGTATTATCTGGGACTGTCATACTGCCTTTCTGTAAGGCGTGTGAGGTCAAGTGGACACTCCCAATGCTATCAGGTACCTGCAGGTGCATGCTACGGAACACACGTACGTACATTATACACAAGCTGAAACTGTTAGTCTCAGTTTGTTTGACTTCTAAGATTGAATATAGAGCTCCGGACGTCACGTGACTTTCCTGTTAACGTCGCCATTTTGGCAGGAAAGTAGTGGCTAAAATGAACGGCGCCAGCAAGGATTTCAACCTGTCCGAGTTCACTGCGCACTTTAATTCAAAATACATAGGCAGCTATAAAGCAAAACTTGGTCGATTAAACATTAGTGATCCATATAATGCTCCCGGAGTTATTTTACGACCTTTACGAGTGAAACGGAAGGCTTCCCTGACCTTCTGTATCCAGATATTTACAATTTTTAGCAACTTTCATTAGTCCTACTCTTGAGTCTTTGAAAGCCTACAAAAGCCTGGAGGGATATAAATGGACGCAATCAGCTGGAGTAGTGGTGAATATTCAGCACAGTTTTATAACTTGTATAGCTAGCTAGCGTTAGCAACGTTCGTCAACGGTTAGCTACTAACGTTGGCTAACGTACATTATATCAGTGCACTTTTCATCACAAAAATGCCATTACATATTTATTTCAGATAAATCATTCCAAGAGACTGAATTATCCTCAGTTGAAGCCATGGGTGGTTGTCAGGAATTATAGGGTTCTTCTCACTCAGATTGCCAGTTTTACACAAATCACAAAAATAATCGGACCAGCTGGCTAAAAGCAGAATTCCCATATCTCTTGAAAGCTGACCTGCTCGACTTTATAGGTGTAGAATTGACTGTAAAACTGTAAAATTATGAACTTTGTGACATGACTTGAAGACATGGCTGCCGCCTAAGACTTTGCGGTCTACCGCTAGCTGGCCTCAGGTGGCTGAGCGGTTAGAGAATCGGGCGAGTAATCAGAAGGTCGCTTGTTCGATTCCCGGCCGTGTCAAATGACGTTGTGTCCTTGGGCAAGGCACTTCACCCTACTTGCCTCGAGCGGAATGTCCCTGTACTTACTGTAAGTCGCTCTGGATAAGAGCGTCTGCTAAATGACTAAATGTAAATGTACCGGGCGACATTCTCACTCAAATGTCAAAACTTTCGTAACCCAAATCAAAATTCTGATGTGACAGATCAATGGGGAATGGCTTTCTCTCTTAAAGGCTGTCTTCCTCGACCTTTTTGGTCTTTTTAAATCGAACTATTTGTATAATCCGTGTACTTCTCTAGCCATTATATCCTTTCCCGATTTTCTGCAGCCACATTGCGCGCGCATCCCGAATGTTTACAAACAAATAATTGGTCTATTGGAAAGGAACTTGGTAAAGTACTTAATATTCTTGGCACACTATAAATACAAAAATAGTTAGGAGTTCGTTAGTTATCAAAATGTATAATGAGTAATTAGGAGTGTGTAAGAGTCTGTTAAGTCAGACAACCAACCAGTTATCGAGCTTCAATGAGAGGACAAACAATATAAATTCATTAATTACATTCAAATCTGCCATAAAAATATATCCCTACCCATTTTACTTTATTGTATAACTGTACAGACATTCCACAGGGTGGATCATAAAAACATATAAAAACACTTTAAACATACATATGTGCATGATGGCAATTGGCAATAATGTTGTGTACTGATCATAAACAGTATATTTGAGGTACTTGCTGGGCTAGACTGAATCATATATGCAAGGTGTTAGAAGGGGTGGGGTTTAGAGGTCAGTGAGGGTCAGGTTGTTCTCCAGGAGGTATGTCGCTCTCAGACGCATCTCTCCCTCACTGTTGTACTGAATAGCCTCTAGCAAGGATTGTCCACTCTGTTTCACAAACTCCTCTGCCACCTACAAGGACAAACATTTGGACAGGAAAGCATTATTAGTGGTTTAAGCACTTGGTGGTGTGATATATATTTATATATTGTCAGCCATCTTGAGTGTGTCACTGGCTGTACCTGTGGACTGCTGCTTAGCAGCATGAGGAGAACTTCCAGACTGAGGGTCACCATTTCCTGGTCGGCCATCTTGAGTGTGGCACAGAGTGCTGGCAGCAGACCTGCCTTAACCAGCTGGATGCAGTACTCACTTCCTTTATGGGCCACATTACCCAGAATCCTTAGCACCTGCTCTCAACAAGAAGAGTTGAATGAAGAAAAGCTTCTCCATGAAACTGATTTAATGAATATCTGATTTGAACTCTTTCTCCTCAACAGTCTTTACAGGTCTGACTGACCATAGTGTTGATGTCTCGGGAGAAAGGCAACATCTGAATGAGACTAGGAACCAGGTTGAGAAACAGCAGGGCTGAGCAGAACCGACTGGAGTCAGCTGAGAGAGAAAGAGATCAAAATCACAGCAGCAGGACTTGAGAAGGACAGAACAACATGTATCTTTATAAAAAAGAATACATACACAGTTCAGTGCTGATTATCAATGTAAAAAATGAAAGAGTTAAACAAAATCATGACCACCCTGAGGTAGAAACAAAACCGGTTTCAGTTTACATGAGAGCAGCGATCAGGGCTCTCATGTTTGATCAAACCTGTCAACGTTTGTGTACAAAAATCCGGGAGACGGGGCTGTGTGTGTGCTGGTGACGTTTCTGATTGGCTGGTAGGTGGCTGGTAGGTGGCATTTAACTGTATTACTCGAGACAGCTATCAACTCACCGAAAAACTTCACTCCGTATGCTTGCGCCTCGTCCATTAATTGTATGTAGCGGGACAAATGACTAAATGACTGCTAAATGACTAAATGTAAATGATCCCTTACTTCTCATTGTGAGAAATACAAGGCGTTGCGTGACAAATGGTTGAAATGCGTGAGTCTCCCGGCGAATGCGTGAGACTTGAGAGCCCTTTGAGAGTGTGAACATACCTGTGATGTTGTTAAGGACCCATGTACTCTCTCTGGCCAAGGCTGGCTGGGTCTGCAGGAAGGCCAGAGTAAACGCACACAGAGTGGCCAGGAGACGAGCGTCTCTCAGCTGAGGCTCGAGCTCCCTCAGTGGTCTGGAGGACAACAGGTTCCCCACACAGCGCAGCAAGGGCCAGATTAACTGTGACGCGAAAAGAAACAGAAAATATGATAAAATGTCTATTATATTAAGTGGCGTTTAAGACTAAATGTTTTAGATCCAGATTTTCCTGTACCAGCTCTATGCCCTCTTGTTTAGTTCCTTCAGCCACTGCGCCCCCCAGTGTCACCAGAAGGGCACTGCACTGTGACAGAGTCCCTTGAACCAGCAGGGCACCGTTGTCCACATTACTGACAACAGAGCAGATGGACACAAAGAAATATATTAAACTCAACAGATAACTTAGATATATGGTGGCCATAATTATGAAATATCCAGCAACATTCCAACAGTTGGAAACCCAGACAACAACAGGGTCCCACCTGCAAATGAGGTAGTGCAGGCACCAGGCACACTCAATGGCAGGGGACAGACCGAACTGGGGGTCGACAGTCAGCACAGAGAGGAGATGGGGAACCAACCCTGAGGCCAGGACTAGCCTGCATATGGGAATTACAGTATGAACAGAGTGTATAGACAGACGGACAGGCAGACAGATATACAGCTAGATATATACAGATGGAGAGACAGAAAGTCAGGGGGAGGGACAAAAAGAGAGTAAGACAGAGACAACAGTAGCAGACAGAAAGATAACCAGACAGAAAGACGATATTCTATAAATTCAGGGTGTCAGAGAGATTAGAGAGTTTCATGGTATGATACATAGTCCACAACTTACGGGGAAATCTTCTCTGCAGCATGTTTTGCTTGGAGGAGTTGTGAGAGCGTAAACCCCACTGCTTCTACCACGGCTAGGCTGGACCTCTGGATCTGGACACACACACATAATGTACACGTTGTATAAAGATACAGTACGCACCCTATTAGGAAATATGGCAGTCTATTAACAGCTCACAAAAGGTTATGCATAGGTATATTTATAGTTCCCACCTGGATACAGTTTGCCAGTGCAGGGATGAGACCCTGGGCTAGGAGCTTTTCTACAATGGCATCACTGTCTGGACAAAGGTTACCTAAAGTGTACAGGCAAAGCTCCTGTGGAGGGGTGTGCAAGCAAACACAAACACACGCAGAGACATACACACAGGAGTGAGATAAATATCAATACCATATCCGACTGTTTGTTGACATGACTTGCTGTGTGTATTTTGGTGCCTACAGTGAACTTGGCGCTCTGTCCAGACAGGTAGGTGAGGAGGTAAGGTGTAGCAGGCAGACATGCAGGTCCCACACTAGGGTGGGGAGAGTGGGACAGCTCGTGGAGACACCTCACAGCCTCCAGACGACACTGGGCGTTGGAGCCACTGAGGAGCCCCACCAAGACATGCATGCTGTTCTCCTGCCTGAAGGCACACACACAGGTAGAAAGGACATTATTATCCACAGCAGACATCCTGACAAGACTTGGATGCCATTTTCAGAATACACAGCCGTCATACTTGATTAGGAGGAGGTGCGTTGAGGGATTCCGCAGGGCTTTCCTCAGAGTGCTTAGGTGATCCCCTCTCTCCTCCCCACCATTCAGAACCTTCAGGAACAACTCCACCACCTGACACACAGAAATAAAATGTACGAATTAGATGTAAGATAGATCAGCAACTGATTCATACTTTAACAGGAGTGATTTGTCCGTTTGTTTATTCATATAATATTCCTTATATGAATAGCATCTGTGAAGAAAGGTAACCAGAGCCACACCTGATCACTGGACTGTATGTCCATGGCGCTGTCCACTTCATCATCTTCATTCAACAGGAGTCTCTTACTGACCAGCTGTCTGTCTTTCCGGGCCTGTCGGAGTTCTCCAGACAGATTGAAGTTCACAGTAAATAACTAACTCTACTGACCTTTGTCAATCAGATTTCTGGACGACGATAGGCTAGTGTTAAGTCAAACTTCTCTACGAAGTTCTGTGTATATGTCTATTTCTGTACACTCAAGGCATATTAAAATTAAAATGTTACAACCAGTACTTACAATATTCAACTTTTTGGTATTTGTTTATACCTCGAGTATACAGCTACATACTTTAAGTCTACGTACCACCGTCCAAGGTGATGGAGAGCCCAGTTAT